>NC_088363.1:25091211-25133711 GCF_034508935.2 Berghia stephanieae
CAACAAATATAAAACAAAGCAGACAAAAAATTCCAGATATCTCCAAATACATCCGGTAAATTGGATGGAACGAGAATGTGCCGCCTAAATCAACAGCTTTTGGCTTTTTGGCGGTAGGATATGTCTTCTCTACGTTACCATCCTGACAATCAGGTGCTGTTTGGTAAGGGATAGGTTCGATCGAATACCGAAACTGTCAATATTCTTTAACATTCTTTCGGTTCTTATTTTTTTCCTCACAATAACCAAGAAAAAGAAGTGTTTTCAGTTTTCAGAATCCTACAACAGACGCACATTACATATCACTACAAAACAACAACAATAATAATTTTAAAAAACAAAACAATAATAATAAACAATTGAAAGAGTGGATGCATTAATAAATTTCCCTTGTACTTAAAAGAAGCTATCGAAAAGACGTAAGATTGGTTGGTACAAAGTGTTTTCTTTCTTTTCTTTTCTTTTTTGTTTTGTTTTAAAATTAAACTGACAGTAGAACAAAGGCATCTGTTACGTTTATCTCATTATATATCTTTTTAAAATTTCCCACTAGCAGAAAGAATATTGACACAGCCACGTGTAGATTAACATGCTCTAATAATGTTCTAAAATAACACAAAATGGCGGCATTAAAAATGTTGAAGGTGATATACCTAAATCTAAGCAAATCATTCCTCTGTGCAGTTAGCAAGCAGCTAAGTTTCGTTCAGCTTTGTTGTTTGTGTTTCCTTATTCACCGGTTAGGCAGACAGGTATGAGAAACGTGGCAGGTAAGATTAGGCCTAACTACACACACTATGCTACACACCATTTCAAACCGGTCACCAGCCCTGAGGTCATGCATTCATTATCGTTCGTTTTTATCTGCTTCAAAACGAACACTCGATGATCTGAACAATGGTGGCAAGTAGGCCGACAAGCAAGCGGGCGGGGCAAGATAGGGGGGTAGGTAGGTAGGCTAGCAGACAGGCATACAAACTCAAATCTCTCGCCTTTACATTACCAACAATTTGGCGAAGCGAACAAAGGTTCGCTGGGAATTGGGAAATAAATAACTGTACGCTTTGAAATGATAGTTGAACGAATGGTAGTCGTTATAGGTTAAATATAGCACTATTCCCCAAATCGTCAAATTTTCTTTTAGTCTTTTCAAAGAGAGAAATCCTGGTGCTCTGTACAGGAAATAGGCTGCTATTCTGGATTGAATACAATCTAAAAAAAAATAATAAATCAGAAAGCAGTGAAGCGTCTACCGTATTTTATGTTTATACATACTTTCTTAATAATTTTAATTAAACAGGCCAAAACTGTGTACATTTGCAGCTCTCGTTACATTGAAAAGGAAGATAAAATAAAAATGCTGCACCATTTTAAAACAATTTCGACCATCAATGGTGATAAATGCCATGGGATCAGTGACAACTGTTATGTTAGGTGCTAGCCTATATCAAAAATAAAAAGGTTTCAGATGAAAGAAATAAAAGGATAACGAGAGAAGGAAATTTTTTTCAGACATAAAAATATCCATGATCCTTCCTACCTGGGGCATTGGGTTTCGTGGGTAATATGAGTTTGTGTGAATAATATTATGTAGTGCGTGTGTGTTTATCTTTATTTATGAATGACTGTGCGCGCGCGCCTTTTATTGTAATGTAAGAAGATTGCAATTATTTAATAGGTATGGTTTATATTTCAGCAATCGACTCTTAGGGAATTATATCATAATTTTATAATAATAGGATTTGTTAGGTAATTTACGAAATTGTTTCTGGAAAATAAGGTCAACAACAAGGTGAAAGAGACAGGGCGGGCGTGGTTAAATTTAATGGTTGCCTAGAATAATCACCATGGCGGTATTTTTAATATAAAAGAAGTCTCTCCTACCTGCTTCGTTGCAAGTTGCCCGGTCAGATCGAAGGTGAAAAAGTGAAAGCGAGTTGAGGTAAAATAGTAGAAACAGACTATAGAAGTAATGGTGGGAGAGCAACCGACTCTCTTCCCTCCTCTCATCACCCCTCTTTTCTTGTTGCTGCAATGTGTGAGAGTCCAACGAAAAACAAGACAGGAGCTCAAGGCAGGCGTTTGTGAAGTTTTATTATTGACGTCACGAGTCACAGCCAGCGCTGGGGCGAGCGAATGCCTTCAGAAAGCGTGTAGAATTCATTCCAGGAATATTATACCTAGCGCAACCAAATGCTGATTCGAATGTTTGACGAGTTTTATTCAGGTTATCTTAGTGAAACTTTACATTCTATAACGGTTTACCTCTTCTAATTCGGGAATATTTGCACACAAAATATCTTCTCTTTCATCGAGCATGGAGTTTTAATCGTGGAAACATGTAGTCTTGTGGAGCGATGGTACGAGAAACAAGATATTTGATTGTGCGTAATTTGCCAGAGAATTGCACAGAGGAGACTGTTATCGACCACTTTCAAAGGTGAGTAGTATTTTGTTTGTAGTTGTAAAACGTATTTTAACTTGAAACTTGCAAAACTCTTCATCTGCCATCTGTATTATTGTAATTGTAACCTCCCATTGTTTGGTGACTTTTTATAAGATTGGATACTCGTCCGTTAACTTGCTTCTTATTGATCATATCTTAGACTCAGATTCATATCATCTCCCATTGTCATTATTCATCGAGCAATTACGATTTAGTGATTTAAAAGAAAAAAAAAAGAAAAGGGGAGGGGGAGGAGGGGGGGGGGGGTCAATTTTCAGTTTTGGAATGAAGTAATGAACATGTTCCTCTCCTCTTCTGCTACTGCCAGCTCCATGGTCCATACACAACAAAGTGGTATGGTTATGTACGTAAAAACGTGGCCCCCTACGAGCTGTTTTGTTAGCCAGTTGTTTTATATTAAGCAAGAGAAATAACAGCCATTAAAAAGAATGTTGCCCACCCCCCCCCTCCCAAAATAGCAATATATATATATGCCAGAAAAAGTGGTCCAATTTATTATGAAACATCCTAGACATAAGTATTAGTGTGGCATCATTGCCCTCCATGAATTTGTCCAGAGTCCTGATGAGATTCCAGGGGTGTTGTCGAATGCACTCCAGCGCAGCTCTTGATTGAATCATCATTTCAATTTCGTGTTTTTCAAATTACACTCGACCACTTGTGCAAGTGCAAGCCTCAAGGCTGATCTATGAAGTTCTGATGCTGGCATGCGGGGAAGGACTTCCGTAGTTTCACAGCACCTAAAGTCTAAAGTAGAGATACTAAAATCTGATGACACATAATGTTTACCATCACCTGCAATATCTAGAACGAATGTCAAAAACAAAAATAAAATGGCACGAAATTGTTTTTGAAATTAGAAAAATCACACTACTTGTAAATATGAAACTTATCTTAAACAGCAGTATTTATTGGGAATTGGGCATTGCACCTAAGTTAAATTCCATAGTTAGTAATTTATTAATAAAAGGGCTGTGAAACTATTGTAGTCCTGCCGTATGTGGGTGCATACATCTGGCAAATTGGCAATACCATTCGTTATAGGTTACAAATCCATCTAAGTGGATTATTGATCCCGGAGCAATGTTTCTTTAATAATTGGCAGTAGTGTATCTGCCTCCCTATTTTTATTTGGTATTAAAACGAGGAAACCCTGTCCTGTCTCCTTACACGAATACCTAGCGCCTAGAGACAATGTGTCCTCTATTATATTTTGTCATTGTGAAAGTATGACTCAAGATTGGTGGTTGACCTCCCCACCCCTTTCCTGATGAAAAGAAATTTAAGCTACAAAAATTCCAATGTGGCAATCTTGTTACTAGTCAAAGCATCTGTAAAATGATCTTCTGGACAGGAAATACGATTTTACGAAAGTACCCACAGAGCAACACCTTAACTGTTCCACAAACAGTAAAAGAGTAGGTAAATAGATCGGCACAGTCTTTGCTACCCTTTTTTTACTTCAAGGCTGAGAATCTTCTGTCTAAAAGCGGATTTCCACCTTAATGTTGGTTCATCTCCGCCCATCACCATCACAATTCCACCTTTAAAAGCTTTTTCTTTGAGTAAAAAAAAGTAAAGATTCACTACAACCCCTACACCAACATCCCTACCACCACCACTTCTACAACCACAACCACATCATCATCCCTACCACCATCACAACCACCACCACATCATCATCATCATCCCTGCAACCACCACCATATCGTCATTGCTACCACTACCACTACTACTAGCTCCAACAAATCATCCCAACCATCACCACTGCTACAACTACCACCACATCACCAACCATACCATCATTACTACTACTACTACTACAGGCACCACCACACCATCCCTACCACCACCACAACAACCAACACACCATAATTCCTATCACCACTACTACAACCACCACTGCATCATCATCCCTACTACAACCACCACCACATCATTGCTACCACCAATACTAAAACCACCACCACATCACCATCCCTACCACCTCCACTGCATCATCATCTCTACCATCGCTGCTACTTGCTACTACCAACAACCCCCAAATCATCATCCTTCCAATAACCACTACTAAAACCAACACCACAGCATTCTCCCTGTCATGAGTACGACAGCTACCACCACACAATCATCTCTTTCACTTGAATTGCTATAATCACCACCACATTATACCAACAAATGAGTATTCTTTTAAGTGAAAAAAGGGGATGGATGGAGGTTATTGACATTGTATCATCACATGGTATAGTACCTTTCTCTAGTATATAAGTTATTTATAAGTTATAACATTTTATATATTGTTCATACTCTTTCCACTTTTGAAATTCCTCTGATTTGTGTCAAAAATTGCAGAGACACATTTTGGATTGCTTCTCAATAAATTTTAATGGAATTCAAATTTATTGGTAATAGTCGCATGGGTGATCTATGTGCCGAGAAATTTCCTCCTTTTTTTGTGACCAGTTATTCCCACCCCTGGACTTTCATGTTATACCTACTCCTATTCAATAGGAGAGAGAGCAGTGTAGTATACGCATTTCTAGGGCCCGGATCCTCGTCGTTTCAGCTTAATTCCAGAAGATTGGTATAACAAATCATTTTCAGACAGCATAGGCGATTATAAGGAATGAACATTCATTAATATGTTTGAGAAATTTACATTGTTTTACAAAGAATGAAAGTGACTTGATATAAATGAAACAGAAAGAATAACGGACCCAGGTCCGCCTTAAAAAAAATTGATTGAATAAGATTTAGCCAGGTTCTTTTTTCCCCTCCAGATTTCAATATGGGATATTGATTAAAATATATACTACACCCTAGTTCTGAGACACTTTTTTCCCCCGTTCCTGTTTTAATTAAAATTCCTGTATTTCAGGAGTCTCATTTTTTTTGTTTGTTGATTGTGATAGGTATGTTGGTAAGCTGCCATATGTCCCTACTAGAGTCAGGTTTATCAAAGTCCTGTAATGATGTTAAAACTGTGAATATGACCTTTTATTTGGCGCTTTGTCATGGATTAAACCATGCTCAATGCACTTTAACAATGTATTACCATGAGCATGAAGCATTGGGTATGCCATTGTATTTGTCTTGCACTTTCTGGGTTCAGGCTGCAGGGCAGAATTATGATTTCAATTTCCGTTTATTATCCTCATTTAATGTGGATGAGTTTGAGCTGAAGCCAACTCGATCCCTTTTCTCTCTGATAAAACCAGGACTGTCGCAATTTGGCAATTTGAGATAGATATAATAAAGCTGAAAAGAATTGGACTGTTTATATGCATTTATATGACCCATGCATGTCCCATGATTATGCTTTGTGACCATGTACCAATGTACAGAAAAAGCTCTAAATCTTGAAGTATAATAGTCCACACTTACTGCTGTTTTGAGTCATGCCGGTATTGTGCGTTAGGGTATCCCGTTTTAGCTTGATCTTCATCTCTGAGAATAATAACAAAGCTTGTCTGCTGTGGATACAGATCTTCACTGTAAGCTTGTATTTTACATTTTGCCATTGCAGTATAATATTTTTTTTAGGTAGTTCTCTTGGTCACGAAGCTTGGTTTGCGGGTGGTTGGATGGGAGCATCACCCTTGAATCATATACCTATGATGTTCTCATGGGTGTACGATCTGATAGTGATGTCGTTTCTTCTTCTCTTTACTAGCCTATCCTGCTTCTTTGGTTTGTGATTGTATTTTTGACAGGGGATATTTTTTTTTCTGTAAATCTTTTGTCTGTTTGTTCTTGGTTATTTATAATTTAGCTTATGATATCTTTAGGTTATGATTTTGATTTACATTTGTACTATTTTTGTTAGATTGCTTGTTTCTTTGTTTCAGCGGTCTCTCATATAACCTCAATTGTGTTGGAAGAGACCTAAAGCAACAAACAAACAAGAAGCTTGGTTTATTTCTGCCCATTGTGTTATTGGATTTGAAATTTAGCTTTCTTCTCATTGGTCATAGTCATTCCGAATATGATCAAGTGTTTGTTGTCTGGTCTCACACTGACAGCCTTTAGTGTCCTGGTAATCATAGAACTTGGAATTAGTGGTGTGAATGTTCCTTCTGTTTTAGAAAGTCACATCTGCCCTTGTTCTTATTATCAAAAGGTTGAATAACTCTATGTTCATCTCTGTTTTTGATTAGGGGTGGGTGGGGAACACAAACCAGACCTGTAAAATGTCCGACACGTCGAATTTCACAATATCACCTTAATCGCTTTTTCTCTTTTCATTATCCGATTATCCGTTTGCACATTTTGTCAGCACATTAGCTTATACATAGGTGCCATATGTTCGAGGAAAACTGTTCTGCTGTCACTTAAAGGTTTTTTTAGCAGTTGTTTGTTGTCTCTCTGCAGAGCTGTTTGCCAGATGAATTGGTTTTGATGATTCTGATTTTGGATAATTATGTATTTGTTGCTGTCATTGGCTAGTGGGTGAAGGTTGTGATTTTATGATTTTGCGTGGGAAGTTTTATGTTAATTGGATTGTCAGAGAGGCAAGTGCTGGTATGTCAACAGTCTGTTGAAACAAAAATGTGCACCAAGGTCTTACTGAGGTATCAATGAAGGGTTGGTATCGGACTGAAAATGAGGGTGTGAGCTCAGTCTAGATGGTGCCATAATGACAGGGTTCCCTGAGACTGATATTGCTATTCATTTTTATGTTAGGTAAGGGTGGGCTATCTTATCACTCATCATCAATGTTTTTGTTTTCAAATTTATCTGGGTACCCTTCACAGGTTCTGTTGTTCCTTTGGCACATCGTTGAAGGAAAGTGATAGTCTTATTTAACTTTGTCATGTTGTTGGTTTGGCTCTGTTGTCTTGGAGTTTGGTTTTGCTTTCTATATACATTTGTTTACATAATTTATGTTTGCTTGAATTTGGCCTCTGGGACTTTGAATTTATCTAGGTGAATATATTTTCTTTGCAACTCATTGGGTTATGTGCATATGCTGTGTTATGGCAGCCATATCTTTTTTGTTGTTCTTGTGTGTGGCAGGTCTGGTCTGTATTTATTTATTTGATCGTGATATTAAGTATTGTGACTCGTATGGCGTCTTCATTCAGTCCTCTTGTATTATTACAGGTTTGGATCAGATATAAAAAATACAAAAAAAACAAGATTTAAAAATTAGTTACAGAGATATAAATGCCCAACCTCTCTTTTTGTGATACTGTATTACATTTGTGAAAATAAATGGTAGTCTTTGTGGATTGGTATAGAGCTGTTGATCTATATCTGATGGTCCAAGTTGTAATATTTTTATTGGGATACTCTTATCCAATCCTTATAGCCCATTATTTTGCGTTCTATTTTTAAATTTGTGTACTTAGGTTTATCCTCCATTGTATTTGATGTTTTTTCATTACCCGTTTTTTGGGTCACGACCATTTTTTTTCTCTGTCTGTGGCACGAGTAAAAATGTTGTTGACATCACACATTCTTGCCCAACACTAGTTTTAATTTCTAAGTTCTCTTAGTTTTTAGTTCTCAGTTTTCTTTCGATCCGACTTTACAGGTAATGTTGTCATAAAATCTGTTTATGAGCTCAACTAAGTGTGGGGATATTCCATAGTGTCTTAGAATCTCCCAGATGCTCTCTCATTGTCTGACTAACCACCCGGTCATGGGGGGGGGTGTCACTTTACAGAAACATCAATAAAGATCAGTGGCTTGCTTGTTATTGGCAAGGTTGGTTGTATTTGGACAAGTACAATTTCGTATAGTTTAAAATTGTTTTATCATGTATTCTCCTTCTATTAATAAAAGAATGCGTTGCTCTCATCGGAGTTGTTTATTGATTGTATGTTTTGGGCATGTGGGGGAGAGACAGTTTATTATTGGTAATATTATATGGTTTTTATATAGCTCCTTACCCCGTATCTCATCAAGCTCAAAGCGTTTAACAATAACATGGCAACTTTCACTCAAATAAACAACCACTCAAACGTGCAATATGAAACAGAGCAATGCAATTCCAAAGTGTCACACATTAAAGAGAACCATTTTAAGATGTCTTTTAAAGAATTCCACACCATCACTGCCTACATCCTGGAAGGGGCGTGATTATTTTTGTTGTTTTTGGATGCAGTTTTTTTGTTGTTGACTTATGAGTTTCCTGAGTGCTGTTGACATTTATTGTCTTAGTGCGGCTATGTGTGACACTCGCTTTCGGATCAGAAGGTCCTGGGTTCGAGCATAGTTCGGCGCAGTTAATTGCATAGGCCATCTACGAATTTCTTCTACTTTTCCCGTCTCTGCGCCATCTTCTCAGATTCTCTCTTTGTTAAAAGCCTTCAGTTTTTAGGTCCTCCGTCAATGATCTCTGACTATTTCTAGGCCGCCCTCTCTTCCTCGTTCCCTGCGGGTTCCATGTAAGAGCCTATGTGGTAATGTTTGTTGCAGGCCTTCTTAGGGTGTGACCAAGCATTTCCATCTCCTCCTCTTAATTTCTATTTCTATCGGCGCATAGTTGAGCTTGGAAAAGACTCTACTCACATTTTCTCGTACTCAGGTGTAAAATGAGTACCTAGCCGTTAATTATCGCTGTCTCTGTCGGTATAAAAAATGCATTATCGCCTAATAGGCGTCATGTCTCGTTCTTTATGTTACGTGTTGCTGTTGGTTAACGACCCTTTGTAAAGCGATTTGAGCACGTTTGGTGGGTATTGCGCCATAGAAAGGCTCCTCAACTTAATTTTTTTTTTTTTTCAAATGTTAACTCATTTATGAGAGTTCTTTACTGTGTGTCCTATGGGCTATTTTCCTCTTTTATCAAGATGTGGTATTTATTGAGAGAGAGAGAGAGAGAGAGAGAGAGAGAGAGAGAGAGAGAGAGAGAGAGAGAGAGAGAGAGAGAGAGAGAGAGAGAGCATGACTCATCACCACGAGCTTACCCCGAGGGCGAAGCAAGGGGAGGGAATGGAACGGGGTCGGTAATGTCGGTTAGAAATCGTAATGGCGGACGGGTTTGTCGGATCGAGATAGCAGGCAGAGTGAATCGCGAGTGCTCTCTGCCCCCAAGCTGTACAAATGGACTATGAATGCTGAACGCGGCGTGTTGCAACACAGTCAGTTTTGGCCTGAGCCTGTTGGATTTTCTCGTTGCTGCCAAACCATGCCTAGGCTCCGCTGTTAGGCTAAGCTTCATGAATCCGTCATACCGTTCTTATTGGTTGACTGATTCTATCCTGTGTGTTGGGCTGTGTGTGTATGTGTATCCGTGCGTCAAGATCGTAACTACTGATCACACACTAAACACATTTGGGTTGTTGCCTGTGCGTTTTTAATGCTCCGTGTCAGGCTTTTGTCGTGTTTGTGAATTTTTTCTCTCCTTTGTACAAAGTAATTTTGTTGGTTTGTTAATAATCTGCTATCGGCACTGGGGGGAAGGGATAGGAGGCCGGGTTACATTGGGAATGGAGCGGTTGGACGAAATCTTATGGGACGGTGTGTGATTAGGGGGACGGGGGGCAGTGTGGTCTGGAGGAGGGATTGGGATGATGATAGCAAGTCTCGTATTCGCCTATCATCTTCTAAAGATGTCGCTGTATTCGCCTCAACTTAATTTTGAGTGGCATTTTACGCATTTATTGTTACAGAATTGTGATTAGTTGTAGTCCATTTTTGTTTGGCGTTTTCTCGGTCTATTTCAGTTTCAAGGGCAGTATCAATTTTTGCGAATGTATTATAGGCTAAGTAGTAGTTAACATTTTAATTTTGATCATATCTCTACCAGCAAAGCAGATGGTTTTGTCCATGGTGCGTACAGCTATAGTTAAAGTGAAGATGACGTCACTCAGGCCTTTATTGTTTTTTGCCATGCGTGTTTATGAGTAATTGTTTAGGGTTACACGTAGTTTTGTGTCAATATACTTCCGTATGGCAATGTTTTGAGTCTCTTAGCCAAGCTCGCTTTATTAGGCTATTGATGTGGCATGCATTAACAAACAGGAAGGGGGTGGGGGGGGGGGGGGTTGAGGACTGAAAACAAAAATTTTTTCAATTCATGTTTGAATATTTTTTCCCGGAGGCGAATTCGATTTCGATTAATTCCACTGCAGGGGACATAAATTATCGTTAACAAGAAATGAAGTGAGTTGGACAGTGCCCGAAGACAACACAGAATAAAAACTTCGCGGCGGCGACGGGGTCTCGAACCCGCGACCTTACTGGTCCGACAACTCCGTCTGGCCGGGGAGATCGTGACTCTATCGTATGAACTATCCATGACCCAAAAGAGAATAAAAAATGATCGTTGAAACTTGCGGGTTTCTTTACCTCTTTGACAAGTTTGAAGTGAGAGTGACTCCTTCCTTATTTTGATATGGATAGGTTTTAGACATGGCCCCGTCAAATTCTGGTTTGGTAGGTTTCGCATTTGACCACCAGCCAATCTTGATCTACCCGGTCCGCGCTTTTAGACTTAGTCTTAATCCTCTTACTCTTACTCTCAGGCAGCAGTTACAGAGGTCTTTTTCCTGCGTGTACTTCTGTATGTACACGGAGAGTAACCGCAGTATTGTTTTGTTAGTAGTAATTTAGGGTGGTCTTTGCGGTAGTACAGTATAGTATGTATATAGTTTTTGGTATTGCTGTCTTTTCGTTCTGGTCGTCCTGTCGTCGTTTGCAATTTTTGTTGAGTTCAATGTCGTCTATCTTTGATAAATTTTGAAATCTTGACTGTTGCGGCTTCGCCTTTAAATCAATTGATCTCTTTTCCCTTTCTTTCTTTCTTTAGAGTAAAATTCAATCTCACTTTATATTTAATCATGGGTCATTTTAAAAATCAATTTTTAGTTCCAATATTGATTTCTGCACTTATGTTTTCCTTTTTTATTTGTTTGTTTGCCCATCATCGTTAGAGAGAAATGTGAAAGAATATTTATTTATTACGATGGTGAGTGATTCATCTACAAATTGGAGCGCTGTCAATTTTAGAATAAGCAAAATAAACATTGAAAATGCTCATGATTTTACATGACTGTATTATGTTACGTGGATTTTCCAATAAATATGAATACGACTAATCCTTACGCTCTGTCAATCGATCTTGCCCCAGGCTTTCATGCCTTGTCATATATTATTTATCCGTTCTTACAACGCATTGGGGTTCTTGGGAAAGCTGATTTTGACAATCCTTCCTCTCCAGTGAAATTGTATTTGACTAGCTTAACGGCTTAAAATTGAGGACCGTGAAAATATTGCTATTTCGTGCTCTGTTTGGCATTATTAGTGGGTGCGCTTATCCGGGAATCAATAAAAGTATGATGTAATCTGAGACCCTGGTTCATAACGTTCTTTTCATAGGTATTGATCTGAACTGCAGGCGGGATTTTTAGAATGACTCTTGCCAGATCGTTTTGTTTCCTTTCAGATATGCCATAATAATTGTTGTGTACACAAATTTCGGTGAATCCTTTGAAATGAGAGAGACCGCGTGTTATCAAAAGTAGTTCTCTTGTCATCCTTTCAGCTGTTCTCGTTTTAAACACGTTTATTTTGACTGTAAACTCTCTGTCTAAGACAAGAGTCAAAACAAAAGAACTCAGAACGGCAGTATTAACAGCTCCACATCCTTAATGGTCATATTGATTGGAAGTGATTGAGTCCATTCTTAACATTTCACCGTTTTGGATTTTTAGAACAGAATGGTTTACATACTCTTCTTGGCTAGGTTGACTATCGAGGTTGTTCTTCCTTTCTTGAAAACACTGGTCCTTGTTCTACGTGATTCCAGCTACACCCTCACGACGTCTTAGTAATTTCTTATTTGTTTGGCCAATCCTTTCGTGCGATTGTGTTCTCATAATTGTGGTTTCTTCATCGGCCTTCTTTTGTTGGCCTATCTCCTGCTTCCTTTTTATTCTGTCGCTCTCTCTGCATTCTTCAACCGCCTCTGAAACTCATTGTCCTTTTCCCTGCATATATGAAGTCACTGCGTGGTCGGATTGAATTTATATCATACATAATTAAAGGTCTCTTTATTTATCGTGGAGGTAAAGTTTGTCTTTAGGGTCAATTCAAATGGAAGACTGGAATAACCCAGGCTGCGATGTAGTGTCGCAAACTGAGCTAGGATGAAGTGACTTGATCAAGGCTGCACAGCCTTACAAGGACCGTACCGCTTAGCCACAGTGCCCCCGTTTACTCTCCATCTTTGTTCTCCGTATTGCTCTTGGCACAGACCACAGAGAGATCTTTGGTCTTGGTTCTTGACTGTCTTGTCGAGTTTTGGTCCTTACTGCTGCTGTTGTATTGAGTTTGTATATGGATTACATTTCAGTTTCCTCTCAGTATGCGTTTGGGTTAGCGCCAATGTGATCAGTATTTTATTGTTCAAGAGGATTGAGTGTATACAATACATATTTGTTGGAAATCGATTCAATGTCTCCTCCGGATGATGGCGCAATACCATCCTTTCCCCTCCCGACAGATCAGGAATGCTTCCTTCTCATTGAACCTCGTATTGCTATTCTTTCGACAGCATTATGCGGGTGGTTGGATGGGAGCATCACCCTTGAATCATATACCTATGATGTTCGCATGGGTGTACGATCCGATAGTGATGTCGTTTCTTCTTCTCTTTACTAGCCTATCCTGCTTCTTTGGTTTGTGATTGTATTTTTGACAGGGGATATTTTTTTTCTCTGTAAATCTTCTGCCTGTTTGTTCTTGGTTATTTATAATTTAGCTTATGATATCTTTAGGTTATGATTTTGATTAACATTTGTACTATTTTTGTTAGATTGCTTGTTTTTTTGTTTCAGCGGTCTCTCATATAACCTCAATTGTGTTGGAAGAGACCTAAAGCAACAAACAAACAAAAACAGCATTATAAACCATCTTCATATTTGTTTTTCTCAAATCTGTGATTAATATTCTCTTCTGATTTAATTTCCATTTTGACAGCTTCCTCCAATCGTCTACGTCTTCTCTTTCTTTTCATTACTCAAGTAATTTTTTCTTGATGACTTTTATTTCATTTTGCTGTGGTAACCTAGTTTCCTTTGTTTACCTCTGCAAATAGCCCTAAGTGCCGTGAAGACCCCCCCCCCCCCCTCCCATCCGCACATTTCAATTTCAACTGTGTATCTGTTAACTCCTTGCATAGCTTTATTAACTTGTCTTTTCCCCCCGGTCGTTTTAAATGTGTTCTGAGCTCACGTATTTTGGGTTTTAAAAAGTCACGTATTTGCACCTTCATTCAGTCTTTAGACAGATCCTATTTGTTTCGTAAACATTCTCTTCTTTGTCAAGTACAACCAACTAATATGCGTGTTCATCTTTTCTTTTTCTTCCTCCTCCTCATCTTCTTTCCAAACGTATTTATGAACGTTTTGTAACACAATTCCGTGGTTTTGATCGTTGCAAAATGCAGGTCGTTTGACCGAGTTTGCATTTGAAGACGTGTTAGGTTAAGGACTCTTTTTATGGTTTCTTATAACGTACGTCAATGCCTGTAGCCGGTATTCTTCAAACCTTTTATCTGACTTGATTATAGTGCTTTTTCTCTTGGCGAGGAATCATATTTACTACATTTTGGGTAAACGTACTTCACTTGTAGAACGCCTTTTATTTATTATTATTCCCACGCTCCTTCGTTTTATGGAAAACTGGGTTTTATGTTGGAAGATCGTTTTATTTAGTTACAGGCAATTCTTATCTCTTTTTTCTTTGCATAGGTTGTTTGGTCTCTTAAACAATTATTTTTCTATTTTCTCTTTTCCACTGGCCTTTTTGCATTATCTTTATTATTGCCTTCCGATGTTAAGATTGTCACCCATTCCTTTTTATAACGGTCTTTCTTTGTGACAATCTTTCTCTGTTTCTTTGTCCTAAACCAGGACACGTCGCTAACAATGTTGCCGAACATACGGAGGGAATTGATTCGTTTACAAAATGGTTGTGTGAAATGAAATATTTAACTCGCATCGTGGGTGTATTGAACTGGTATCGTGCGTTTTTATGAAGAAGCGAGGTAACGAATATATGAAATTCTGAGTCATTTGCCTTATGGGAAAGTAAATTTGTATCGTTACATTTATCATTATGGCCGCCAGTCATAAAAGATCGAATGGTTTTTCTCTGTTAGAGTCACTGAATTGATTCAACCATGGCCTATATTATAGCCTTTGGTCTCTCTTGTTCTGGTTATCGATTCTGTTTGCCCTTTTTATCGTTAGAGCGTCATCAGAACATGAACAGCCTGGTTTATATATGTTGCGTCTTTTTATTTTTTTTTTGACTCCCCCTCCCACGTTATTAAATTCGTGCCTTGTTATTGTTTTTGACTCCGTTATTTCCCATTTTGATACCTAATGTTTACAATATTCCATCGCCATCATGTCTTGTTTAATTCGCTTCTCTCTGCATAGGCATCCTTTTCTGAAGATGTTCAAGAGTCTCATGTGGGCGATGATTCGGCGATTTTAATCATGTCGTAGGAATCATTGATTTTGCGGCCAATATTTGCTGGATGTGATAAACGTTAGGCGTTTTTCTTTAGTCTTGACGTTTTATTTTTTTTTCCTTCCCCTTCTTTACTGTCATTTTAGCTGTAATATGCGTCGTCTACTGCTGCTCCCCCTTCTTCTGTTCATACTATCCCCTCTCTCCTACTGCTGCTGCTACTACTACTACTACTACTACTACTACTACTACTACTACTACTACTACTACTACTACTACTACTACTTCTGTTGTTGTAATACATGACGACTCTTTCACTGCGTATATCTTATTTTAAATTTATTATTATTTATTATTTCTGTTGCTTTTAGATTCTTGTCATTTTCGTGACATTTGACGATGATGCGGTTTGCTGACGCGGCAGGATAACTATATACAATGCATCATGTATATATTATTATACATACAGTGTTAAATACCTACATTATGCACAGTGGCTGTTGCTGCATGATGAATTGGGGGATGTCTCTCCCTCGAGGCTTTTAAGTATGTCGTGGTGTTAGACCCATTATATTTGTGTAGTTGGTAATGCCTGTCCGTTGACTTAGGGGTAATACAGGCTCGTGTGTTTGTCCTACTCCCCCCTTATCTGTTCTAATTATGGTCAATGAAATCTTGACTAATAAAGATCGTTCCTGTTTATTTTTTTAAAAGCCTGTCGTCTTTGTTGTTGGCGGTCTTTGTTGCTATGTGGGCTTTTGAAAATATGCAATCGTTTTGATGGTGGTGGGCATATGACGAAATTGTTTTGATATATTTTAATGCATCCCGTTGTAGACGATATCCAGTCAGTTTTGCTCATATTGGGAGTGACATTTTACAAAATTGTTCGTTTTTAATGGTTTTACGGCGCTTGCGATACATTGTTCATATAAAATGGAAGAAAAAATTAAATGCACCCACGACAGAAAAAAAAAGACAAATGGAGCTGGTTCAGAAAGGGAACATATGAAGTTTCCAAGAGCATCCAATCGGTGTAATTAGTTTGGGATCATTCATCCAAGCACCCGCCTATAATCCCACTAAAAGTTAATAGCTCAAATGTTTACAAAATGAGAGATTTACAAGAAAAAATGTCACCTTCTGGAACTAGTATTATTCATTTGACTGTTTTCCTCTCAATCCAAGGTCCCCGGCCATGGCAAAACAATAATCTAATTCCAAGACACGGGCAGAAAGTCGCACACCCGGATTAGGATAATGTAGGAGAATAGAACACACAGCAAGTCGCCCCCCCCCCCCCCCCCCCTGTCGCCCACCATTGAAAGTCAAAAGAACCCACATGTTTTCTAATTTGTTCAGTTGACTTTTTTTTCTTTTGCAAATTCTTTCTTCAATTAATGATATTTAATCAGGCTTTTGATCAAATATTCGTTTTGAAGACCAATGAATGTATCCCTTCTGATCTTTGTTGAGCTTGACTCCTTAGTCGATTAAAAAAATAATTGTCTGCTGGATTTGTCTCTTACCTCTCCGTAATATCTTTAAAAAAAAAAAAGAATTGGTCTTGGAATGACATATGTGTAGCAAGTGAGTCTAGACCTCTGAGAATGACCAGGCATTCAAACATGATATTGCTCGAGTGCCAAGAAATGCTGCTTGTACAGTATCTTAGTATGTTATGTATATGCTGTCAGTGATATTTCGAGTAATTAATATTACAAAGCGCTCTCGGTCATAGGAGATTCATTCCTACTATACAACTACGATGTTTTTGCGATTTTCAATGCATTATCGTAAGCAACATTTCATCTTGTAGGGCTAGAAACGAGCAATCCTGTTTGCTTCCTAATCCCTTTCTTTCCTCCCTCTCCCTCGTCACATTTTTACAAACCAATCCAGCAAGAGCGTTCCGTTTCTACACTACGTATGTCTTCTAGAATGTGGATTTATGAGATTATTATCGATCCCTGACCAACACCGCCGCTGCCGCTATCGCTGTTATTCTGCTGCTAAACCCCCTTCGCTACCTCCGTGGCTTACGTGATGGCGTAACATTTTTAAAAATTGCTTTTATATGAGATGACTTGGTTTCATCACCTTCTGGTTTGTATTTTTATGAGATGTTCTATCGTTTCCCAAACAAAGAATAAATAATAGATCCTTATTGGGTCAGCTATATGTTTTTTTGTTGAAATAAAAGACTCTGTCCGCCATATCAATCATACCATCACACAAAACTGTATGTGACAACCTTATACATTTCTAGAATAAATGATAACTAATAATCCGATCGTCGGTTTAAATTAAACAACTTCTTCATGCTAAAATTGATGTCGCAGATGTTACGTACCCAACTCTCATCTTATCACAGCACCTCTGACCATTTCAACTTGATATAGTATGGTAAGACGAGGCCTACCATTTACTTTATATTGTAGTGGGCTGTGTAGTTTGGGCATTGGGAGGCGGAGGAACCTTTTCTTGCGATGCAAATCAAAGTCAATTTGACAGTTATGTATTTGTTTACATTCAAGCATAGGACAATTTACATTGTTTGATATGTCAGTTTTTGTGTTTGTTTTAAATTTGTTTTCATTTATTTATTTATGTTTTTTTAGGGGGGGGGGGGGGTCTTAGATTTTGTTACTTTAATTGCGTGATATAATTTTGTTTTGTGATTAATTTCAAATGTACTTTCATTCTATCCTCCCTTTTTCTGGATAATTTATTTATTTATGTATTTACTTGTCTCCAGCTCCTGCTTAATCGTACTCCAATAACTCAACAGCATCGAATCCTCCTCCCCCCCCCCCCCCCATCTCGCTCTCTCTCTCTCTCTCTCTCTCTCTCTCTCTCTCTCTCTCTCTCTCTCTCTCTCACACACACACACACACACACACAGTCAGCTCGCATTTTGCCTCTTTCCGCTATTCCCTTCACATACGATTCTCCTTTCAGTCTCCATCACCGACCCAATCATTTCATCCCTGCGTCCATCCGCAAACCATGATCCATCCATCGTCCATCGATCCGTCTGTTGACGTCGACAGCCGGCGTCATGGGAACCACTGGTACTCGTGTGGCCTATTCCTTCCCCACCAGCCCCTTCCTTGCCTCACCGTTCTTATGTCTTAGCTATTTCCATCGACCTCCCAACATAAAGCCCTCCCCTTCTCATATCCCTCATACACTGCACACACATACATACACACGGGCGGGCGCGCACTTACACACACACACGGGCGCGCGCTTATATATACACACACACACACCTCAATATCACCAATGGAAGATCGATATGGGTTATTATGTTACAAGGGATATGATATTTTCGTATTGTCGATATTAAACCGTAATCAAAACAAAACAATCTCCTCCCCCCACCCCCGCTTGAATTTATTTGAGTGTTTATGGTTTGGTTTCAGAACTTCTTGTTTACGAATATTTAAGGAGATGGATGGAACTATCTATAATTTGGGAAAGGGGGGGGGGGGGGGGGTCAGATGGTCCTGAATTGTGAGAAGTCAATACAGTATCAGTAAATGTAGTAGATATTTGATAGGCTTCATATCGTCTTGTTTGTTTTTTTATTTCATCATCTTTGAAGACTTTCATGCACCTCCCCGCAAATATGTCATCAGACTCAATCCCTGCAATTGCATTATATGATGTTTTTCATTGGTTCGGTTCGATTGTTAGTTCGCATTCTTCCAGCGAGTTGTTTTCAAAATTCCATGCTGTGTTTAAAAATAAAAATCTTCACCCACGTAATCCCCAAGTGGAGCAAACTATTTTAAACATGGATGGCTGCAGTATTGCATTTTCAAATTATGCACTACTCCAAATTTTACTTTTGTCTTTTATTCACCTCGTGAGGTTGGCAGTCTCCCCACCTCCTCTCTCTCTCTACCTTCCATATTTTTTTTTACCTTCTCTTCTTCCGCATTATGCCTCTTCCCTCTCCCCTCGCTTCTTAGAAAGCGATTATGCGTGTCTTAGGCTAAGTTCACTAAGCCTGTATTTAACCTAACATCATTGCAAATTTTCAAAAACACAAAAAGGTTCAAAGGACCAAATTCATACATTATCCTTATGGTAGTACGAGCTTCCGTTTTGTTTTTATTTTCTTATTAAAAAGAAAGATTTGAGAATGTATTTTCGTTTTGTTACTTATTTTAAAAAATATATTTGTCTTCTTTCCTGTGGATTTTTATTTATTTATAACCTGTTAGATTTATCAGACCAGCAATGCATACGTTTCATTTACGTTTGGGAGAATGGTAAAACTGGCGGTAAGCCAGTGTTATATCGGGTCAGGTGATAAAGCATGCTATTTTCTCTCCGTACAGCTGCCAAATAAACATCACATTAAATTTTTAAAAAGGAGTATCGGGGCTTTTTTTTCGTTTTTGTTTTCGATGGGATTTCCCGTACAAGACGATTATATCGTGAGAAATTGTCTTCTGAAATTGAATTGTATATACTTAAATAGCAGCAGTCTTGATTCTACCTACAGTTACGCGAAGAAAATGAATGCTGACATACAGATGGATTGATATTCTTACCTGAATGGTTTCTCCATTGTATGTGTTATCTATCTACTTACATCTCAATTTATTGTTGGTAGAATTACAGGACTAGAGTAGTACCAAATGGGTTCTCTGTCAAATGGAAAATGGGAAAAAAAAAGATATTGAAATTGTTGAACTGCATCCCTTCGTTTACTGGGTTGTTATTTTGTTTTGTTTTAGACTGTAGACCTATTATGAGGAGCTCGTCCACATATTTTTAGATGAATGCCTTGCTCTTATTATTCGCTATCCCCGCTCTTTCCATCTCCCGCTTTAAAATAAAATAGAAAAGAAGAGATTTTCATTGAGCAAAAATATAAACCCAGGTTCACATATTGGTCACTCGAGACGCTGTAACCCTGTTGCCTTTCTTACCAGTCTTTCCCTGAAAGAGATTGAAGAAAAATTCATCCATGGAAATATAGGACATAACTTCGTCACCCATAATATTATATGATTCGCAAAGGATCTTCTCAAATTTAAAACAATGCATACTGAAATATCAATTATTTTCTTCCCATTCCTTTCAGATACGGCAAGATCCAGAGCGTCAAACTCCAGGCCGCCAAAGACAATGACTTCAGTAGTGGTGGTGGTGGCCAAACAGCGACGGTCGCCTTCAACGACATCAAATCGGCGGCCAAAGCTCATCATGCGAAGAACACTCTCGGGGATCTAACCCTACGGACGGACTATTGGGAAGGCTCCTCGGGATCGGTCGCTGCTCTAGCTAATGTGGCCGGCAGCAACAGTAACAACAGTAGTACTGCTGGTGCTGTCGGTAGTAACAGTGGTTCATCTGCGGTGCAATCCTCTGGCAACGCAATAATTCGAACTGGTGGCAGTGGTAATTACACCACAGCGTCATCATCTTCATCCGCTTCAGCATCTCGTCCAGTTTCCTCTTTCAGCAGCTGGACTAAAACGTAAGTAACGAATGATTTGCATAATTGTATGTACCGTACAGTCTCGTGATACTCTGTACTCTCCGGGGCTGGTCAGTTCCTGAAGTATCCTGGTATGACTTCAAGAATTAAAATGTCAACTCGTGTTTTTTTATCTGCGCTTCCTCTATATTTTTAAAAAGAATTATTGTGACCCCAGTGCACCATTGAAGAGGGCATAGTCCATTTTTAAAGGATCTTTGTGTTGTGTATCCCCATATCAATACAAAGTGACAATCATTGAAAATAGCTTACATCATGTCTCCGTAGATGTAATGTGTATAATGTTTCCAATGGAGTCGACCAGCCCCGAATCATTATTCCTGTCATATATGAATAGAGCACCCTGTCTTGTCTGACCTCTGCTTTGCTTCCAAATCCACCACCACCACCAAATTAAATGTATCTATCTTCCCATACCCCCTTGCATGATATTTATGTAATGATTATTTGTTTACTTCCTGTCTATTTCTTTTATTCCTTTATTCATTTTTTGGTTTGGAATGATTATAAAGTTGGAGGATGATCTTTGAATACTGAACACACGGACACAGTCGAGTAAATTTCTCCTGGTTTTTGCAGATTGAAAATCTTTCGCAGCATTTCATACATGGATCCGATAAGCTAGAATTTTTTTTTTTTAAATCGAAGAATAATGATACGAAAATTCGCTGCGCCAAAGTTAACAATATAAAAACGACTCTCCCTATGGTCATACCCCATCCATTTCAACTGGTGACGATTTATTCATGGTGCATATTATAATCTAAATGGCCCGGATTTCAACGACCACCTGCATCCACTGAAGTGAGCAGTCATTGCATCATCTATCTTTCTAATTGACTTATTTGTAATGATTTAGTGTTGCTTATTTTGCCGATTGGACAGCTTGAGTGGCCAACCGGGGTATTAGATTATACCGCAAGATAAAATGTGCAAACTACTTCGGTTGATACAGAGACAAGCCGCCGCCTCCTCCCCATTTTGCGTATTTTATCGTGGATTTTCTTTTATAGAGTACATTATTCAGTGCTAATGGTTTTCGTCGGATCCGTGGAAATCCTTGATTTTAAATTTAGAGTCAAAGGGTGGATTTCATCACTTTAAAAATATTCCATTCGTCTAAATCAACGTACTGGGTGTGAGAGACTTGATGTGTGATGGAACAAATAGGTGCGGTTTTCCACTCTCCAGAAGTAGGCTACTATTTATAACCTCAATTGTTCTTAAAGTGTTGGTTGGTGCTGTAATAATTGGGTTTAAAGGCAAGCATTTTAAACTTTTCTCCTTTATCATTTTTTTGTAACCATCAGCGCTGATTATTATCCCGGAAAAGCGAGTCGTGTGGTTTCTCCCCTGCTACAAGCTCGATTTTTGTTCCATTTTAAAAATGTCATTTTAAATCTCCCCCTCGTCGCCTCGGATGCACGCTCTTACACGTAATGTAGAATGATGATATAGGGGCCGATACGAACGTACGCACGCCCGCATTTATCCATACAACAAACACACGCACATGATATTTACATGTTTGCCTAATATGTTCTGTGTGGGCATAATTAATCGATGAATATAGATTAACGGAGCTTCAGTAAATTTTAAAGATGACCCAGTTCTCATCCAGTTTAGCTTTTCTGATGTATAAGGTACCACTAATTTAGAAAAGTGAGTGGAGCAAGCACTTATGTTGATAATAAGAAATGAAGTGAGTTGGAAAGTGCCAGAAGACAATAGAGAATAAAAAATTCACGGCGGCGATGGGGGCTCGAACCCGCGACCTTACTGGTACGACACCTCCGCCTGGCCGGGGAGAGCATGGCTCTACTGTCTGAGCTTCTATTCTCTATTGTCTTCTGGCACTTTCCTACTAACTTCATTTTTTATTAATGTAACACTAGTCCTCCAGAGCAGAGCAGTTTGTCAAGTTATAACTTTAGACCAACTTGTCTCCAGGAGAGTTGTTGCAAGATGCGAATCGGTTGCTTTAGCCAAGGACGCATCTTTGTAATTGATCTCTTCCTGTAATGAATTGATTCAAATTGAACCATGTAAATACCCCCCGCCCCCGAACTCCCCTCCCCAATACAAGAATAAAAAATAAATAAAATAAAAGCAAGCATATGCTTCTACCACAACAAAACACATATAATAATAATAATAATAATAATAATAATAATAATAATAATAATAATAATAATAATAATAATAAATAATAATAATAATAACTACAATAATAATAATAATAATAATAATAATAATAATAATAATAATAATAATAATAATAATAATAATAACTACAATAATAATAATAATAACTACAATAATAATAATAATAAAGAAATAGAACAATTCAGTAAATGAATGTCATTGTAATGTGTTGCTGATTACTGGGTCTTTTTTAATTTAAATCTGAGGTTGCCAATTGGACATGATATGAAATTAAAATTTTTGTTCAATTATCCTTCTTTCCCACGTACAGTACAGATGATAATGAGAAACTTAGTCGACGGGAGAATGAGAGAGAGAGAGAGAGAGAGAGAGAGAGAGAGAGAGAGAGAGAGGGGGGGGGGGATATATTTTTTTTCTTTCCCCTTTAAAAAAATTTTTTTTTATTTATTTATTGTATTTTTTTATTCAAAGCACAATTTTCCTCTTTCTTGCACCATAACACACATTGATATTAGCATTGTATAACTAACTTGCACATTCGTTTTACTTCCATCTATAAAAACGCACCCAGAAATAACATTTTTATGTTTGTTTTGAAAGCTGTTGAAATATTATTTTTCTACTTATTTTAACCTCGCTGTACAGTAACATTAGGTTTCAATATCTATTCAATTTGTGGTTTCATCATTATTTTTTTTTTCCTGAACCTCTTGTCCTAAGTTTTGCACTTGAAGACATGTTGAACTATTTAAAAATAAATTTATTTTCTTGTATTTTATTTTTATTTTTATTTTTGTGTACAAATCCCGCTGTCATTGGAGTACCTACGTGAGGAGGAGAAGAAAAATAAAAATATTCCCTCTTTTTGCCTTGTGATCCGATGTGTCAAGGATGTATATTATGTTCCAGTGTTGTTTTCTATATGGATTTATCATTTCGCTTGACACTTGCTGTTGAAGATGCTTCTTCCTTTTTTGGATTACTTTATCGACCCTCGCTGCTCCTCGTACCAACATTGTGTTATGCCAAGTGGATTATCAACCAATTTATTGTCATGTGTGGATTATTATTATCATTATTATTGTTATTGCCTCAACCGTTCTGTTGACTTTCTAGTCAAATTTGTTTGTGTGAATGTGCTCTGATGACGTCATCCAAGACGCTGCTGCTATTGTTGCTGCAAGACAGGTACAGTGGATGATTAAATTTGAATGATGTATTCCAATATACCCGTACACCCAACGTACATCGATTAGCTGAAGAACATTGGGATATATATCTTTATTTGTAGATTATTATTATTATTTTTTTTGATTTAACCCTCTTAAAAATGAACATTTATGGATATGCAGTTTCATGCTTTATACGGATTTTACCCGTTTGCAATGGATTTTTATTTCCAAGAAATGGATTATTGTACAAATGAGGGAAAGAGAAGAATACTGAACAGGACGGATCGTATGCAGTGTCAACAATGTCTGTTGCAAATCTCTAACATTTTGCTGTCAAGTCCTTACAGCTTTTTGTTAAAAGTAAACGGTGCCTGTTTCATACAGGTACCTAACTTCACAGTGCGATAAAAATCCCTTCTCAGAAACAAGCAGATTAACATGGTGAAACAGAATACTAGAGTCAAATTTTTTTCTCTCCCTGTTGGATTATGCACATATTATTTTATGGCAAAAATATTTTTTGGAAGAGTGAAATGAAGAAACACCCGCTACTTCAGGATTACACTAGATGTCTTGGATAACTTGCATTGGATTTACTTGATTTTGCTGGATTGAAGGATGCTCTCACCAGAAGACCCATTTTATGTTTTTGGGACAACTTTTATCATTATAATTTACCTTTTTGATTTTTTAATTTTGTAATTTCCTTCTTTACCGTTTTCCCCCTTCACATTTTGAAACATGTATTCCTTTTATTCATCTTTTTTTCTTTTTTTCTTTTGTTTTTTGGATATCTATGATTTAACCTCTTCCCCCCACCCCCCCCCCTTTTTTTTTTTTCTTTCTTTTTCTTCTTCCTTGATTCATATTCATCATTAAACCTGTATCTATTTTCTTATATAATCACATACGTACTTCCTTTATTATAATGTTCATTTAGTTATAGTTAACAAAAGAGGCTGTTGATTCATTAAAAAAAAGACCCCCAAGACCCCCCCCCCAAAAAAAAAAAAACAACAACAAAACACCAAAGAACACCAATAAATATTGATTTAGAAAGCAAATCCTCTCTCTCTCTCTCTCTCTCTCTCTCTCTCCTCTCCTCTCTCTCTCTCTCTCTCTCTCTCTCTCTCTCTCTCTCTCTCTCTCTCTCTCTCTCTCTCTCTCTCTCTCTCTCTCTCTCTCTCTCTCTCTCTTTCATCTCTCAAATTAAAAAAAATAACCTTTTCCGTTTCCAAGAACCCCTTTCCCCCCTCTCTCTCTCTCTTTATTTATCTATTTATCTATCTATCTATCTATCTATCTATCTATCTATCTATCTATCTATCTATCTATCTATCTGCCCCAAACATTGTGGTAAATATTTTAAATAATATCTATCTATCTATCTATCTATCTATCTATCTATCTATCTATCTATCTATCTATCTATCTATCTATCTATCTATCTATCTATCTATCTATCTATCTATCTATCTCTCTATAGCCTCGTCTCAATCCTTAGATTGCTTATGCTTTGGCTCAAATTATGAACTCTACCTATATCTAACTGCCCTGGTTGTTGTGAACCAGCTGCCTTTTATTATGCCCTGATAACTTCTGGTCTATCCTTTATCGCGACAGAAACGCCCCGAGTTGAAACGATGAAAATGATTACGGTATACAAACGTAGTCTTTACTAATTTCCCTCGATAATTGTATAATAATAATAATAATGATAATAATAATAATAATAATAATAATAATAATAATAATAATAATAATAATAATAACAATAATAATAATGGACTTTTGTATAGCACTGACTTAACTCCTAAATAAGATTTAAATAAGATTACGAACTCTAATATTACAGACTTATTTGTTCTACACATTATTAAAAATGTTATCTTCATCTACGATCTGAATTCTTAAAAGATAAGATTTGAATGTGTGCTTAACAATTGACAGACTGATTTACGAAAGCTCTGTGGTATGGCGACCCAGACTCTCTTCACCCCAGTACTTCCATCTAAATTTTTCAGTTTAATAAATTTTGTTCTTTGTAATCGTTTTCGAAGTAAAAAAAAATCCCGAACATTCATTATCCTGAGCTTATCCAACCTCAATTATGTCCATAATTTAAGTCATCTACTCTTCTCTCCCTTCCCCCCCCCCTTCTCTCTCTCTCTCTCTCTCTCTCTCTCTCTCTCTCTCTCTCTCTCTCTCTCTCTCTCTCTCTCTCTCTTATTTATGTATGTAAACATCGTTTTTAAACGGAAAGAACTTAGATCAGTTCGACTAGCCTAACGTAACTGGCGTCACGTGCCTCAGAACATCTGCTATCATTTTATTTCTTAGCTATGCTCACCAACCGTCTACACTTAACCGAGGCCTAGGCTCTCGAATCCGTTGAAATACGTTTACTCGATGTTAAAGATACTTGTTAATGAGTGTAAAGACGGACATAATGGTGTGACTGTGTATGTGTGTTATAATCTTTTCTTTATTATCTATTAAACTCTGTAGTTAAGATTATACTTGCGATGGTCTCCTACTCTCGTGTGTGTGTGTGTGTGTGTGTGTGTGTGAGAGAGAGAGAGAGAGAGAGAGAGAGAGAGAGAGGGAACGTCAGGGGGCGGGCGTATATATTAATTGATAATGATATTGAGATAAGATTCAATCTTGTTTTCCACATTTCATTACGTGTAAAATTGCAGCGATGTTACAATACGGTATACTGCTGCTATCTATGCTTTTTGATACTTTATGACACGCACGTGTCAAAGCAGTGAAGGGAGTCTTTGAATTTTGATGTGCTTGTATAATTAAGCGTGACAGTTTCACAGCGTGACAAAATGAAATATTATTAATTCAGTCGTACTCGTTGACATCTAATTTTCACTTTTGTAAAATTCAACGAAACATCTGTTTAATGGTCCAGCATGTCGAAAGACTTTTTTGTTTTGTTTCTTTTAGAATTTAACCTTATTTCACCCTCTTATCTCTCCCGTTCTCATTTCACCGCCCTCAGATATTAACCAGTTAATTACCGTACTTTAGAAATACATTTACAGTATTAAAATATTTGGCCAGAAAACTTTGTCGATCGATTTAAATAACCATCGTCTGGGCAAAAACTACAAAACCGGGGACTTCGCGAGGTGTTCACACCAAATTTAATAAAAACAAAACATATTTTCCCAGAGTATGGCATTTAACTGTTTAATCAGAGAGAAAATTGCCACAGATGGCGTCATAATGTGTTGTTTTTTTTTTTTTTTGTTGTTGTTGTTGAAAATTCATGTTACCATCTTAACCCATTTTACTTGTGGGGAAATGACAACTTTTTATCTTTAACTCTGATAAAAAAGGCGTAAAGAGCACAATGCAGATTTTGTATAATGTTTAAGACAAACCAATTACAGCATAATTGTGACGGCGAGTCACAAATAAAATGATGTACGATCAGTTCGGAGATAATAAAATATATTAATATGGTATCTCATTTAGATTTAATCTATGTAATGGTTTTGACCACATTTTATCTATTGATTCTAAGAAACGAGCCCGATTTAGAGATAAAAGAGGGATTTATCTTAATTATATATGTCAGTGTTAAAAAAAAAGTTCTCGCCATAGGTTCACTTCAACGTGCACATATTTGTAGGTCTGATAACCAAATTCAACATTGTTTTACTGGACCATAGTTTGCCTTGGTGTGAGAGTATTTCCATCACAACAATGAGCCCATATTATATCAATAACAATTTAGGCTATCAGTTGAATTGTTGGTTGGTTTTTTTTTTTTAGATGTTCGTGTCAAGTGGGTCGCACTCAACACATATAATCGATGTGAGGTCAATGTCCATGTCACATTTAAAATGTTGAACATCGTCTCGATACGTAGCAATGACTATCCCGCACAAATCTTTGGGCCTCTTTTTCGCTCACGAAGTGCCCAAATTCGAGTCAAAATATGGGACGAAGCCGTTTCGTACATGCTATTTTTAAAAATTAATTACGACGCTGTTTATAATTGAATATGACTAAAAGTTGGCACACAGTTAGAAAAGAGGTCATTTTAGATTATGTAGCAATGACTATCCCGCACAAATCATTGGGCCTCTTTTTCGCTCACGAAGTGCCCAAATTCGCGACAAAATATGGGACGAAGCCGTTTCGTAAATGCTATTTTTTAAAATTAATTACGACGCTGTTTATAATTGAATATGACTGAAAGTTGGCACACAGTTAGAAAAGAGGTCATTTTAGATAATGTCAAGCGACAAAACTCGTACGATTACCAGAAGACCGTTAAA
The DNA here is from genome assembly GCF_034508935.2 of Berghia stephanieae. NCBI lineage: Eukaryota > Metazoa > Mollusca > Gastropoda > Nudibranchia > Aeolidiidae > Berghia > Berghia stephanieae. Next base: position 25,119,268 of record NC_088363.1, read on the forward strand.
AATAGATGTTTACTCTTTGGAGTACAATATTTCTAAAACTACAAAGAGGAGAGATTTTGTCGCTCATAAGGTTATATATGCACATTTCTTCTATTTATATTTCAAATTTCATTCGATTATGGTAAGTACTTTTCCCGTATTCTCACAAAACAACCCAATTTGCATTTCAATGAGTGAAAATATGAAGACGGCCATTTTGCTCCACCATTGCGCGACACGAAAATGACGTGAGCGAGGCAAGGCTGCCAGATGGCCAGACTTTAACCTGACCAAATTCGACTTCAAAAGTGGCTAAATAGAAAATCATATGGCTTTCAATATTAAGACTGGCCCACTTAAAATGAACTAAATTTTAACAAACAGAAAATTGAATAGACTAGGATAAATGTCACTGAGACAAACATAGATGAATAAAATGTAAAAAAAAGAAACAAAATTATATATTTGGCCACACACGTGGCCATCTGGCAACCTTGTTCGCGACGACGGATGACACAAATCCTCGCGCGCTTTTAAAAAATTAAGGTATTGTTTCATTAGGCATAGTAGATTAACACATTCTCTCTCTCTCTCTCCTCTCTCTTCTCTCTCTCTCTCTCTCTCTCTCTCTCTCTCTCTCTCTCTCTCTCTCTCTCTCAAATAAATACTAGAACTAACATAAGCCATGGTCTCACGGGACTGATTGATAATAATTCAGCAGGCATTTATCGTGTCATTTGTATTGGTTGTAGACACAAGATTACACTTCGGTTGAGTTCCAAATGATCAATATTATGTATATTTTAAAACAATTTATAGTTGACCCGAGCCATACAGCTCTAAAACTATACAAGTTAGAACTCTTCTGATGTCTTCATATTTTCTGATAATTTTGCCATAAAATTGCCAAGTCTTAATATCTAATTCCACGTATTAAGCGAGATACAGGCACAAACCAGAATAAAACGCAGAAAAAGCGTCCCATATTTTCCGTATTTTTTTTCTCTTTGTGAGTCATCCAAATACATGACATCTTTGAAACTGCATAACTTTGTTATATATTAATGGATTTTCAAAATTCAAAAAGATTTTTACTCAGTGGAGATAGGGCTTTGATTTAAGATTAAGAGAAGTATTTCCTACAAAAATAGAAAACAAAAATTTTCATAGTCATTGCCACGATACGTCATAGGCTGTTCAAATCTGACTCAAAACGTTCTTTGACAATTGTCAGATTCATAACGTCCCCCGATTCTTTATCATCCATCGTAATTTTAAATCTGAACAGCACCACTCCCATCGTCTTGAGAATCCTCCTCCTATTATTATTCGTCGTCGTCGTTATTGTTGTTGTTGTCGTCGTCGTCATTCTTGTCCCCCCCCCCCCCCCCCCCCCCCCACTTTGCCAGCTATTCGTCACTGTTATTGTCCTGACCAACGACAACATTGTGCCATCTTATTTATTTTCCAACGAGACCTAGATGTGACTTGCCGATTATATCTCATCCCCCCCGGTGGTTGGATGGAGCATCACCTTGAATCATATACCTATGATGTTCGCATGGGTGTACGATCCGATAGTGATGTCGTTTCTTCTTCTCTTTACTAGCCTATCCTGCTTCTTTGGTTTGTGATTGTAGTTTTTGACAGGGATATTTTTTTTTCTGTAAATCTTCTGCCTGTTTGTTCTTGGTTATTTATAATTTAGCTTATGATATCTTTAGGTTATGATTTTGATTTACATTTGTACTATTTTTGTTAGATTGCTTGTTTTTTTGTTTCAGCGGTCTCTCATATAACCTCAATTGTGTTGGAAGAGACCTAAAGCAACAAACAAACAAACAAACAAATATCTCATCCCCCCCCCCCCCCTAAATCATTGGGTGGCCAAAAGGTCATCTTGACCATCCACACAGACCATTAATGTACACATTAAGGTTATTATGCACATGTTGTTGAGGGAGAATATTGTCAAACAGTATTGTATATAGCCGAGGGATGCGAGGCTTTTTCAGCAGCGAGAGTGAACGTTAAATAAATGCACTAGCCCATGTTATTATTTTCTCCAGCTAGTTATAGTTGCATTGGCGATGGATGATCCCCTGTTGTAGTTATATTATTATCTCCGATATTGCCGGGTCGTGTTGCTTTACGCATATGCATAATATTCATGATCTATGCATAGACACTGTCACATTACATGCACACCTTTATGATCGAAGAAGGCTATTGGCCAGTGTTGTCCTCTTTTCCTTGACATAATATTATGCCCTTTTTTTCTTTTTTTTTTTTTTCCTTTTCTTTGACACAAGAGAAACAGTTATCTGAATAAAATGCGGATTTATAATTCGTTTTATATCTTTGATCATATTGTTACACGAAGTCTGGTGAATGTTGATGAAATTGCCGCTATGAGTTTTAGAGTACTTTACCCTCCCGGCACGATGGGTGGTCTTCAACAGTCACTTCGGATGATTTACCTGTCCCAAGGACTGTCAACTGCCTCGGCACTCTGCATTATTATACACACTGTATCACTTAACTTTATGTTGCGTGGTCTTGAGGTAATTGTATTTCTTTGGATGTGACAAATTGTAGGGTTAGTCGATAAGTCTCAACTGTCGCATCTCATTTGTTTAGGGATGTCAGCGGACTGGAATTCCAACTTAATGTTGACGTCCAAGATTTTAACTCCTAAGATCCACTAATACAACATTGTTTAGTTCATTTTCTGTTTATCCTATATCGTATCTCAATTTTGTCTAACACATCTGTTGGGCTACTTTTCGATGTTCTGTATATTCAATCTTTTGATGCTGTTTTCCCCCCCCTCTCTCTCTCTCTCTCTCTCTCTCTCTCTCTCTCTCTCTCTCCTCCTCTCTCATCTCTCGTCTCTCCATCACATCAATACGTAAATACACGAGAATCAAATAGTTCTACTGGTTTTGTTTTGTCCAATTGTTGTGTACTCATACGTTTACTATTTATTTTATCACATTTTCTCTAATTATCAAAAGTCGGAATCCAACTGATACCTGTTATTTACCATCTGAATTCAATCAAACCGTGCTCTTGCAATATGTGTTACCCTTACTTTTCCACAATAATTTTAGAACCAATACAAATCATGCATACACGTGTGCCTGCTTTTACAAGTACACCGCTTTTAGTGATAATTTACAACACGTTGCAGCCAGATAGATCGTGCTCTTCACCAACCCGTCAATACCTTCATAATTACCATCAGGTAACATGAAAGGTGAAGGCATTTTTGCTCATTTGGACCGACAGGAACCTGAATTCAAACATTCCTGCCTCCAATTTTAAAAGCTCAGGCCAGCCAATCAGCCACGTATTTTACCCATGTTGCCGAGTGGCAAATCGGCTAATGACATTAGCTTTCAAATAGCATCAGTCCATCTGCTGTTACTGTTGTCGAAATGTAAATTACGTACGTCTTTTCTTGTGGACTGGCTGATTGTAAGAGCAGAAGGTCAAGATTTATTGCCTACGGCGATGTATGAATGAGGCTTTGCAAGTTCCTGGCTGGAATCTTACGGAAAGGAATCATTGATATTTTATTTATTTATTTTATTTATTTATTTATCTATGTATTTATTTATTTATTTTCCGGGCTATACTAGTTTGGGACACTGGTGGATTTGCTTTTGGGGGATTTATTTTGGGTTGCTTTAGACTGGCACACAGATAACTTGCTCTTGCAGTCTTTTCTGGTTAAAACAAATCAGTCTGTTTTATTGTCTTTTTTATTTATTTATTCGTTCGTTTATTTATATCAAATTCACTCGAGATCCGACTTCTTTCGATTACACCGTCTTTTTTTCCTATCTCTTGGCTTAAATAGGAGTGTCAAAAGCACTTTTTTCAGTTGCTAAAAATGGTGGGTGGGGGAAGAGGAGGCTTAACGGGACACGATAAGCAGCCAGGGAATATGAAAAGCAAACACACCTACATGGAAATCATGATGTTTCTGATCAGCATCCATAAAGGTGAAATAAATATTCCAAAGAGGTGCTGTTAACCTTTTGATTTATATAAACAAGTGCTCCCATGTGTGGGCGCGCGCCGTGTGTGTTTTTGCTCTACTTAGTACATGTGCGTGTGTGTGTGTGGGGGGGGGAAGAGAGAGAGAGGGAGGGAGAGAGAGAGAGAGAGAGAGAGAGAGAGAGAGAGAGAGAGAGAGAGAGAGAGAGAGAGAGAGAGAGAGAGAGAGAGATGGTTAAGAATTGGATCGACAGATATTGTTTGAAATGAAAATGGGGTCAAGCAGACCCAAAGAACGGGCCATCTGGACGGGTCATTGTCTGCTTAAGGTCAAGGTGATGAATTTTCTTTCTTTCACACGAATTTAACAATAGTAGTGACAGTGAAAGGCCAATCCAGTTGGAAAGTTACTTGTTATTTTCAGCGAATAAATCTGAAGGAAGGGACTTAAAATAGAAGGGTGGGGATGTACAAAAACAGCAATCAAACAAAATAAGTTCAATTATAGATTGTACTAGATTGAGCATAAAATATTATTAATTGGCACATACTCTTTCTGAAAGATATCAGTCCGAAGTGTTGAAGTTGAATTTTGATTGATTAAGTAATAGACGTTCGCCCATTAAGCATTAACCAATCAGAATTTTTCCTGCCATTTACCCCGTTTCGTCCCCTTGACTATTTATTTCCTGTATGAAAAGGCCTAAGATACCGTCTAAGTACATATCAAACACACACATAGGTCAGGCCCAGTTAGTATTTCTCAATATTTTTACAAACCGATAAAGAAATTGCATAGTAAGTTCTGACGACACGATGCATTTTTTCAATCATCTGTGTTAAAATTGAGAGTGATGCTCAGGATCTGTGGGCTGTTTACTCCGGGTGATAGGCAAGCATTTGGGTGGCTATGGGTCTTCGGTTCACGATCAGCGGTTGATTTCAGGGCCAAAATATCCTTATTTTAAATTCTCATATAAAAAATTAAACAACTTAAATGCTTATTGAACTAGTTTTTATAAACTATACGATAACTGACGTGATTTTCGAAAGTATATGCACTGTATGTTGTTTGAAGAATTGAAGGCTCATACTATAAGATAAAGACATCCATGTCAATAGCTTGGCAGGCATAGCAACAAGAGGTCACGGAGGAAACATCAGTTATTACGATTTTAAAAACCTGGGAGAGCACGAGATTTCTTCAGCCCCTCAAATAGAGCCGATGGTTTTCCTCGGTTCCGCGGAAATCCGCGATTTTGGAGTCAGATGAACTTCCTCCTTTAAAAAAATACATTTCTCCCAATCCCATGTCCTGGCAAGGTAAAGACTTGATGTATGGTGGAACAAGTAGGTACCGTTTCCCACTCTCCATAAGTTAGCTAGAATGTCAAAGATAGTTTATCATTTCAATTGATCTAAAAGTGGGGGTTGATGCAGTGAAAATGGGGCTTAATTGCAATCGTTCAAACTTTTCCTCCTTTTTTTCACTTGTTACCATCTCAGCGTTGCTCAAAATATAAGCAACAACGTGGTTAGTGTTGCCATGAAGCCTAGTCTTTAAAAAGGATCATCATGCTTACCGCCTAGGGAATACATGGCTAAGTTTTCCCCTCCTCCACATGCTCGCAGACACACATACACATACGCGTGCGCACACACACACATACATACACACACATGTACACCCTTGGAGGGGGGGGGGGGTGTCAAGTTGTCAATTTCTTCAATCGTTAATGTTGCAACTTTTATGTTCAGAATGATAGTTTACAAACATGGAGCACATTGTTTGGTCTTTAGAAACCATCTGTATAAAAATAGCCCAGCACGCCAGCCCTATGATTGCTATTATATCTCATGTCGGATTATACTTCAACACAAAAAGGGGGTTGCGGGTGGTTCGATGGGAGCATCACCCTTGAATCGTATACCTATGATGTTCGCATGGGTTTACGATCCGATAGTGATGTCGTTTCTTCTTCTCTTTACTAGCCTATCCTGCTTCTTTGGTTTGTGATTGTATTTTTGACAGGGGATATTTTTTTTTTTCTGTAAATCTTCTGCCTGTTTGTTCTTGGTTATTTATAATTTAGCTTATGATATCTTTAGGTTATGATTTTGATTTACATTTGTACTGTTTTTGTTAGTGTTAGATTGCTTGTTTTTTTGTTTTTTTTGTTTCAGCGGTCTCTCATATAACCTCAATTGTGTTGGAAGAGACCTAAAGCAACAAACAAAAACAAAAAAAAAAACAAAAAACAAAAAAGGGAGTTAAGTATTGAGCTATGTAATATTTAATTATAGACTACATCACGTCTCTTGGACGCTGAGCTGGGCGGGGTCATGTTGTCTTCTATCCCCTTATATCTGTTTTCCGAATTGCTTTCTGTCTTTGTCTTGGAGTGGGTTTACTTAGTTTTGTCACAGTCCTGACTGGAGTCCTTGAGTGGGAGGGAAACAGTTAAAAGTATAGTTATAGTTTTGGGAGTTATTTTTCTCCTTGTAAATCATCTCTGTGTTATGTATTGTTAGTTATCTATTCTGTAAACGTTTGGGTGTGTTCATCTTAGTGGGATCCTGTGCTGGTGTCTGGATGAGACTTTAAGGTGATCTCAAACTAAGTACATTGATGATATGCTCTTCGAATGTTCCCTATTTGAACCAATTCCCCTGCCTTACTTTTTCTTGATTGCTTTGATTGTAAATTTAGAATATTTTGACTATTCCATTTTCTTCTTTTTACTGGTGCTGATATGGCCTAAATGTTTCGCAAACGCCGTAAAACCCTTTAAAAATAAACAACAAAAAACAATTGGTCGATTAGCAAATTATTAGCATTCAAATTCAAAATGATGTTTTGAGACTGATTTTTAAAACTAAACCTCCCTTATCACCTCCCTCAACGGATCCACCAGTTCGCAACCCTCCTTTTGATATCATTGATAGACAGACGGTTCATGAACGGACCGAATTCGGTATTGAACGTGATAGTCTCTTTCTAATGTCTCGTCATACTGAATAAGCCGCCGAATGCTATTGGAATTAATTTAAACGTACCTAGTACCTAGGTAGTACAAATTCTGGATAAAAAAGTATCGGGGGAACATCAATATTGTTTACATGTATGTATGTATGTATGTATGTATGTATGTATGTATGTATGTATGTATGTATGTATGTATGTATGTATGTGTTTTGTTCGAATCATCGCCTGACTTTTATAGGTAATGTTGTGTACATAGTCCACGCTTGCAATAAATAGGTAGGTAAACAGTATTTTAGTATTTCAATTTTTTCTTTCTTCCGTCGTAATAATATTGGGATAGTTGACGAATTACCAATCAGTGACGCCTCTTTCCGAACTATCAGTGCACATCTATCTATCTGTCTCTAGTCTAACCTCAATTAGCCTCTGCTAATTATTTCTGGACCTCAGCACTGGCGTTGATGGAATGGAATTGTCGGTTAATGGATGGATGGCGATTCGCTTCCCCCCCCCCTCTCTCTCTCTCTCTCTCTCTCTCTCTCTCTCTCTCTCTCTCTCTCTCTCTCCACTATCGCACCCATCTCAGTCCCATACCCACAGACATGTATTTTCATCAAGAAGTTCTTATTCTTAACCTCATGTCTGCCGTTTGCCTAGTCTATGACCTTGTACCGAGTCAAAACAACAAAACAGAACACTCGAGGTTCATTCGGGAATTGCATTAAAATGTATCTCTGAAGTCCCACCAAACAGAGACATGTTCTACCCTGCTAGAAGTAGACCATTTACATGTATACTCTAAATAAGAAACGAGATGTTTTCTTCTGACAGCCACTGTTCTGTTCAGCCGTCCCAAGACTTGTAGGACCCCTTTAGCTGGGTTTGTAGTGTGCATTAGTAGAGACAGTTGAAATATGGTCGTCAGCTTGTGACATTTATGACTGCCATTTTGACATTGAGCACAAGGTTTATTATGTAGCATCTTCCCTGTGTGTATAATTTATACTTACACACTGACAATGATAGATAAGCTGACTGGTTTGGTAACGTTTATAGTCGGATGTGTTTGTGGTCTTATGCTGTGTAGTGTGTCGCTCAAGCTGTCATTCGTTTGTGTAGCTGGTGTGCTGGCTTGGTAGAATGAGCTCTATGCCTTGTTTGTCATATTTCAATTACAAACGATATTCGGTTAAAGGTCACGGTTTAAGTTCAGATAACAGTAACATTTTAGGATTGAATTTTAAGTCTAAAAAATGTTTCAACGAAAAAAAAATGTTATTCCCACAGACAAATCTAGATTGCCCAAAATGACATTGACGCATCACTCGTTCTCCGATATCCAACACCCCAGATTTTATTAATAAGTGAACCATGTCATAGGTTTTATGTGGTCAGAGCGGCACACAACAAATAGAACAGAAGAAATTAGATTTCCAACAAAGAGTTTGTCTTGATTTTTCAGGTCAGATTGAAAAATGCCGCTACCGCCATTTCTCGTCTGTCTTTTTAGTCTACCTGGGTAGAAATGATCAGTTCACACAATACACATTTTTACTGTTTTCCGAGTCGGAACTTTTGATTTAATCATACTTACAGAGAGAGGGCTTTGAACATAATTTTTTTTTTTCGGACACTTTCAATTCAAGTAAGCGGATGGCACCCCAACTATCGAGTTCAAGATGAAGCTTTACTTCCAGATCTCGCGTATTGAGCGCCAAAATCTTTATTTCCAGCTCTCGTATAGATACGTTCATTTGAAAATTTATTTTTTAAAAAAAAGTAAATTAATTTCAGTTTAATATTTCGTGCAGAGCACATGGGCACTGCAAGGACAGTGCAGAGAATCACGTACCCTCCCGTTATGCTATCGCATTATACTCGGGATTAGTTCGCTCGCTCTCGGCTTTTGTTCAAAATAAGCGGATGCGAAGTACACTTCTTATTCAACGATATCTGCTGTTTTTATTATATTATTTAAAAGATTCCTCTATGATATGTTTTAGCTTGCCCGGGAAAACCAAGCAAGTTGAGTATTTCCTTCACAATGTGTGTTAACTAGTGCATGTTAAGTTTCAACTGACTGAAAGGCAACTCTTCTTCTCCCTACCCTCCTTTTTTATTCTTATATATTTTTTTTTCTTTTGCTTTATCTTGTTGTTCTCCTTTCTTCAATAACGTTATATTATTCTATGCGCACCTACCAGTCGAGTGTGTCCCTCTACATTTCATAAGTATCATTATCTAAGTAAGCGAATGAATGTAAATCACGGTATGTCACGGACGTGAATAATATTGTCGGTTGGCGCACACATACATAAATACATACTCTTCACCTTTGAATCTTGGGGCACAGCTTTGGCTATAGAAAGATAAAATAATAATGATAATAACAATAATACACAGTTGGGTTGGGAGGCCTAGGTTTGTGGCAGCTTGCCAGCACTCGGGGAGCTATTCCTGGCCCTTGGCTGTAATGGTACGGTTATGATAACGATGACGAAGCTTGCTAGCCTAGCGACTGCCTGCTTGTTTGCTCTCGACTTTTCTTTCTTTTCCCTTCTATTTTTTAAGACCAGTGTATTATAATTGTGTGTGTGTGTGTGTGTGTGTGTGTGTGTGTGTGTGTGTTGTTGTTGTTGTGTGAATGTGTGTACTCTGCGAGTTCAGTGTGTGTGTGTGTGTGTGTGTGTTGTGATGTCTGCCGCCTGTTATTACTGTGTGAAACGTGATGTTGTGCGAACACACCATACTTAAGTGTTGTTATGGCTCTGGGCTCCTGCTTGCTTGCCTTTCCGTGTGGCCTTATAACTTATACCATGTCGTTGTCAAAATCGTCTCTCCCGCCATCTGCATTTTATAAGAGCTCGCTAGCTCAGGTGTCGTGACGAGTAATGGCAATCAATAATAAATATATAAGAAAAAGAAAATATTATGATGATGATGATGATGCTAACAATGATCAATAGATAATAAATAAATATTGTGTATCCGTGATAATGGTTGGTGTGAAAATGGAATGTCTATACTTTGGACTCTTGTCTGGTTAATATATTTACTATGAGGTCTTTTGAAATAGGTAATTTATAGTATTGTATGTGGAGGTGTTTTGTTTGGTCTCTCTCTCTCTATCTCTCTCTCTCTCTCTCTCTCTCTCTCTCTCTCTCTCTCTCTCTCTCTGTGTGTGTGTGTGTGTGTGTGTGTACCTCCCTTTCTTATATTATTTTACTTGAGGCTCCTTTTGGTTCGGCGGATTTTTAGGACACCTGGTTTATACGTGAATTAAAAAAAAACTCTATTATGCCGAGACTTATTCACTAGGACACTATGTGGCATCCCCGCCTCTATCTTCTGCCATCTCCTCTCCAATCCCTTTATTACTAGTAGAATAAAAATTATTATTATTATTATTATTATTATTATTATTATTATTATTATTATTATTATTATTATTATTATTATTATTATTATTATTATTATTATTATTATTATTATTATTATCGGTAATAACATGAGATTCCCCTCCCCCTCCCAATACACATTGGCAGTCAATATATGTTGAATGTACTCGTGGTCGAGTACTGAGGTTGGACATTACGTCACAAATTGTTTACTCCTCTGCTCATCGATGGACAAACGACGGGAGCATAGAATATTCCAGAAAAGCTCTGCATTAAGGTTTCAGTCTGTGCGTCGGTCTGTAGGTCTTTGAATAAGAGCTGTCTGTCAGGTCTCGCCTGCCATGGCCATAGCTAGTATTTTATCGATTTTATTTACTGGCTGGCAGTGGTCGCGTGGTTGATCTGGTGGTGTAAGACGTATAAATAGCAACCAATGGATGAACGGCGACTCACTGAACTGGACTCGGAGTGTAAATAGTATAGATACCCCCCCCCCCCTTTCCATCTTCTGTCACTTTCTCAATTCTTTCCTCATTCAATCAACTCTCTCTCTCTGTGTGTGTGTGTGTGTGTCTCTCTCTCTCGATTTTGTGAAAATGTTTTTCTATCCCTCCCTCTCTCTCTCTCTCTCTCTCTCTCTCTCTCTCTCTCTCTCTCTCTCTCTCTCTCTCTTTTTTTTTTTATTAAGGGGTGGTGGAGGGGGGGGGGGGGGCATTAATTTTTATCTGTATTTGGTTGGAACATTATAGTAATTTTAGTTACACACTATCACATGTAATCTAAATATTACTTTGGCTGACTTTAAGCTGATTGTTTCTGATTGCAAATTATATGAATCATCGATATGCACATTTTGCAGGTCTGATAACCGAATGCTGTTATTGGGTTGATTTAACGTTGACATTATTTTGCGTTGGTTTGAGAGTATGTATTTCCAATAGAACATTGAGTCCATTATCATTTTGATTAAATAAAGTACACGTTAAATATGAATTATTCTTTCACTATCAACCTATCTATCTTTCCCACATTCGTCTCTTTTATCATTATGTTGACTTGCCTTTTGTTCATTTTCGTTCTATCTGACTTCCTGTTCTTCGAGTAGCTGAATCATTCAATCGCTTCTTTAACTTTTGTTATTTACTTCTTCGCTCCACACACTCCTCCTTCCCCGATCTGCTTCTGAATTTCTGCGTATCTGTTGGGGGAAAAATCGATTTTGTTCCTGGTTTGATTGTGCGTTGTTCCTCCCCCCCCCCTCTCTCTCTCTCTCTCTCTCTCTCTCTCTCTCTCTCTCTCGTTCTATTTCTTTTTAACATATCCTCTTGTTTTCATTTCCCACGGTTGTTATGAAATATTATTTTACTTTACCCTCCCTCGGCTGTCAGGTTCAATACATCCAGTGACGTAGTCCTTGCTTGCCTGATGTGCAAATCAATCTTTTCTAGGCCAAACAAAGCCAAAAGGAAAACAATCATGCCATTTTTACAGCTCGTAGTATGGTTCCCATCTTCCTCATTCGACCAAAGTTTTTTTTTTTTTTTTTTTTTTTTTTTTTTTTTTTTGGGGGGGGGGGGGGGGGGGGGGGGGGGGGGGGGGGGGGGGGGGGGGGGGTTGTTTTTAGTTTTCTGTTTCTTTTAAATTATTAATCATCAACCATGAAACAATTTTGCTCTAAGTTGAACTCACCCTTTGGTCTGAAATCAGTAATATGCAAATTGAATATGACAGCTTCCAAAAAGAATAAAATACCAAATACGTTTGGGGCTCAAAACCCCTCAGCCAGAGAGAGAGAGAGAGAGAGAGAGAGAGAGAGAGAGAGAGAGAGAGAGAGAGAGAGAGAGAGAGAGAGAGTCTCTCTCTGATCTGAAGGAGTTGGAGAAGAGAATCGATCGTGTGCTGTCGAGATTGTGGAGACTAAAGAGTGTAGAGGATTTTGGTTTATTTCGCGAAACCGCCATAACATCTCATCTCGCTTCTCGGATCAATATCCCCAGCAGGCCAATCTTCCATTTACCGAACCTTACTAAAACAGCTGTTTCGTGCGCGTACTTCTGTTGGCTGGCTGGGCAAACTGGAAATACGCGGCCTCTGCCTATTTGGTCATTCCCTCCCATATATATTTACATCTTATTTATCCATTAAATTATTATTATTATTATTATTATTATTATTATTATTATTATTATTATTATTATTATTATTATTATTATTATTATTATTATTATTATTATTGCTGTTGTTATTTTCTGTATTTTAAAATGTCTTGGGAGATAAGGAATTTGAATTTGTGCTCCTGATAATGCCCACTTCTCTCTCCCCCCCCCCTCTCTCTCCTCTCCTCTCTCTCTCTCTCTCTCTCTCCCCCCCCCCCCCCCCCCCCCTCTTCTACCTCTATTTCTAAAATCATTTTGATTAACATTCTTTATCGTTGTCGTGAACAACCTATGTCTCTAATCAGTACCCGCCACTGCCCCTCCATCCGCTATCGGCTGTAACCATCACTACTGTTTGTTCTCAGATCTCGGGTAGGTACGGTACTGTCCACAGACTACCTATGGTACTGTCACCGTCCCCGGAGGTTCATTTGAGTGATTCAACGACGCGCTCTCTCTCTCTTTGTCTCTCTCTCTCTTTGTCTCTCTCTCTCTCTCTCTCTCTCTGTGTCAGTTTGTGGAATAAGGGGCTGTTTGTAGTGAGAAATTGATAAGTTAGATCGTAGTGAAATAAAAGATTGTTAGATGAAAACCGCGCGCTCTCTCCCTCCCCCCCCCCTCTCTCTCTCTCTCTCTCTCTCTCTCTCTCTCTCTCTCTCTCTCTCTCTCTCTCTCTCTCTTCTTTAACTTAACCTTACTCTCGCTTATTTCCAAATAAACAACAGTGTCCATTGTCATATTCGCCATTGCTGACACTAGAACATTGTCATCGCAGTTTCTATTTATATCTATCCACCACACCCGCCCATCTATCTAAAGTTCCATCTCAAAGCTGACAACATTTGGTATGTTCCAAAGTTTTAAAATTAATTATTTTTTATCTTCCTCTCGTAAGGGTGGTCCGAGGGTGTTACTCACTTAGTTCCTTCTTCGTTGTTTCTTAAGTATTGAGAATCGTATAAAAGCTTCAACATTTCAATCCCACACCACAGTGAGTATTTATGATACAACCCTCTCCCTTGGCTTATCGACCGTTGGAGGAAGATATAATCAATACAATGCAGGACTTTGCTATAATATGCCTGTACCGAATTTAAATTAGAAGAACGGTGATACTACATTCCTTTCCAGGAGTCTTCAGTATTACTCTTTTTATGATATAATATTATCGTATTGAGCTTTAGCGCTCATGTAGTTCGGAGTTTATATCCCGATTTCTGTAGCGTGAAACAAACATTAGATATTTATTACGTTGAACAACTATAAACTATCTAATAATTAAACGCTTTTAAGTAGTAATACGTGATACATCTACCCTGCATGCCTTACTCTGAACCTCCCCCCCCCCCCCCCCCCCCCCCAAAAAAAAAAAATAGATAAAAAAAAATAAAAATAAATAAAACAAAACACACGACAAATATATACAAAAAGAAAGAAAACAAACAAAACACCTACTTGAATTCTGGCCACAATTTTCGACCCTCAAATATTGTTCCCAGATTTGAGAATTTTTGACAAGATGATGGTCATTTTAATCGATCGATATTTGGAAAGCGAGTTTTCTGGCCAACATTCTAAATACTTAAAAGTTTTTCCCCCCTTAGTACCACTTAAATGCACACACGAGCGCGGCCAAGAAAAGAGAAGCAAGTTATTGCACTGCCACACCTTTGGCACCGCAACTTGTCTTAGATGCATAGAGTAACTTACCGACCATCAATCGTGCACGCAAAAAAGACGTTCGTTGAATATCTACCGCCTTGTAATATTACTATATAAATCTATTGTTAGAGCGTATTGTCTGCGAGAGCTTTATCGATGACTAAACTACACTCGAGTAATGACGGTGGCCGGATCGATGAATGGAAAGGAAGGATGGCTTTTAACTTTATTAAAATGCTTTTATTCATTCTTTTCTCT
>NC_088363.1:25136211-25186211 GCF_034508935.2 Berghia stephanieae
ACTATTGATTTTTATTGGAAACATTTTCTTCTTTTGAACCCTGTGTAAGCCCTCACCTCTTTCAATGTTGAGGTGGAATCAATAGCGAATTTCATCCATACACATCCTAGATATTATTTGTTTAAAAAATGTCGTCTCCTTATTCCTTTTTTATTAGCAAAATTTTAACTTCGACGGATTAAGATATATACATATATCCGTCCCAGACATCCCCCCCACCCCCCTCTCCTACACACATATTCTCACATTTCCTACCCGTGATCATTTATTACATAATATGATATGACAATTACTTTATCTCTGTCTTCCTCCAAATTTTGTATGTCAGTTTATAGTCAGGTTTAACAGGTAACTCCCCCCCCCCCTTCTCTCTCTCTCTCTCTCTCTCTCTCTCTCTCTCTCCCCCCCCCCCCCCCCCCCCTTTCCTATCTGTATCCAAGATTGCATCAATCTTTTATACCCGAATCGGCCCTATTCGCCTTTTGATCATCACCGACAGGTGATCAATCAATCAATTATTTCCATTTCATCTACGGAAGCCACGCGGCTCCACCTTCACCCCCTCCCACTCTTTTCCCCGTCCCGTATTCCGACTGTCGATCTACTCGGCAGAGAGAAATCGATAAGGCATTTCCACATCCGTGATGGATATTGATCCGGCCTCGCAGTTTTATGAAAGACGTGATTGATCAAGTGCTCTCTCTCTCTCTCTCTCTCTCTCTCTCTCTCTCTCTCTCTCTCTCTCTCTCTCTCTCTCTCTCTCTCCACCCCCTCCCTCCCTCCCTCCCCACACCATATCCTCTCTTATCTTTTGTTTTGGAGTGATGGTATGGCATAGACGCATATTATTATGTCCCGTGACTGCTATTTAACGAGGTATTGATTGACTCGCGCTGAAACAGTACGTACACTTAGCTTTGTAATATTATTTTATTTTGTGAGTGGGGAAAAAGGGGTCCTTCAGAAGTCTTTTTCCCCTTTCAAAATGACGAATCACACTTCAAGTGAGGTTTGGACATGGTATGTAGCCACCCATTACCCATCTATCTGTCTGTCTGTCTGTCTGTCAATGTCTGTCTGTATGTCTATCTATCTATCTATCTATCTATCTATCTATCTATCTATCTATCTATCTATCTATCTATCTATCTATCTATCTATCTATCTATCTATCTATCTATCTATCTATCTATCTATTTATCTATCAATCTGTATATCTATCTATCTATGAGAATTTCTGCAGTTGAAACTACTTTAAATGGTAAAAAAATCCCCCAAAAACTAAACAAAGTTTTTAGTCTTTAAATCATTCTTTCGGTCTGTCCCAATTACCAAAAAGTCTATGCAGTTACCCAACTATTGAGAGGACAGAGAAACCACACATACTTTACGTGTCCAGGTGCGTTTGAATTTCGTGATGGTGATGATGATGATGATGATGATGATGATGATGATGATGATGATGGTGGTGGTGGTGGTTGTGGTGGTGATCGATGACGAAGACGGTGATGATGATGGCAATGATGATGTCTTTACTTCTACCCGTCTTACCCACTTCTCCTCCTCCTCGTCGCCATCTTCCGCCTCCTCTTCTTCCCCTCCTCACTCCACCACCTTCAGTGCCATGAAAGCCTTAGAGTTTTAACACTGTCGTAACCATTTATATCGTGTGTCGACGGCTAAGTCTTTCCAATATTTTAGCGCTCTGTAAAATATCTGGCCTTCCATCTACTTTCCAACATCGCGACGAGTCTTCTTGATATTTTGAAGAAAAACGAAAAGGAGAGAAGGAAGGGGGGGGGGGGGGGGGGGCAGGAGGAAGACAACGCTCTGAATAACATCCTGGGGGGATTTATTATGTATTGGGGCTTCTATCGATTATTCCATCACCCCCAATCTCTTGCTATCTGCGATCCGAGATGGCCCCATTCCACAGAAAATCACCCGTTCTTCCGGCCGGCCGCAATCCCTCATCACCCCCCTGTCCTCCAATAGGGACTGTTTTGCAATGAAATCCACAATCGGACTGGGTAGTCCGCCCACATACACACTTGCACTATAATATTAGTGGCCTGCGTCAAATATAAAGTTCTCAAGCCCATTGCCGGGTGAAAGTGAACGATATCCTACATATCTTCTGCCATTTGCTCCTCCAATCTCTCTCTCTCTCTCTCTCTCTCTCTCTCTCTCTCTCTCTCTCTCTCTCTCTCTCTCTCTCTCTCTCTCTCTCTCTCTCTCTCCATTTACTCCACCTTTTTTTCAATTATGACGGACTGTCTTATCGTCTCTGTATTATAAAAAAATATATCTTTGTAAATGATCTTTCTTTTTGTATTGTTTTGGCTTTAGGTCACCTAAAACTAGATCTTCATTCGACTGTTTACTTACACTTTTTCATTTATCCCATTTTGATGGACTGTCAGTCTTTTCTTCTCACTGTTTTCTAAATATATCTTTTGTAAACGATCTGTCTTCTTGAATTGTTATCATTTTTAGTTTTTAATGACTTATATTTTAGAAGCATCTGAGATCCTGTGCTTGCGTCTTGGTTAGGCGTATAGGTTCCCCGAAACTAAACCTTCATTTGACTGCATTTTTAGACTTATGAAAGATTTTTTTCAGTCTCTCTCTCTCTCTCTCTCTCTCTCTCTCTCTCTCTCTCTCTCTCCCCCCCCCCTCTCTCTCTCCCACCCCCCCTCTCTCTCCCTCTCTCTCTTTTTTTAATTTTTTATTTTTATTTTCGTTGCGATTGATAGATGAACCCAATAGACCCAAACATGATAGATAGATAGATGGACTCTATAGACCCAAACGAAGAAGGAATAAAGTCTTGAATCTACAACATAATAATGACGTTTGTCTCGATTCTCTCTCTCTCTCTCTCTCTCCCCCCCCCCCCCCCCCCCCCCCCCCCCCCCCCCCCCCCCCCCCCTCCCACACTGGCCCTGGATTGAATATCCAGTCTCTATAGACGATTGCTCCTGATATATCGTTATTATTGGTTACTACCAGCTACACCGAGTATTGCCAACTCCAAAGTCTGCAAGAGAGCAAAGCAACGTGTCGATCGATAGTCGGGAGAAAGAAAAAAAAAACACTATAGAATAGAATAGAAGGGGAAACACGAATTGAAGGTAGAGCCGTTGTGGTAGTGGTGGTAGTGGTCGATTTCGTGGTAGTGGTCGTGGCCAATATATTGATGAGGGCAGTGGTGCGGTGGTTATGGTAGTGGTAACATGTACACGAATCGATCGATACGCGGTAGGATTGAATATTGAACGGGGACACCACGGAACAGACGACAGAAGGAGAAGCACAAGCTGAGTGGTAGTTGTTATTCGCGATATTATTGTTGTCGTTGTCGTTGTTGGTGGTGGTGTTGATGATAATGGAGGTAGTAGTGCTTAGGTGGGCGAGAAAAGAGTCATTGTTATGGTCGTGGCTGTAAAGATAATGGTCTGGGTGGTATTGAGATGTGTTGTGTTGCTCGAAGCGGCGTTTTTGTCTGTTATATTGTATAATGTATGTACGTTTATGTATGTAATGCAATCAGGATATCGATCGACGTAGAATCGTGCCGCTGATATGCCCAAGAAGACATGTCTACTTGAAAACTTAAAAATTCGTAGTATTTTGGAGAAAAATAATATACACGCCATAATTAGCTTTTTAAAATCACCAATTCACCCTCACAATGTTTAATCAATACATCAACTTTCATTTTCAATAAGTTTTAATGATTTCGAGATGCTCCGAGATGCTCCTGAAGTTCTGAAATTGGAGCCAAAATTTCGTATTTCTACGAATTTTTCGTATTAGTAGACAGGTCTGGCTTAAGTGTACAGAGGATAGTGTTAAATCTCGGTTTTAATGAACAGTTTTGACACATGAGCAGGTATGTTTGTGGTCGCAGCGCTAGGTGTACTTTTAGAAGTTATGTGGTAGAAATAGCAACAACTGCTGCAAGCAACATCAGCGACTACCTCCGCCTATAATGGTAATGATTTAACGATGGTGGAGTGGAGGAGATTGATTGCATCATGGTATGAGAGTGACACGTTAAAAGAAATTTACAATATCGATATTTTAACAATGTAATCAAAGATTTGATCGTTGGTTGGGCTCTGAGTGTTATTTATGTTTTCTTCGCCAATAAAATAATATAATGAGAATGGAGACCTGCGGAAAGGAGCATTGAACTATATCGTCGGCCTTGCCTCATTGACCCCCTCCTCATTACTGCAATCATCATTATCTGTCTGTTACCATCACCACGGTCGCTATTCTCTCTTATCCTTGTCCCTCCACCACCGCCATCATCGTCGTCGTCGTCATCATCATCATCATCATCGATATTACCACTACCAGACCATACCATTTCAATCACAATTATCACATCATTATCATTATGATTATCACCATTAATACCTTCACGACCAATACACCTCTACTACATACAAACACCACCTTCATCATTACCAGCACCAGTGGTTCTAACGACCACCAGTTCCGAGCACTAACGACCACTACCAATCAGCTGAAGGTTGAAAGGAGGCACTGTCCCCAAGTATTGATCCCTTGCAACATTTAAAGGTTTCTGAACCCGCCTCTGTCACTGCTCTCTTGTTGGTTTCTTCTTTCGGTGTCCTCTTGCTGTCGGTCGCCTCTGTCTTGAGTGGAAATAAATGGATAGCCCCTGAATAGATAGATGAATGCAGTGGAACTGGTCCTGTGGTAATTAGATGGACAAAAGAAAAAAGATTAATATGACATTAGGTGGATGGGCAGGGCAGACGAATGCATGTACGAGAGAAGATGTGGGCGGCTGGTACCAGTAGCCTCACCGTACTACGTCTCGTCTTGTAACACCGCCAAACGACGCTAGGCTGAGCATTATCCTGTAATAATAGAATGATTGAATAAATCATAGGCAAAAATTCAATCTATCCATCCGTCATCTATCTATCTATCTATCTATCCATCCATCCATCCATCCATCCATCCATCCATTTTGTGTTTTCTCTTATTTTGATATTCGATTCAACTGTGGTTATCCTTATTGAACACTAACTAGAGTCCCAAGCGAAACAGCTGTCATCCTGATAACAATTCAACAAAACTAAATGAGCCTCTTTGAATTAGACCCGGAGAGATCTCGTTATTATGTTTATATTATTTCTATATTACACATGTTTTTAAAATTAATGTGTCTCATCTCCGTGTTGATGTGTACATCATTGTGATGATAATGGGCATACCGACCTTATTTTGTGTGTTAAAAAATCTGCCATGTCGTCATATGACAATGGTTGCATACCAATTATTATGTGTTATTTTTGCTGACTCAGTGGTAGTCATTTGTGATTATAATTATTGGTGTGTTGGCAAAGTTAGAACAGCCGGCACACTGTTGATACGTATGTGTGTGTGTGTGTGTGTGTGTGTGTGTGTGTGTGTGAGAGAGAGAGAGAGAGAGAGAGAGAGAGAGAGAGAGAGAGAGAGAGAGAGAGAGAGAGAGAGAGACGCCTTTTAAAGGATGTTGTCGCCCAATCGATAAGACACCATCAGCAGGAGCAGGTCGACGGGATAAAATAATTTGTAATCGGTGTCATTACGTGTGATGTCGTTATGGCAGTATCGAACCGTTTCTATATTATTATTTTTATATTACCACGGCAAGAATATTGCAATGATTATTTTTACTACAAATCAAAATCATATCAAAACAAAACCACAGCAACACTCCCCTTGTCTGTTTTATCCACCGTATAATTGAGAGTTTTTATTCATGGAACGGTGACGGGAAGTCGTATTTTGGTATGATAGCTCTTTCTCTGGTGCTGTGGAATGGGGGGACGGGGCTATTTGTTGTTTTATTCATTTATTTATCTTAAAAGAAAAATCATGCCATTTTCACTACCCTTTTGGCAAGACAACAGCAATCCCCTGTCAGTTCTTAAACTAAAACTAGAGTCGCGTTTCATTTTCTCTTTTATAAACCATTGCTGTATCCTTGTTTCAGATCCCAAGAAGAGGACAATTCAAATCAAGAGAAAGGGGAGGCAAGCAACACCCCGGGAGGGGCAGCAACCTCCTCGTCCGCGAACCCTCCCTCTTCTACGTCCGTCCTCGATAAACAACTGTCCAGCACCTCCTTCGAGTTGCAGAGAGGGCGGGCCAGGGAGAGGTTTAGCAAGAAGAAATTTGGACAGAAAGGATTTGAAAAGTAAGAATAGAAACCACAAAGATGACGACATTCGTAGATGGTTTAATTTTTTTTTTAATGGGGGGGGGGGGGGGGGGGGGTAATGTATGGGCTTGACAAGAGAGAGAGAGAGAGAGAGAGAGAGAGAGAGAGAGAGAGAGATTTTATATTTGTTTAAAAATCGTCATTATCGTTTGTTTTTTTTTTTAATATTTCAAAAGCATCAGTTTTTTTCCCCAACAACGTTTTTCCATTCTTTCGAAAACCAATATCTCCATCTCTTTCCCTGTGGGCTTATCCATTTATTGATTACAGTTAAAAGCCTAAATACCAGATATAAAATCGTCATATTTGAAAAGAGCCTCACGTTACCAATCTATCTATGGGTCTCGTGTTCGAGTGTTGTTCACTGTAGTAGTGTTGACGATGTAGTAGTATGTGTTCAACGGATCGTTTTATTTGTAATGTGTTGATCGTTGGCTGTTCCACACAAGTGTTGTTTTCTTGTTGCTTTTGGTTCTGGCAGTTTGACTATGGCTCTTTCTTTTTTTATAATCATCATCGGTATTTTATGTTATATGTTGTGTTTGGCCAGCTGGATAATCAACATGGTGTGTTGAACTAGAAACATTGTTAAATAGGCTCGATATATTCCTGTGTGTAATTTTGATCTTGATATATTTCCTCAAAGAACAATAATTTTAAATCACGTTTAAGGAAAGAAAACTTGTTAATTTTGAATGACATAACATTTCTAAATTGGATTTACGGATAACCCTTGAACTTGATATTGTTATTGTTTACTGTTCTTATTTCACTTAATTATATTAGAATAATCTACCCCTATCCTTGATAAATCCTTATCATTTAACTGCCAAAGCACTCCAATGAGATGTTAGGGTCATTGGCTGGATTGATAACATCCATCTTCCTTTTTTTTAAGGCACTGAAATGAAACTAAGCATCTCTGGCAATATGATAAAATTTAAAACTATTTTCCCCTTTGTTTTTATTTATTTATTATAAAAATATATTTATTGTAGAGTGAGTGCAGATGGATAAGGTTTATACTTTTAATAAAATTGAAAGCTTCAACCCTGTCGTGCTTGCTTAAAAAAAACAGACACACACACAAAAAAAAGCAAAAGCACCCCCCCCCCCAAATACAAAACAAAAACAGCAAAAAAAAAAAAGAAAGAAAGTTCGTGCTTCAAATATTTATTGATTAACAGCGCCTCTTATCTTGTCTAGCACTCTCACACGTTCTACTTTGAAGTTCTGAGAAAATTAGCATTAATTTTGGGGAAAAAGTGATACTTTTTTTCAAATGGTTGGAGTTGATTTGCAAGTCTGGTTTGATTTTTCTATTCAATACAGATTTTAAAACCAAATTTAAAAAAGAGGAAGTAAGGTGAAAATGATATTTTAGTTTTGATATGTCAGAAAAACGAAAATAACAGAGTTAACTATAAGGCATCATAGGTCAATAGTTTTTTTCTCTTGATATTTGGATTTTACTTCATAAAATACTGTTTTTGCCTTGAGAGTTGATCTGACTTAGTAGTACGGACTTAGTAGTACGGCAAGTGCTTCTATACCCTAAAAAACAATAGCAAAACCATAGTGATAACAGGGAACTGAACTTTTCATGACCTGTCTTTAATGTCTTCTCCATTCATCCTTATTTTAGGACGACTGGGTCTTTTGGTCGCCATGGAACCACCACTTCTAGCAGGACTCTTGAAGCATTGCGGTCACAGTCTGAAGCAGCAGTGGCAGCAGCAGCAGCAGCAGCGGCAGCCACCCCACAATCATCATCCACCACTTGCACCGCTACCACGCCTTCTTCATCTGTGATCACGGGAACTTCGTCATCAGCAGGGCTTATAGTCATAGATTCCAAAGACTCCAGCAAAGATCTCTCCATCACCAGCAAAGACATGAACCGTTCATCCTCTCATCAACAGCCCAGGTCTGTGGCTGCCTCCCCCAGCAGTCGGCACAGTGGTGGTCAGGGAAAGCTGCAGTCCAGTTCTATGTCCAGATCGGTTAGCAGAAGCAGGAGTCGGTCAAGGGGCTCTCGGTCGTCCAGTAGCCACAGTGATTCAACTGGTACTAGTCGCTCTACATCCCCACACAGAAAGTAAGTTATCTTCTTTGTTTCCACTAGTTTTTTGGGATTTTTTTTTTGCATAACAGAACTTTCTTGATAAAATCTTGGCAATCTCGAGAAAATTTAAAAAAAAGAAAAGTTGGACTGTTAAATATGTTAAATACATGTCCCAGGATTATGCAGCACAAAAAGCTCTAAATCTAGATTATATTACTACCGTTTTAGGTCATGATGGTATTGCTCTTTGAAAAGTTGGCCATTTTAAAATTTATTTAGTGTTGTGACTCGAGGACTACTCTGCAAGTCACTGCTTTCTCTGGTGTTCTCCCTGATTCCTTCCTTGTTCTGGCTTACAAATTTACTCCAAATAATGACTGAAATTCTTTCAAAACAGAAGGAGAGAGATGTATGCATGTCTTTCTGTCAAAAGATAATATCACCTTATTGTTGGAGGAATATTTGGAAGATATTCGATTTTTCCGTAGTTTGTCGTTCATTCATTCATTCATTCATTCAATTTCATCCATCTTTTTTCACAGTTACAGTAGTTCAGGTGCACGACCCCAGTCCATGGTTGGTGCCTCAAGGCTTGTGTCTAGTGAAGTGAAAGAAGCAAAAAAGGACGAGGAGGAAGGAGAAAGAAGGCCTTTGGGTATTTGTGTCACTGGCCTACCCCTCAGGTCTACAGGTATGTTTTACTCATCTCTTCATGGTTTCTTTTCAATTTATTGATAGACTCTGCCAGATCTAATCAGCATAGACTGATTTTTTTGGGGGGCCAAATTTGAATTATCCCCTCCAGATTAATCTGGCATTTTTGGTTTGATAACGATTTTTCTTCATCAAATTCAGATTTTTTTTGGTTTACAAAAATATTTAGATATTTTCTTGACGTTGCCTGTAGCAGCAGCTCTGTATTAATATCCAGTCGAGGGGAAGCAAGTTTCACAAGATGTATATGTCATCTTGTTTTTATCAAGTTCTTTTGAAACAAACAATTTATTGTCATCATTCAAAAAAAAAAAAAATTCTTACCTCAACCCATTGCCGCCCCCAGTCATCCCTTTTTGTTTCCTGTGTTATCATAAGCCCTTTAAGCTTTTGATGGGTCGAAGGTTAAGAATACCATGTTATGTAACCCCCCCCCCCTCCCATACACACACACACACACACACACACGCACACACACCTACCTGACCCACTTCCCCTTTATCTAAAGGAAATGTACTGGTACCAAATGCCCAAACTAGATGTTGCTACTTGGGCATTGTATCCTAAATGAGTCTCTTGACGATATTACTTTCCTGGTTTTTGAAAAAAAAGTTTTCCGTTCTGTCCTGACAGATTCCAGCCTGAGAGATGGATTGTACCATGAGTACAAAAAGCATGGAAAGGTGACCTTTGTGCAGGTCATGGGGGAGGGAGAAGGCAGATGTGCTGTTGTCAGCTTTAGAAAGTAAGTATGGTCAGTCATCTTTATGGGTTTTACTGGTGCTATCTTTAGTAGTCCTTTAGAGCCATTAAGCTCTGGCAACGGGAGTTTATTCTTTTGGGATTGTATTTTTGGTTGTAATTTGACATTTTTGAGAATTTTTTGATTGCCATCAATATCTTTTCATCTACCCACCTGTATATTGATTTATTTATTTTTGGTGTTAATTATTTTGCTTTACAGACCGGAGGATGCAAGTAAAGCACTAGAAGCTTCTCAAGGCAAAACCTTTTTTGGAGCCAAAATCAAGGTTTCTACGCATGAAGGAGTTGGTGAGTTGAACTTTGAAAATTTATATATATTTTTGGGCCCAAAATTTCGGAGGAAAATCAGTAAGAGAATAAATATCATTGTTCCCTCCTTCCTTTACTTATATCAGTTTCTGCCATGGGTATAAAAAGGATTTCTCAAGCATTAGGGAAGTAACCTCAAGATGTTCTGTCTGTACATTGGTTTCTATGAGAATGCCCATTCTGCCTAAGTTCCTGCTTTCCATTTTAAAAAAATCTGATTTCGCCTGTATCCTCAATTTGTTCCAACTGAAAGGCATGTAGTCAAAGTTATATTAATTATTTCTGGCTGTCTTATTCAGCCTGTAAGTCGATCAAGCACATTAGATTTGTTAAGAGACAAGGTAAAATTGGGCTTTAATTGCACGATCATTGATACACTCATTTAACAGTTTAATATTATCCAATAATTTCTTTTTCTTCTTTTTTTTTTTTTCATGGGGCTCGATGATACATTACGATAATTTTAGATCAAGTATTTAAAGTGAAAAATTTTGAAATTATTTTTAATATTATGCAAGGAAAGAACATTTATAAGTATGAACTCAAAATTAACAACAGCAGTGATGACGCTTTTATGAATACAAAAGTCGCACTCAATCAGAAGTATGGAATTCTATGGCTGTAAATCATGAAGCATTTACCTGTGTATTCCACCTGTAAACCTGTTTCTTAAAATGATTCTGGACCCCCCGGGTCACTTATTTAGCGCACTATCCACTTAATGTGCTCAAAGCGCTTTACAAAGGGTCCCTGGCCAACAGCAACACATAACATGTAGAACGAGACATGAGGCCTGTTAGGCGATATTGTAATTTTTTCCCTGACAGAGACAATGTTGTTAATGGCCAGGTACTCATTTTACAACTGAGTTTGGTGAGAGAATATGAGTAAAAAGCCTTCTCCAAGGACTCGACTATGCACCAAGCGAGGGTCGAACTCAGGACCTTCCAATCTGAGAGCGAGTGTCATACCACTAGACCACATAGCTGCAGTGAAGCTACTGTATTTGTTTTTCCATCATCCCTCATGCTTTTTAATTTTAATGTTGTCAACAGAGGTAGATGACAATGATCCAAGACTGAACGACATTGACTCCATGGATGAATACCACCTCAAATCGACCAGGACCTTGTTTGTTGGAAATCTTACCAAGGAGACAACTATCATGGAGCTCGTTGAGAAATTCAAGCCCTTTGGAGAAATCATAGTGTGTTTTTTTTTGTTTTTTTTTTTTGTTATTTAAAAATTACAGTTCAACTTAAAAACATTAATATTATTTAGAATTACATTATTGTCACTTTGATACTATCTGGGAGGAAGATAAGAATAATGTCTCTAAAATGTGTTTGCATTAAACAAAGTTTAGTTGGAGTTGGATGGCGCAAGGAGAAGAAAGAGGGAGAAAAAAACAAACCATCAAACAAAACAAACAGTAGCTGACATGATTTGATTTCAACCCTTGATTAAACATAATTATGATTTTAAACAGTACTTTGAGAATAATTTTGAACAGTCCTAAATCAAACCAAATACTATCATTTTAACTTTTTATTTAGTTATTTTATAAAGGAAATGGCAAGACTGTTAGTTGCAGCCATAGCATCTGGTGGTTGCAAAGTTGTTTTTTTAATGTAATCTTGGAACTAATTACCATATTCTTGAATGGTTGTTCAGCCAACCTTTACTTAATTCACGGGAGTATAATAGCAAATGTTGTTCAACTGTAATGGGAGTGAAATGAAGAATTCTTACAGTCCTCACTTTAGATAATAGTGGAATTAAATCATAAAATGATTGTCAAGGAAAGAATGATACAGTACTTCTTGGATTCTAGCGGGCTCTGAAATACAACATGCTGTAGCTGGGTGACAGAATGTATTGGTAACCTGCCTCCCATGAGCCTCAGACTTTTGCACACTCTGATTCTAGCACGCTTTTTGGCTTCTCCCAAGACCGCGATAAAATCCAATGAGTACTGTATTCCTAATCGTCCTGATTACCTGACCATTTATTATGTTATCTTACAGGACGTGGACATCAAGCGTCAAGGTGCCATCACTGCATTTGGCTTTGTTCAGTATGTCGATATCGTCAGTGTGGTCAATGCATTGAAGGCTATGGAAGGAGAGCACATTGGCACCAACAAGATAAAGGTATGGGGATAGGTTACAAGATATGTACTAATTTGGTTTTAGGAAAATTTCACAGACGGAGGTTCACTTCATTTTATTGTACATATTTATTAAACATTGGGGATAGTTTAATTTGGGGAGAATATGTTCATAAAACATCATTGTACATTGTTTTTCAGAGAGAGAGAGTGTAAATGTTTTATTTGATGTAATGTCAGGACATTTTTTTCCCTCCTTTGGTTTCTCTTGAAATTACTAAGCGCAACCTTTTTAATGACTTATGATGTCATCACACTTCTGTTGCATCAGTCTTTTTAATGTTTTACTTTTCAGCTTGGCTTTGGCAAGAGCATGCCAACATACTGTGTGTGGTTGGATAACATTCCAGGTGACACAACCACTCGATCTCTTAAGAGTTGGTTTCAGAGGTATGGGGACATCAACAGTTGCTACGTGGACAGGGATAGGAGCAAAGCCATTATCTTTTATGGCTCTTATGAAGATGCTCAACACTGTGTTAATGATATTAAGATGAGGCCGCACATCATGAAGAAGAAGTTGCAGGTATGAACAAGCACAACCATCACTACTACTTTGTGTTTGATGTCTTAATGATTGTCTGTTGATTATGGAAAACCCCAAAAGCCACATCATTTGTTAATAAACCGAAGCTGAAATTTTACCTTCACTCAAGTGACACTACCTTGCATTCCGGAAGTTACATTGACAGTGGCTAGTGTTGCTACAGCTGATCAGTTGTAACAATGTCAGCTCACCTAGCGGTATTTCAATATTTAGCACCTATCCCAGAAAATATACTTTTTTGATCTGATAGCGATAATTTATGGTACAAGATATTTATTGAGAGAGAGCAAACTTAGTAAGAATTCATGAAACCTGTAATATTTGTAATTTTTACAAACAGTACTTTGACAGATTACTGGACATAAGAAATACATCTTTTTATAAAAAGTAAAAAATGTGCGTCAGCAACAAACTCAGTTATAAAATTATTTTCATTCTCCATAAGTTGTCTCAAAACTTGAGAACTACTAATATTAATATCTAGAACTTCAGCTATCTTTTTATTTCAAATAGTTGAGTGGTGGAATGATCTATACACACAAAGAGACGCATACACACACAGAGATGCACACATACAATAAAGGAATTTCCTACAAACTCACAAACGTGGCTAACATTCATTCTTCTTTTGCCACATTCCCCCCAAATAAGCAGAGCCTGGTCAGTAATCCCTTTTATCCATTAATTCCTGTCTTTTGTATTGACAGGTTGATTTTGCGAGCAGAGAGTGCCAGGCAGACTTCTTAGACAAAATGGAGGCATCAAACCAGATCAGGGCTAGCCAGAGACCTGACGAGAGGGGCATTTTAAAATTCAGACAGCAGAGAAGTTTTGATAGCTTTCAAGATGATGGGTAAGTAAATAAACATAACTCTTCCTATCTAGCACACACTCCAAAAAAAAAAAATGAATGATGATGATAATCACTTCAACTCACCTTACTTCAGAATACCACTTTGGAATACCAAAAAAATTTTTATTCTCTATTGTCTTCTGGCACTTTTCTATTCACTTCATATCTTGTTGTTACCAACATAAGTGCCTGCTCCACTCACTTTTCTGAATTAAAAATTCACCCCATACACCGGAGCATACTCAATGTCTCAATCGTTTCTATGTTATATGTTTGTGTTGAGAATATTGGCTATTAAGCTTAACTGCTGGTCAAAATTATTCGCGATGGTGGTGTACGAACGAATCGGCGGTCTCAAGAAGTGGGTGAGAGAGGGATCTAGTAATGACTTTGGGTTTGAAACGAATATTTTTGTGTTCGTGGATAGCTCACACAGTAGAGCCACGCTCTCACCTGCCAGGCGGAGTTGTCGTACCAATAAGGTCGCAGGTTCGAACCCCACACCGCCGCGAAAAAATTTTTATTCTCTATTGTCTTCTGGCACTTTTCTATTCACTTCATATCTTGTTGTTACCAACATAAGTGCCTGCTCCACTCACTTTTCTGAATTAAAAATTCACCCCATACACCGGAGCATACTCAATGTCTCAATCGTTTCTATGTTATATGTTTGTGTTGAGAATATTGGCTATTAAGCTTAACTGCTGGTCAAAATTATTCGCGATGGTGGTGTACGAACGAATCGGCGGTCTCAAGAAGTGGGTGAGAGAGGGATCTAGTAATGACTTTGGGTTTGAAACGAATATTTTTGTGTTCGTGGATAGCTCACACAGTAGAGCCACGCTCTCACCTGCCAGGCGGAGTTGTCGTACCAATAAGGTCGCAGGTTCGAACCCCACCACCGCCGCGAAAAAATTTTTATTCTCTATTGTCTTCTGGCACTTTTCTATTCACTTCATATCTTGTTCAACTCACCTTACTATATTGTCTTGAATTACATAAAACTGGAACTTTTTAAAGGGAACTTAAACCTTCCAACTATCTGTCCCAAGCTGTCTGCCACAACATAAATCAAATAGTTGTCAGAATCTGAAAAGTTGAACTTATTTTAGAAGAGAATGTAGATGAAAAGAAGTAAGTTAGAGGAAGATTGGACATGAACATGGAAATGATATAAACATAAAGGAAAACATTCACACCTTTGGTTCTTGGATCAAGGTGTCACAAACTAAAAATGGTTGATTAAATTTTCTCATAAGCCAGTGAAAACTTGTTTGTGAATTTATTAAAGCATTCGTATATAATGTACACACTCCATGAGAAAGTAATACCTATATTTTGGAGACTGCTTAATAAAAGCAGAAAGAAAAATTCACCCAAAAAAAATAATCCTCAAGCAAAACAAAAAAAAAGGCTCCTGTTTTCTGGATTGATTTTGATTGATTGTTCAAAATGTGGTAAATAATTGAGACTTTAAAAAAAGTAACATTGACATTCTGTTTTCATGAAAATATGATTTTAATTATGCATTTTCATCAATATTTATACTTAGTCTGACCAAATCAGCTAAAATGATAAACATAATTACTAACGGATCTAAGCATTGTGAAATATTTTATGATCACCCAATGATAATGTTCATTTCATTTCAGGAGTCCCACAAGTTATGGCTACAATTCTCGTAATCAAAGCAGCTACAGCTCCAGGAATGGACGTACCCCATCAACCACCAATGCCTCCAGTAGCTCCAGTAGTTTCAGAAGGAGTGGAATTCGACAGTATGAGTATAATGATGAAAATAGCAACTACTCTAGCTCTCGGAGATCGTCAAGGTATTTGTTAGTCATTTAAGTACTTATATTACCCTCTTGTTAATTTGAGCTTTTAAAAATTTATATTATGATGTATCATATGTTCAATTTCAAACTTCTGATACATTTATTTTACGTTTTAACATATCAATATTGGGTTGGATTTTACAAATGTGATTGTGAGATCTGTTGTCCTTTTCTCTCTCTCCTGTCCTTTTCTATCTCTGTTTTCTGTCCTATTCTTAGAATGGTTTACTTGTATTTGCTCAGACCCTGTCTGAAGTCCATGGAGGAGGAAGTTACATATCAACATGCATGTTTTTTTTTCTGTCAGTCGTCTGTCTTAGAATATGAGTTTTAGAAACCATCCGTGATAACTTCAACTTCTTCTCGTGGCCTTTGTGACCTGTTGCAAATACTGTACTTTTAATTTGTCTAATTGTCCTGTGTGTTGTGTCATGTACATGGTCTAAAATTGCTGCAAATTTTAATTATGATTTAAAAAGATTATACAATCTTTTTTAAAAAGAATTTGCTTTAAGAGCAAACCAATAAAATTAGATTTGCATTATGCTGTTTGATTCTTGTATAGCCCAGTACATTGCTTGAGTTAATGATAATTACAATTTTGCAATAAATTTATCAAATTTTTCTTTTCAATTCAACTTTGAATCTTTTCTGTTGTTTTTTTTTTAACAGGAGAAGTGGAGTAGATGATTACAATCAGTCCAGCTCTTACTATTCTAAAGGAACTGGTGAGGATTATGACCAAGTTCTTCGTGATTATGGGCACAGTCAGCGTGAACGAAGGGAACGTGACCATAGCCCTCGCCATTCTGTAGATCGAAGGGATGATTCACGAAGGAGCTCCAGGGACCACTCTCTTGATCGTTACGACGATCGATCAAAAGACCGCCAGGTTGACCTTTACAACAGTCGGGATACAAGTCCTAGCAGTGATCATAATTCTTACAGGTCAGATAGTCGGTATAGAACTTCTCGTGACAAATATTCAACGTCGAGGGATCGATATGAGGATAAATCTGACGATAAAGATATTCTCATGTCATCTCCTGTTTACCTCAACCATAGTAGTAATCATGATGACTTACATCGTCGTCGATCTCGATCTCAAACACCATCCACCCCAACCCATGAAGATTCGTATAACAAAATGTACTATATGGATGAATTTAAGCGTTCTTCTGTAAATGATAGTGATTATGATTCATTTTCCAGTCTACAGAAAAGGAAGGATATTGACGATTCTAGTAAGATAAAATGGTCAACTAAGTTGGGTGCAGAGGTGGCAAAAACTGCTGAGAAAAGTCGTAAAAGAACTCACGAGGAGTCTGGACTGAGTGATTCGTCTTGCAAATTGGATGTAAAAATGTTGAAAAAGCTGGAGAAATCTTCTGGCAGTTTGTCAAAGGATAAGATGCGTATGATTTTCGAACAATTAAAAGGTAGTCGTAGTTTAAAGCGTAGTCCAACATCACCTGGCAGTCATGGGGATTCTGAAAATGGATCTGTTAGTGAGGGAGATCTTCATCACCAAAAACAACAATTGCTTCTGGAGTTGCAGGAACTTCACGAAGAAGGTATGGGAACCAGTGACACAGACTCGCCTCGATCAGCAAAGGTGAGGTCTGTTGCTGTGAAAGAAGCGCTTTGTAATTCTGGTCGCAATCCAACGGATAGAAGACATGAGGAGAGATCTAGAAGAGTTGAACTCAATCACAAACTCAAGGATAAGAGATTCAATATGGCAAAGAGTGATAGGTTAAGTTTAACAGATGAAATGGGCTCCTCTAGAGAAGATAAGAGTCCCTTGGAAGAAAGGGATGATAACAGTGACTATGACTATGATTCCAGTTCTAAGTCCACCAGTAAGAGGAGGAGGCTGGAGTTGAGGGAAAGCAAGAGAAGTTTTCTTAGTAGTTTGGATGGTAGTGACAATGATGATTTTGACCTGCATTCTGACAAGATCAGTGATCATCACCATCGTCTAAATCATCACCATAGGGGTGTCTGTGATAATGTGATGGATACATCTAGAGGTGTGGCCACTAAATTATTTGATAAGGACAGAGATGGGAGCGGGAAATTAATAGATAGCTTGTCCTCGTCATGTGATACTAGAGACCTCTCTAAAGATAGACTGATTAGTGATAGAGATCTTCCTGTGATAAAACATCGTTCTTCATCATCGTCAAAATTGCATGCGTCATCCCGTTACCATCATGAATTCAGTGTTCAGGACAGTCCCCTTGGCCAGTTTAGTCCAGATATCAGTGAAGATCATACACAAGACTCAATCACCTCAGAGAATTCTTTCACAGAAAAGAGTGGTAGTTCTGTCAAACATCGCTCGCGCTCTCCAAGTCCCTGGCAATGCTCCCCTCCTCGCTCTCCCTCTGACAAGGATAACAACTCCGGTAGTGAACTGGACTTTTATCATAAGGATTATCTACCTGATCCTCTACCTGATGATATAGTTTTATCAGAAGAGGAATCTAGTGATCCATCTCAGGTTCCTGGAGAACCATCCTTGGAAGAACGCATTCGGGCCATCGATGAAATAATGAACATGACATCCAGCTCAAAATCATCTGATTCTGTTCTCCTCGCATCATCTCTCTCTAACAAGGATATGACCAACAATAATGAAAATATCACTTCTTTGTATTCCAAATATCGCATCAGGAAAAGGGATAGCAATTTGCTTATTGGCAAGGATGGTTTGTGTGATAATAAAAAGCCTGAGCCCTCTGTGATAATGCAACAGGTGTTGGCAAAGAAAAGTATTCTTGATCAGGATTACAAACGACTGGAGCAGATGAATGAGAAATATGACCCAAAAGGATTACTAACATCTATTTCCTCCCACCAGCAGAAGGATAATAGTGCTTTGAATAGTATTTCTGTGAAAGTGGAGCCTAATTCTATTCTGTCGGATAAGAATATTATAAAAAGTGAGTGTGAATTGGGATTAAAATCACCTTCTTCTGTTGTTTTATCGTCATCATCATCGTCTATTTCATCGTCAACGTCGCTGTTGTCATTATCACAACCCTTATCTACGTCATTATCGTCGTCTTTGTCACATCCAGTGACCATGTCACCGTCAATGCTTCAGCCTACAGTAACTACTCTATCGGCTGGCTCCACGGAAACAACCCTCACAACATCAAATGTTTATACATCTGTAGTTGTTAGTTCTGCTGTCTGCTCAAGTTCTGTAGCTCCTGCTGCTAGCATTAATTTTAAAACAGAGGAAGTATTAAATTCTACAAACTTGTCATCATCAATATCATTAACATCGGGAACAACAAATAAGATAGACTATTCTGTGATCACTGCTGCACTTTCTCCTAAACACTGCCCTTCTTTTTCTTCTTCATTATCATCATCATTATCAGTTACTTCATGTTCATCCACATCATCCTCATTATATACAAATTCATCGTCATCAGTAGCGTGCTCTTCCATCTCATCATTATCATCCTCATCAATATCAAAGTCCTCAATATCTCACCCCATATCTTCATTATCAGCATCACAACAATCCAAATTATCAGTCTCATCATCATCATCATCACCATCATCATTATCCACCCCACATTTATCATCAAGTAAACACTTATCCCCCAGACATCCCTCCTCTTTAATAACCCCATCCACATCATCTTCCCCCACCCAATTGGTCACCTCAACCCTCCAGCCCTCCCTTCTTGTCAATGAATTGCCGAGTGGGACTTCAGCGGCCACTCCATTTACTCAGGGACCTGATACTAAATCTCAACTTACCCCAACACCAGGTTCTGAGGCCCCTCCCCTCCATTCACCCTCATTCACACCTGAAAAATACAGGTCAGGCCATACCTCTAGCCCAAGAATGTCTGGTTTTCAGCAACATGAACAGGGAGAGAAAGTGTCCAAATTAACCAACAGCAAGGTGGAAGACAAACTTACAGACTCTGATAGAATTAAAAAAGAGATGGATAATGCTGATGTCTCAGATGATAGTGATGTTGTCAAGAAAATAACATTCTCTAAAGATGGTGCCGTGTCAGAACCTGAAATTGAATCTCCACTGTCAGAAAAATCAGAATCATCAAGCACAGTATCCTTGTCAACTCTCGACACCAAATCTCAAGGTAAGGCGCCACATCTTCTGACCCCGCTAAGTGTAAATGTGGACAGTTCGAATGCTACTTCAAGCCCTAGTCCATCTCGGCCTAGCCCTAGTATTGTCAAATGCAAAGATGAAATTTCTCCGCCATTTGGAGACAGTGTTTTCAAACTAGAACCTTTATCTTCATCTAAATCTAAAGAAAATATGGTTGCAGGGAAGAGAGACATTGAGGTGAAAGAGGATTTGGGACTTTCCATTCCAAAGGAAAATGGTCCCACATTATTAGGAGCTGACAGTCCCGTAGTTATGAGTGTGACAAGCAAAGGCAATCTAGAAAAGAAAGATTTTAGTTCTTTACAAGAGTCGTCATCAATATTTCAGAAAGAAAAAGATAATATTTCTTGTATTAGTCCTTTGGCAAATCTCCAATCTGACACAAAAAGTATTTCAAAACCAAATGTTTCTGCATCATCCTCAAGTACATCATCCTCATCCTTACCAGCTTCAACCTCTACATCATCAATATCTTCCACCACAACTTTATCTTCATCTCACAAATTAAAAGCTGATGGGGATAGGACTGAGAAGAAATCTGGTAGCAAAACAAGCTCTCACCACTCTAAAATGGCAAATAATAATAAATCAGAACCACTTTTTGCACCAGACGTCAAGATAGATCAGAATCAGAAAAATGATTCAAAACACCAAAGCAGCAATAATAACCTGAATAAAGACAAAAGCTCTTCTTCCAGTAGTCTGAAGTCAAACAGTACATCTGATAAGAAATCTCCAAAAACGTCTGCTAAAGAGAATCATGAGAAGAGCAAAGAATCTGAATTGGACAAAACAGAAAAGAAGTCTGATTCTGTTAATTCTGATAAAAGTCGACACGAATCATCTAAGAATAAGGATGGCGATAAGTCCAAGGTCAAGGATAAGGACAAACGAGATCAGAATAAAGACGATGGGAAAGGTAAACAGAAAGACAGGGAAGACATTAAAAGTGAGAAAAAGGTTGAGAAGAAGAAAGAAGAGAAAAAAGTAGACAAGAAAGTGTCAAAAGATACCAAGACCAGTTATGATACTGTCAAGAAAGACAAGTTAACCAAAATAAAGGACAAATTGAAGGATTCAAAGGAGAAAAAGCTTATTCCAAATCTGTCATGTGTGAGTAAACACTCTGATTCACCCGTAGTGAAACATGATAGCAAGTCTAGTGCAAAATCAGATAGTAAAGATGGCAAGTCAAAGTCAGAGGCTGTCTCAAAAGAATCCCAGTCATCAAAATCAGATAAAGATTCTGGAGGAAGTAAAACATCATCTACTGCTAAATCTGATGGAAAGTCGAAGTCTGATTCTTCCAAACCCAGTAAAGAAGACACCAAAGAGTCGTCAACTTTATCCAAAAAAGGTGATGTGACCAAATCAAAAACTGAAAAGGAAAGTAGCAAATCTCACAAGCACGTTGATAAGAAACAGAAACAGAAGGATGAAGAGAGGGCAAAGATGAAAGAGGAAAGAGAGAAGCAGAAAGAGAAAGAGGAAAAAGAGCGAAAGGAAAAGGAAAGAGAAGAGAAGGAAAAACAGAAGGAAAGGGAGAGAGAGGAGAAAGAAAAACAAAAAGAAAAGGAGAGAGAGGAGAGGGAAAAACTGAAAGAAAAAGAGAGACTTGAGATGGAGGAGAAAGAGAGAAGGGAAAGGGAAGAACGAGAAAGATTGAAGAAAGAGAGGGAGGAAAAAGAAAGAAAAGAAAAAGAAGAGAGATTGAGGAAAGAGAAAGAGGAGAAGGAAAGGAAAGAAAGGGAAGAAAAATTGAAGAGAGAGAAGGAAGAAAAAGAGAGAAAGGAAAGAGAAGAAAAGGAAAGGAAGCGTGAGAAAGAGGAAAAAGAACGGAAAGAAAAAGAAGAGAAGATGAAAAGGGAAAGGGAAGAAAGAGAAAGGAAGGAGAAAGAGGAGAAAGAAAGGTTGAGAAAGGAAAAGGAAGAGAGGCAGAAAGAAAAAGAGCGTGAAGAGAAGGAGAAGAGACAGAAACAAAAGGAAGAGAAAGAGAGGCGTGAGAAAGAAGAGAAGGAGAGAGAGAAGCAAAAGGCCAAGGAAAAAGAACGCAAAGAAAAGGAAAAGAAGGAGAAAGAGAGAAAAGAGAAAGAAAGAAAGGAGAAGGAAAGGAAAGAGAAAGAGAAGGAGAAGAAATTGAAAGAAGAGAAAGCAAAAAAAAAAGAGAGAAAGGAGAAGAAAAGAAGAAGAGAAAGAAAAAGAAGAGAAGGCTTCAAAGGAGAAAGAAGAAAAGCCTTCCAAGGAGAGGGATAAAAAAGAAAAATCTAAAGAGAAAGAAAAAGAAAAGATGAAAGAGAAGGAAAAGGAAAAAGAGAAAGAAAAGGAGTCTAAACCCCCTCCCAAGAAGCAAAAACGAAATGAACTTGCTGCTTTGTTAGACAGTAATGATGCTTTTCAGATGACTTTCACGTCAATGTATGATCGTGTTAAGACCCAGCGTAATAGGGAACCAGACACACCAAAAGAGTCAACTCCCAAGTCATCTTTTGACAAATTCAAACAAAACCGTCAAAAGAAAGGCAGTAAAGCGAAATCAAACATCTATTCTTATGGCAGTACCTCAGAACAAAGTGATGACAATGATGATGATGATGAAGATGTAGATGATGATGATGATGATCTTAGCGATCTTTCTGAATCGGAGCCAAGTCAGAAACCCCAACCTGTCAAAGAAACAAAACCTAAAAACAAACAAATCAAAAAGAGACCTCACATTACGTCTTCCTCATCTTCTTGTGATGATGATGATGATGCCTTGTTGAGGGCCACTAAACCAAAAGGTAAAAAGACAACTGATAAATTCAGTGAGATTTTCAATTCATCAGAGTCAGAAATGGATAGTTTTCATACTTCAAATAAATCCAAAGGGGCGAGCACTAAATCCAAAAACAAACAGCCTACACCCAAACGCAGAAAAACCAGAGAAGATTCCTTGGACTCCTCAGCATCACATGATGACTTTGTCAAACCTAACCAAAAATCAAGCAGTCAGATTTACTCTCTTTCCAGCCTAACTGAGACCAGCCAGGATGATGAAATGGATATATCTGATTCAGAGGCAACCAAACCGCCTTTGAAAGTGAAGAAGAAGAAGAAAAAGATGAAAGCTTCAAGTGTTGAACAGAGAGATTCATCTGTTGAGTCAATTTCTAAGAAAGCAGTGAAAGCTGACAGAGATTCATCAACAGAATCCCCAAGAAAGTCTTTGTCAAAGGAGAAAGATGATGTTAAGAAATCATCATCTCCCAAGTTAGATCTGGCTGGTGTTAAAGGCGACACTGCGAAAGGAGGGAAAGATGAGGAGAAGAAAAAGAAAAAGAAAGAGCAAGTGAAGGAAAAAGATGAGAGTAGTAAGAAAGACAGTGTGAAGGGAAGTGAAGAGAAATTGAACAAAACCATGAAAGGAGATGGAGAGGAAGCGAAGAGAAGAGATTCTGAAGAAAAGAAGAAAAAGAAGAAGAAAAAGTTTGATCCCAAAGAAGAGGAGGAATTGGTGAACTCTCTCATTACAAAGGTTTATGACAAAAAACCTGATAAGGAAGTGAAGACTAAAAAGAAACCCAAACCCATTTTTGACAGTGAATCAGATGATCTTCTCACTTCAGAGAAATCGGATGACCATACTCACCATGAACCCAAACAGAAATCCTCCAAGGAAAGTCAAATAAAGAAGGAAAACACCTCTGTTGAGACCGTCAAAGAGAGTAAGATGGAAAAAGAGAAAGATAAGGCACTGAAAGAAAGTTCCATGAAAAAGGAAGAAATAATCAAAGACAAGAAAGAATCCAAAACTCCCAAACCAAGTGGTGTCTCCACTGATCATGTCAAAAAGGAAAAGGAGAAGAACAAAGAAGAAATGTGTGAAAAGAGAGCTAAGGAGGAGGTCGAAAAGAAAAAGGATCAACAGAAAAAGAAAAAATCCGAAATCAAACCTGAGGTAAAAGAAGCTGTGGAAAACCTTACTGAAGAAAGTGATTACAAGCCTCCCAAAAAGAAGAAAAAGAAGAAAGAGGAATCCACTGAACAGGAAAAGGCCACAAAATCATCTCCTAATGAAAAGAAAACAGCAGAATCTGCAGAGGATAAGAAAAAGGAAGAAAAACAATCAGAAAGACAATCAACCCCCTCTGGACATCAGGAGAAAGTTGTGGACGAGTTTGTCAGTTTTTGGGGTCATCCAAAACCAGTTCTCATCCCCAAGAGGTTAAAAGATTCTAAAAAAGGAGATGATGATAAAACAAAGAAAGATGCCAAAGAAGAAAGTGGTATAAAGACAGAGGAAGATGGTAAGATGAAAGAAGAGATGAAATCCAGAGATGAATCTGATTCAAAGGATAAATCCAGCAGTCCTGACATAAAATCTGAATCAGAACTTACTCCCAAGACAGAACCAGAATTACAAGAAGACATCATTGTGCCCATCTCTGAAGCTGAAACTACAGTGATTACCGAGGTAGGACCACCCTCCAGTGAGTCTGAAAGCCTTGTTATCCAGGAAGATAATTCAGATGACCAACCATCCACTCCAACTGAAACAAACGAAACTGGCATTGGTCTGTCAGTGGAGATTGATGATGATGATGGCTATCCATCCCTCATCATTGATGAGGTGGGAGATATGACCTCTCCAGACAAGAAAAAGATGAACAAGAAGGACAAGAAGCTCTCTAAGAAGCAGCATGAAAAGGAAGTGAAGGATCGCATGAATGAAGTAATTGATAAAGTTGCAAGGTCTGGACCCAGTGATGATGAAGGCAAAGACAGTCCATTGACCATTGAAAGAGATGATAAAGAACTTTTACTGTCGGATGTTATCAGTCAATTGAATTACAGTGGTAAAACGAACAGAGGTGAAAGAAAATCTTCAGTTGTCTCAGATATTATTTTTCCAGATAAAGATGATAAGAAAAATAACAAACAAAACGAGAAAAGCTCAAACCGTGGAAAAGAGAAAAAGGAAGAAAAATCTACATCACAGAAGAAAGATCCTGAAAAAGCAAATGACCAGCCTGTTAAAGCATTTGATCTGCAGGATGAGGAATTAAAAAAGAGAGACGAAGAACTGCTAAAATCTCTTGCTGCACTTTGTGATCCCAACATGGGCAAGCAAGCTGTTATTGAAGATATTCCTCCTAAACCAACTGAAGAGGAGCTGAAGAAGAAGGAAGAGGAGGAGAGGAAGAGAAAGGAAGAAGAAAAACGGTTAGCCGAAGAGGCAGAAAAGGCAAGGAAAGAACGAGAGGAGCAGGCAATGAGAGAAGCATCAGATGAAGCAGCCAGAGCTGTTGAATCCCTTCTTGAATTTCAGAGTGGATTTGAAACAGAACCCATTGGTGTTGGAGAACCAGAATTGCCTCCTTTGTACATTGAACCTGCTGAGAAAGAAATTCCTGCCATAGAATCCACAAAATTGGACCCAGACAGTATCTCAGTTCTCTCAACGAGTACCTCTCTTCCAGAAAAGACCACTATCTCACTCGATGACAAGCTCCCCTCCTTTCAGGACAAAAGTCTTGATGATGGCAAAGATTCTGGAGACAAAATGGACCCATTTACACTTCTTCCTCTTCCACCAACTCCTACAGAGATCAACCCTGTTCCTGCATCAGTATTCCAGTCACCCCAGAGGAACTCTACAGGGTTGACTAAAGAAAAGACACCAGAGCCATCAGCCATGCCTCAAATGCCACAGACCATGCCTTGTCCACAAATACCACCAATCCATTCACCACAAAAACCGATTCAGTCTCCTCAGATGGGCATGCCAACCTCTGTATCCATTCCAACATCAATGCAATCACCCCAGAGGCAAATGCAATCACCTCAACGTCAAAATCAGTCTCCACAAAGACAAATGCAGTCACCTCAGCGTATGCAGTCACCTCAAAGACAAATGCAATCTCCTCAGAGACAAATGCCATCCCCTCAAAGATCTCTCCAGTCACCTCAGAGGTCAATGGTGTCCCCTCAACTCCCATTGCACTCGCCTAATGCCAACATGCAGCCAAACCAAAGGAATCCTTTCTTCAATAAGGACTTGAATGTAAATGTCAAACCACAAGAAAGAAACTTTTTGTCACCGAAAAGAGAAATGCCATTCAGTCCACCAGACCACCATCCTCTGGAAGTTGCCACCTCTTTACAACAATCTCAGCAACAACAACAGCAACATCAAAGAAGGGCATCTGGTGGTTATCCTGGTGGTCCTGTACTCGATATCAAAGAACCTAACATCTACCACCAACAGCAACAACAGCAGCAGCAGCGTAGGAAATCGCAAGAACTTACCTCCGAATCAGTTTTCCAGGGGCCACGTAGGAACACAATTACAATCCCTGCAGATGCCACTGCAACTGTAGCTAATCTGGATATGAAATTTCACCCTAGACAAAACATGCCAACATCAGGAAACACTAGAGAAGGTCCTGGAGTTCCTTCAGGCCTAGGCTCCATTACTCCAGCCAACCAGGCTTCCCTTCCAGCACCTGTCTCTATATCCCTTGACCACCATCAGCCGACGAAACCACCAATGGAAAAGAACTTCCAGGCACCAATGAGAAACTTAACAATTCCATCTCATCAGGAGAACCTACTTTCACCTAGACAGAAGTCACCAGGATCAGCCAATATCCCTCCTCCACAATTCAAAGATATGAATGGCCCTCACGAATTGCACCGACAGCCTGTGAACATCAAAGGGCCACCTGGGTCAAGTCCAATGTTTCCCATGCCCAAGGGCCTTTTTCCAGATCCTAGAATGCCTCAACCGATGCAGCAACCAAGAGGAAATGTCCCAGAACATCCATTCTTGCCAGGAAAAAGCCCCATTACTGGAGATCCACATTTCCCACCAAAACCTCAACCACAAGAGCAACATCAGAATATCAAACCACCTGTTGTCAAAGGACTATCAAACAATCCACCATTTTCCCCGAGAGACCCTGTTCACCTTTTAGGAAAACTACCACCCCATGAGCCACACATGTTCAAACCCGCAAAAGGACCTGATCAACCACCGCAACCGCAAATCATGCAGGCTATGACCAAAGGGATTCAACCACCTTCTCTTCCAGAAGCTGGGTTCCAGCAAGGCAAGAATATACAGCCACAAACTAGTGGAGTCCATGACAATGCTTACCCAAATCAAACACAGACTCCACCTGTTGATTTCTTGCTGAATTCTCCACCACCCAGAACTATGGCAGGTTTCTTTTCATATCCTCCAACTTCAGAGTCCATGAAACCATCTGCACCATCAGCAACTCAACCACAAAAATTATCTGAAAGTTTGGAAGCACCACCACCACCTTCCTCATCCCATAATCGTGATCATGTGGTCACTGCTGACTCGAGATCAAGGTTCATGGATTTAAACCAACCTCCAGTTACACGGCCTGGTTTCCCTCCATCATTTTACAAAGAGCCTGTTCCCAAGACATATCAAGAGCCTTCAAATATCCAACAGCAGCAACAGCAATTTCAGCATCAAATGCAACAGCGACAGCAGCAGCAGCAACCTCCAACACCACAGCCACAACAGCAGCAGCAGCAACAGCAACCAAATATTTCAGCATCGGCTTTGGAAGATGACAAGAAAGGAGGACTTGCTAAAAAACGGAAACGAAATAAAAAATCTACCAAGGAAGATAGGGAAGCTGCTCTTGCGGCACAGCAGGCTATTGAGCAAAGTGTTCAGGCAAATGTTGAATCGATTCACAAAGCTCTCAATGCCCATCACCAAAGAGCAGCAGCAGAAAAAGCAGGAGGTACAGGTGACAAGAAAGCCATTGATGCTTATGATTTCGATGCTCAGGCAGGTCAGGATATCGAGAATTTGGAGAGTCACCAATTTACAATTGAAACCGAAACAAGAGGAACCCGCTCAACTCGTGGTGCTGGTAATGAAAGAGGAAGAGGTCGAGGTGGTAGGGGAAGAGGTAGAAGAGGAAGAGGTGGAATGATGGCCCCTCAAGATAATCATCATGAACCAATGTTACCTCTTGGTCACCATGGCATGCTGCCACATCAGCAAATGCAGCAACAACAACCTTCGCAGCAGCCACCCTTCCACCACCAGATGCATACAGTTACAACGTCAGCAATGCAGTCTCACCACTTGTCCCAACCACCTCTTCAACAACCAGCCAAACAAGCTCCGCATCCTCCATTCCCCACTCCCATCCTTCCCCCATCAGTTTCCCATCCCTCTCCCCTTCCCATGTCATCCACACCTCCATCCACACATCCACCATCCATATCCTTATCGCATCCATCATCCTCGTCCATATCCATCAGTCATCCTTCTCCAACTGTTTCTCAACATCACCCACAACCACCTTCTTCTATCAGCTCTCACCCACCTCCTCACACAACTCCTATAAATTCTGTTTTCCAATCATCACAACAATCTTCTTACTTGGACATGAATAGCAGAATGACTACTTCAACGCCATCAACTACAGCAGAATGGCCAGCAAAAACACAAGAGGCAGTTTTACAACCAAACAAACCTCAACCATTCAAATCAGATGTGCTCAGCCCAGAATCAAAAACAGATTTGGATTCATCTTATGGAGAAGCAGAACTTGTCATCAATCTTGATGACCAGCCTCCCAGTATTGAAGGAAAAGAAAACCAATGCAGTGTAAATTCTGATGTTGATGACCAGAATATGTCAGCTTCACCTGCTACACCAACTAACAAAAGTCAGCGCTCTACCAGGCCGCGTAAAAGAACAGATTACAAAGCTATTGCATCTGGTCAGCCTCCTCTGCCACAGCGAACTTCTCGCTCTGGTGGTTCACCCAGAGGAAGACCTGTTGAAGCCCAGTCTCCCAAAAGTGGAAGCTCCCCGAGAAATAAAAGTTCTGATAGTGTTGGTTCCTCTCCTGTTGTCAAATTGGAGAAACTGGAAGTGCAAACAAGGGCACGCAGAAGTCGTGATTCGAGCAAGAAAGATGAGATAGGAGATGAATTTGCAAGTAGTGAAGATTGGAAACAGCAGCAGAAACCTTTGACTGGAGGAGATGAAATAAAATTGATTTCAAAGGAAAATGTATATGAATTTGTGGATAACGAGCAGGATACAAAACTAGAGCCTAATATTCTAAGATTGACACGGGATAAGAAAAAGAGGATACAAGATTCTTTTGCATCAGAAATAACACCATTCACTAAACCTGGAAGTCAGCAGCAACCAGTTGTGGATCTCATGCCAGGATCGCCTGACTCGCCCAATAACAACTTTGGAGCCACTGATTCCAAAAAGGCCATTGATAATCAGTTGCCCGAACCAGCCATACCATCCACCAGTGAGGAACCAAAGTCATCTTTGAGCAATGTTGATGCAGTTATTGAAGCAGTATCCAAGGGAATTTTGGGACCCAGTGATGATAACAGTGGATCATCCACATCAACTCCTGAGCCTGTGGCCACTCCTGAACCAAGTAAGTTCCTTCAATATATTTTAAGGACAAGTGGATTACCCTTTCATGAAAAAAACATAAATCATATTTACACTTTTTCTCATTCTTTCAAACACTTCATATTAAAATAATTTAATCTTGAAAAATGAGAGAGAAAAAAAGAAGACCCATCAATGACTGAATCATTCCTTCCATGTATCAAATTAATTGATGCTGCCAGTTGT
Source organism: Berghia stephanieae (assembly GCF_034508935.2). Taxonomy (NCBI): domain Eukaryota; kingdom Metazoa; phylum Mollusca; class Gastropoda; order Nudibranchia; family Aeolidiidae; genus Berghia; species Berghia stephanieae. Next base: position 25,165,537 of record NC_088363.1, read on the forward strand.
TATTCTCATATTCAAGTTACTTAATGCTCTCAGTTGACTCTTTGTTTTCCAACTGTTTGGAAATAGCACATAAAATAATTATATTGTTAAATCTTCAATGAAGAAATGCATTTTATTTTGATGCCCATGGTTTGACTGAGTTAACAAAGATTGTTTGCGGGTGGTTGGATGGGAGCATCACCCTTGAATCATATACCTATGATGTTCGCATGGGTGTACGATCCGATAGTGATGTCGTTTCTTCTTCTCTTTACTAGCCTATCCTGCTTCTTTGGTTTGTGATTGTATTTTTGACAGGGGATATTTTTTTTTCTGTAAATCTTCTGCCTGTTTGTTCTTGGTTATTTATAATTTAGCTTATGATATCTTTAGGTTATGATTTTGATTTACATTTGTACTATTTTTGTTAGATTGCTTGTTTTTTTGTTTCAGCGGTCTCTCATATAACCTCAATTGTGTTGGAAGAGACCTAAAGCAACAAACAAAAAAAAAAAAAAAAGATTGTTTATCTGATTTCTCATGTTTGATGTTTTTTTGTTGCTTTTTTCAGCTGGAGCTACAACCAGATCCAGCCGTCGCCTTTCAGAGGCTGCTAAGAAGAATGCAACAGCAGCAACTGTTGCTGAGGAGCAGAAACCAACTACAGAAATCTCCAAACCAGAAACTAGATCTTCTGCTGGCAAGAAAGGCCCAACTGTGCCCCCATTACGTATCAAAGTTGACAAGAATGATGAGAAATTGTATGTTATTGAGTCATCTAGACATGGGGGAAATGCTTCTGCAGAACAACCGCAACAGCAACAGTCTGAGAAATCATCTCTATCCTTCACAGTCAAATTGTCAGACACTGGAACTGCTACCATCAAGCCTTCTAATGCAGGTACCGTCTCTGGCAAAGGACAAAGCAAAGAAGAACTGGATCCATCGGGCAATGCAAAGCAGCCTCAACATATTGGCTTGTTCTCAGAACAAGAAGCTGGGAAGTCTGGCAACATGCCTCAAACAATTTCAGCAAATGCTAGAAGAGTGTCGACTGAACGAACGAGTAATGAGGAGAAAGGAGATAATAATACAAGCGTTTCCACAATACCTGCCTTTGCTCCAAATTCAACAGCTGCTCCAACGAAATCATCGTCACCAGCTGTGAGTGCACCTTCCACAACCACCACCCATTTGCCCATGAAGCATATGTGGGATCAGAAAATGCAGCAGGATGCATTGGCAGGAAGAGGTCCACTATCTCCTTGCAATTTCCCACTCCATCTTCAGAAAGGCACAGCGATGACCACACCTCTTTCTAACCAGCCATCATCTCGACCTCCAAGTGCCCACCAGGAGATGGGAGTTGGGCAGAGACCTCCAAGTGCTCACCAGGAACCTCCTATTGGCAAAAGACCTCCAAGTTCCCACAATCCTGTTGTACCACCTCATCCTGGAAAGGGAGGGAAACATGGTGCAGTGGACGTCAGCTCTGAGCTTGCCTCTAAAATGGCCGCCGAAGCACAGAAGCACCATCCGGTAAGAATGACTTTATAATATAACCCTTTACAAGAGAGCAATTAAAGCGATGCAACTTTGTTACTGCTCTCTTGATGAAGTGCCATGTCTGTGTATCCAATTCAATATTTCAAGTTTGAAGAAATAACAATTTTGAAAGAAATACAGTCTTGCTGCGCGGGTGGTTGGATGGGAGCATCACCCTTGAATCATATACCTATGATGTTCGCATGGGTGTACGATCCGATAGTGATGTCGTTTCTTCTTCTCTTTACTAGCCTATCCTGCTTCTTTGGTTTGTGATTGTATTTTTGACAGGGGATATTTTTTTTTCTGTAAATCTTCTGCCTGTTTGTTCTTGGTTATTTATAATTTAGCTTATGATATCTTTAGGTTATGATTTTGATTTACATTTGTACTATTTTTGTTAGATTGCTTGTTTTTTTGTTTCAGCGGTCTCTCATATAACCTCAATTGTGTTGGAAGAGACCTAAAGCAACAAACAAACAGTCTTGCTGCTGGGTTAAGACGATTGTATGAGCTTCTATGAATCTTAAGTATTAAACTAGATTGCTTTTTGAACCTGGATATAAATTAATTAGTGACCACTTTGAGTTTTGACTCAAAGCCACCTGCCAGCCAAATCAATTGGCGCTCCAGCTGGTGATTAAAATGGATATTGATATTATTATGTACATATTTAACAAAAAGCAACAAAAACAAAAAAACAAACAACACAAAACCCTCAAAATAAAACAACAAAAAAAATAAACAAACATGTGAACATAATAGGCACATTGATTTTACCATGTTTCAAACCATTTAAAACAAATTTTCCTCTTTTTCATGACCAGGGCCATTATGGGTTTCCTCACGTTCCGCCAGCCCACAGCCAAAGACCACCTTTTATGCTGCCACCAGACCAAGCTGGACACCATCCCACAATTCACTTCCCTCCAGGGTTCAAACCTGGTCCAGATGGACGGGGCAATGCAAAGGCATCTCCTATCCCCCCACCCAATCAAGTTCACAAACTGGCTGGTGTGGATATCAGGTCAAGGACACCCCCTGTCACCAGTGGGGCCATGCTATACTCAGGAGTGGTATCTGGTCAGCCTATATCACTCTCTCCCAAGAGCTCCAGCCCTGAAGGCCAGGTTAGTACACTTGATAAAAAGGTTACCAATTTTCAGTGTGCAGACTTCAGACTTCAGCTTCCCTCACACGATTTGAACCAGGGAGTCAAAGAATGTCTGTTCTACTGTTAAGCTTCTACAAAAGCTGGACCATGACGTAGTCAATTTTATATCATATTCCAATGAATGAAACTGCGCTTTTATTAAGTCAAAAGTTACGAGGAAAAAAGTTTTTGTTTACATATTTACTGTCACCTTTTACAGTCAACCTTAGGTTTTCAGATTTCCTACTGAAATCTATGTCTTTGAAATCTGAATTTTCATTTACTTAAAATTCAAAATATCAGGATTTTTTTGATCGCTCTGCTGACCTAAAAATGTTAAAGCTATTGAATCAAGCACCATCCTTTGACACCCATATTAGAATGATGATGCTCATTTATTGCCTTTGAGACACAACTTATAGTTATTGAGGACTCCTAATGCGACTTGTTAAATCAATTTTAATAATAGATTATTAAAAAATTAGCTTTTGACTTACCCTTCCTTATTTGTTTTTAATTGATACATGTAACATGTATGTTGTAAAATTTACTAGATTCAATTATTACAATTTTTTTGTTTTTTTTGTTTTTTGGATACTGTTTCAGTATGAATTTTTATGATATTCTCCATGCTTAATATTATAATCCCATTCTGTCCTCCACCCAGACAATTGAGAGACTACCCAACCCTCTACGTCAGAATGAGCCTACACAGTCTCCATCCCCACTCAGTCTTAGGATGCCTGGATCTCATCCACAAGACTCTGCAGGACGAAGCTTGCAAGGTTTGTTAACAAGTGGAAGAATATGTGTGTCCTCTCTATATTTTTTGTGGTGTAGATTTTGTAAAACACAAAAGGTATTCCTGGTAGGACCTAAAGGTTTCAGAAGCTATTTTTCAAGATCTAATATTTAACTAAAAAGTTATTGTTTTGCTTTGTTTCAATTTTTGTTTTTGAAATTCAAATAGTACTTGTGACAGCTCTAAGGTCATTTGTATATGAAGTTGAATTTCTTTCCAATTATGATTGATTGAATTCCCATTGAATGAATGTTGTTATTGTTTTCAATTATAAACCTTTTGATTTGCAATTTCTTTCAGATGATGAAATGGTGATGCAGTATCTGGAAAACCAGAGGCTTCAACAACAGTTCCTCTTGGCTAGAACATCTACAGCCCAGGATGTGAATCGATCAGCAGAGGTTGCCAGAATCAGAAGCATGATGACCCCCAACGAACTTGCTGCCATAGCTCAACATGAGTCAGGTCAAAGTGGGGGTCAACCTTTGAATCTCTCAGAAGCAGAAAGTAGAAACTTGCCAGACCCATCAAGAGGAACTCCCAAGACTCTGCCTTCTGCTCCACAGAGCCCATTTCCTATGTCATACATCGACAGGAAAGCTGCAGAAGACCGGGGTCGGCTTCCAGTTGGTGTCAGCTCTGCTTTCATGCAACCAAGTCCTGGCGGTCATCATGAGGGGATCCCACCCCACATGTACCCTCCAGAAATTTCCATCCCTGGGTTACCGCCGTCTCACACAGCTCCGTTTGGAATCGTCGGCCGATACCCCATGGATCCCCACGCTGTGTACAGCCCAGCAGCTCAGCAACCGCCTCCACCACCTCACCTCATGTCAGGGAGAGAAGGCATGTTGAGCTCCCCTTTCCCTCAAGGATTCCCACCAGGTACTCGATTCCCTGTCCTGGAGCAGCTTGGGGATAAGAAGGAAGGTCCAGGCCCTCACCCAGACCAAGGCCCTGTCCCAACCTCCAGAGACATGCTTGGATCCTTATCTCCTTCTCCTGGCAGCCGCCAGTTGCAGGCTGATCTCATGAGACAACCTGCAAGCAGAATGCCAGGAGAACTTTCCAGCCGGGATGGTCCTGTTGGCATCCTACAAGTAAGATTCTGTTTAAGCACGATCCAATATTTTTCAGTCCTATTTCCTCACGGAATCTAGAAGAAAAATAATAATAGAGAAATGAGGTCATGAGTAATATCTTATACTTACTTGTAATGTCTGTACATTTTTGCTTGGCAAATTTTACCAAACATAGACACCCCAACTAAGAAATTTAAAACAAGTTTTTATGGAGGAAAACTGATTAATCTGCTGAAAAATCAAATCACACCTTGTGTGTAAAATCATAACGAATATATGCTGATAATTTGTTCCATTTTCATTTAACGTATGCAATTTCCTTTCGCTAAATGAATGTCATTTATTAATATTATTGTTATTAAAGCTTACCATTTCTTTCTTGACATTAACCCTCTCCTTACCAACTATAGGAAAATCACCACATTCATTACGATACAACCAACATTTTTCTTATTCAAATTTCTTTTGTACATCATAATATTTAAAGAAAATGAACAGTGTGTTGTACAGCATGTTTTTGCTAAAGAAATTATTTATCTCAAGAACTTTACTGCTACTGTGATTTAGTGATAGAAAATCTATTTTTGTGTTAGTTGGGTGTGAAGTTTTGGGGAAAATTTAGAAAATGACTGGTAAGGAGAGAGTTAAGACCCAACAGGTCTATAAAGCAATTAAATATTTTATTCTGTTTTCCTTCAATACAGAGATACCCAGTGATGTGGCAAGGTGCCTTGGCCCTGAAGAATGACAACAGTTATGTTCAGATGCATTTCATCGCTGGCAATCGTCGTCTGCCTAACCTGGCTCTTCCTCAGCCCATGCCTAATGGGGCCTTGACACCTCTCAGAATCTCACAGAGGATGAGACTGGAACAGGCACAACTGGAAGGAGTAGCTAAAAGAATGCAGGTAATTTTAGTCATTTAGTCGAATGTTCATCAGCAAGTGAGGCAGGTGGTTGCTGGTGCGGTGCTTCTGGTGAAGTTGCAAATCTCCTGTATGTTGGAATGAGATGACTTGCGTTTTGTCTGGACCATAACCGGAGTCTTTTTCAAAGAGGGAGGCCTTTTGGATATGTCTGGCACTAAAATGACCCGTTTGTGTTTGTTGCAAGTGCTCTAAAACCTCCAAATACTAAACTTATGGTGTGAACATGTCTTTTTCCTGGTTCTCAGTTGAGGGAGGCTTATTTCTTGAAGTGTTTTTTTTCTTGTTTTGTCTCGCACTGTTTCATACACACTGTTTCAGATTGAAACCATCCAAATGTAATCAGTTTGGCAGGGATACAGTGCTGCCTTTGTCTGAGTGAGACTTCAGCTACATCTGAGCACAATGGTAGTTCCCTATAGGAATACCTGTTGTCTTACCTTTTATTTGGCACCAGAGACATGAACGTATTTTAGACACTGAATTTTAAATCCTCTAAACTGCTTTGCATGTTGTGTACAATTTTACGTGGAGTGACTGATGATTAATCATTAGTGTCAACTGATGTTTACTTTATATAATTGACATCTTGGGGAGTAAGTGGGAGAGAATTAAATTATAATTATAACTCGTTTTTAACTTAGGCAGGAGTAAACCTTCATTTAGAAATTTATAGCATGTATTTATTTATATTCACCTCTCTGCATTCTTTCTCAGAATGAGGATGATTACTGCATCTTGATAGCAGTGGCCTGTGGGCGAGACCAGGAGGACATCAACCACCAGACAAGGGCTCTCAATGAAGGATTCATCACTTACCTCCTGTCCAAACAGGCTGCTGGTATTGTCAATGTACCGCTGCCGGGATCAGAACAGGTGAGGATAGGATGCTAGGAATAGGAATCAATAGATAGGTTCACTACAGAATCAGATTTGACTAGATTTAGTTATCATTGTCTTATCTTACTCTTTCACATATATTGTCTTTCATATAATATATCTATTGATAAATTTTGAGGGAAATGTACCATTGCAATATGTTATAAGCTCACAGTAGAATAATGAATATTTTAAACTTAAGAACCCTATTGCATAATCATATTCATTAGAATATTGTTTTTATAATTGTCATTAAACAATCTGTTATTTAACTTGGTGTCAACCACAATTTACTCAAATTTCCACTTGAAAGAAGATACTAGGATGGGGACTGGAAAGGGTGGTTGCATTTACCAGTTTGTTTTGAACCCTATGCAAGCGGGTTTTTGGTATATTCTGACCTGACTATAAAGCCTTATTCTTTTTTTCAGTAAGAGAGCAGTAACAGCTGTGCAACTCTGGTTTCATTGAAGTCAAGAGTTCCTCTGTTGTCACTGCTCTCTTGGTGAAACCTGTTAGGTCTGCATTTATAACCAGATTAATAATTGGAGAAAAAACAAATCTGTGGATTGAAAAAATTCAGCATTGCTGAAAGACCGAATGTGAACGACACCATGGTTATTTAATTGCTCCCATGTTTTACTACATTGATTTGCTTTACAAAAAGTCCCCCATTAAGGGTTTACATTTTTCTTATCATCCCAAAAACAAATCAAAATCAATCAAGGCTGGCTTTGTGGTGCACATCTTCCCGCCCTGTGAGTTTGTGGACAACTCCGTCGCCAACCACGGCAGTGTCCAGCTGATGGAGCACATGAGAGAGGTACCGCACGCTGTCATCATCATTGCAACCACATGAATGGCCATTAACATCCATGGACTTCATCACCGCTGACAGCAACAACCCAGTCAGAACGAGTGGTTAGAAAAAGAAAAGGACAGCAGACCTCATTCTTCGACCTTTCACCACCAGTGCTTCACTTGAGACTTTGATACAATTTCTTATGGGATATGACTAATTACCTATTTCAACAAATTCTACCTCTAGTTGTCCCCACAAATATGTGTGAATTACAACCCAACTAAATAGAGAGAGAAAATAAATAAAAAACAAATGGTATATATGGCAATTTTGAAATCATCCATCATCCGGTGCCACTGACCAAAGACATTCATTCAAACCAATATTTGTAAAACACGGATATTAATGCCTAAATTGACAAAGAGGAAAACACCAGACAATCTTTACTCCCAACCAAACTTGACAGATTTCGAATTTTGATTTTTATTGACTTTCTGTCTGACCTATTTTTAAAATTTTTTTTTTGTTTGTTTGTTTGTTTTTAAAAAAATCTTTTGTTTGTTTTTATTTTATTGATTGGTTTCTTTATTTGTTCAAAGTGATCCTCATGTAGTTACAGACGTCCTTGAAAAAAAAAGTAATATGAGGAAACCTGGATTAATCCATGGATTTTGAGAATGTTTCTGTGAAAAGGATTATATAACATATGTGATCTACCATGCAGGTGGTCTGTTTCATTTTCGGATTATTATCATTTTGTGTTTTTAGTTCTTGTTCAACGGATTATATCTGACTCAGCCTGACTTGGAATATACGTGGGAATCAGTGAAACTATTGTGATATAACAACAAATGTTGTACTTCGAGCTGAAATAATAAGCATTGATGTGACTTAAAAGTGTTGTAAACACCCTTGAACTTCCTAAATGAAAGAGAATAAAATGTAAACTAAAAGAGTAAAAGATAGCTGAGATTTGTCATAAATGATTTGATCAAATGAGAAACGAGAAAGAAATTTAGTTGAGAGAAACAGCTGACACAATATGAATCACTTAATGCGAGATGGATTGAAGATGAAGTAAAAGCAAGAGGAAAATAAGAAATAAAAGAGAATGATTTTATGGAAAGTATTTCACTGATTGGCTAGATATTGTGCTATTGTGCTCGGTTCTTTTTTTCTGTCCGTATTTGTTTCTTGTAAAATGCTTTTTTTATGTGTGCCAAAATGTTTTGTATGAATATTTTATACTACCTCTTATAAAACTGTTATAATTATAATACTTTGTTGATAGACAGTGTTTATCTGTCTTATAGCGTTGGTATGACTAATGCAATTCCAGGTTAATAAGTTTGATAAGGTTACCGTGTTAGTCACGGTAGCAAAAAGCATTCATTCATCTATGAATTGGTCTGGCAATTGAGAGAAAATTTAAGTTTCTGACTTGTTTTTGATGATGTAAAGCAATTTTTATAGGTAACAACAGTCCCTTGTCTGAAAAGTAAAGGTTGCTGCTCGAAGCTCGAAGAAATAAATAACAATGTGAAATTGAATGTAAGCTTCAATTTAATATACGATATGATGAATCATCCTGTTTTGTTGAAAAAGGGGAAACCCGAAACGTCAATTTTTATCTGTTTTCGTATATTAAATTGAAGCTTACATTCAATTTCACATTGTTATTTATTTCTTGTCTGAAATGTAATATTAGGGCCTGCCCAGAGAGGCAGTGAATGAATTCTGTCAACCACAGAACTCCTGCACTCTGAAATTAACACACACAAATATTTTGGCCAAAAAAAATTTGTCTTTTCAAACATGGAGTCTAAAAAGAAAATATAAATAAAAATTTTCAAGACTGAGGATTGAAATGTCTATAATGAAAATTTGGGTGTTATTATGATGTAGGTAGTCCTAAAATACAGTCAGTAATGAACTGAAATTTAAGTTTGTTTTTTTGTTTTCATTATCTAAGAATACAAATACAAATGACACTGAGTTTTTTGGGGGGGGTTTTTTGTTCGTTTGATTTTCAATAGTGTGAATTTGTCATAAAATGGGGTGGTTGGTGCCTGGTACTTCACACTTATCACCATCACCCAATGTTATGTCATATTCACACTGTCTGCTGACAAAGGAGAAAAAAAATCCCCAAACAACCATATACGTCCACATCATTTGTTTCCTTTGATTTTAACTGGACCATTGCTTTTTCCTTTTGTCTCTTTTTTTATTATTTAAAAAAAATACTTTTTCAAGCTGCAAGGAGCAACTTTTGCAACTTGTAGTCAGACCTGGATAATGAATTATTTCTCTTTTGTCAAATTTTTGTCGTCTTGTCTGATTGCTTGTGGTAATTTAAAATGTGTACAGTGTAAATAAGATAATCTAACTTAATTGCTCAAGGGGTGATTGGCGGAAGCAAAAGGCCCCATCCATCCTCAGTATAATTGTTCATTCAAATGGACCGATAAGGGCATGTCATACATTCATCAGCTGTTCACTCACTGCATATGTTATGTACAAAAAGGAATGTAACTGCTTTAAAAAAAAAAACCCAACAAAGTGCTAAACAAGGTACGTTTCGGGATCAAAATCCCCCCTTGGCCTATAACAAAAATGGTTAAAATATTAATACAAGCACACTTTTCTGCTGTCTTATGTCTTCTGATTTAATGTGATGTATTAACGTTTTAACTGAGCCTGTAACGTTCTGCGTAAAATATTTTGTTCCTTTGTGAGTTCTATTCCTTTTTGTACATCACTTTTTACAGTCATTATCATTAGCTTCTAGCAGCTTACTATTCACTTTGCATAAAATGTTACAACTTTTATATTGTCAGGGGATAAAATATAAGAAGATAATTCCCTAAGGTTTCATTTTACCATCATCATCATTCATAAAACATGCAGCGTGAGAGAGAGAGAGAGAGAGAGAGAGAGAGAGAGAGAGAGAGAGAGAGAGAGAGAGAGAGAGAGAGAGAGAGAGAGATATGAAAAATTACATTGGAACAACAGTAGCTTTCTTTAATTACTAGTTCACCAGTATTTCACATCACCATCATATTTTATTTTATTATTGTTGTAATGAGAAAAATTAATTGATAACGATGCTATGATGATTTTACAAGAGACTATTAAAAAGAGTAACCCTATTTTTATATTCAGCGATGTTAAATATTTCCACAAATGATTGTAATTAACTCTTTCAATGATCAGCATAACAAAATCATCCTTCTTGTTTTGTTTTGTTTTTTTGTTGTTTTTGTTTGTTTTTTTTTTGGTTAAATTTATTCTAATGTGAATGATCAATTTCTACTTCTTTGTAAAGAGGGGGTAAAAAAAAAAATTAGAAAAATCTAAACTGCTGGATTGTATCGTACCTGTGTCTGAATTTTTCTCTCTTCATGTCTTGTCAATTTCCAGGGCTACCTTCACCACTCATTATGTATTGTCATTCTGTCATCCATCGTTGTATTGTGTGTTCGCTGTTTTGCTCGTCTATATATGGTCATCTTCAGAGAATTGATTCAGTTCTCTTGGTCTGGCTCTCCGTTTCATTATTAAAATACTGTACTACTGCTATTCATTTCCCTCGTGGTGTTAACAAATTTTGTGTAGTTATTTATCATGTGGATAAAGAATCATTGTAAATCAACTTCTTCCCAATGGTGTAAATTAAGATGTATTATATATTTTTTCCCGGACGTCATTATAATCATGTGTAAAGTATTGAGAACAGAGCATCAATACAACTTTTTGTTTCTTATCTTCATTTCCTTTATTTCCATTGGTCACTGTACAGATTTGTTTTTCAAACAATGCCTCCCTCCCCCCCCCCCCCCCCCCCCCTCCCTCCCTTTTTTTTTGGGTCTTTTATATCGGGTTATAAGAAAAAAGATGAATCTATATACATATATATTATATCCTTAATATTATATACAATTATTGTAAATATAGGTGAATAAATGTATGACGAGAAACAATTGATTGTAAGATTTATAATAATTATTAATTCATGCTTCGATTTGGTTGATGTGAAATTGAAGTAAGGGGACTGTCTGTGAACATCCTCCGCATTCTTTGTTGTTGTGGGGTTAATGCTACACTGTTGTTGTAAACTGTAAGTATCTCCCCTGACTGTCGCCTGATACAATGGCAAACATACAAGCATAGTTCATCCATCCATCCATCCATCCATTCACTCATTCATTTTTTCAATTATTTTTTTTCGTTCAGCTACTTCATTGATGTCCACCATCTTCACCGTTCAACAAGATTATAAAGATAGAAGGGCAAAAAATAAAATCATTCACATTTTTCATTATTACATCTCCATCCACACCCCACCACTTCTTTTCTCTCTGTCGCTGACCAACAGCCAAAAGCATCGTCTCTCTGGACGTTTTCACGACCACCACTATAATCATCACCATCATCATTTATCATCATCATCCGATACTCCGGATAATGGCAGCATTTTGTTAATAATAGTAAGAGTAACGATTGTAAGTAATTATAGTGTATTATTATTACTATTATTATATTATAATTAATATTAAATGACAAATGTCACATTGAATAATAATGATGTAATTATAATTGTATCATCTTCACCATTATCATTATTATCGTTTATATTTCCCATCATATTTATTACAAGGATATCTTATCCTCTCTTAATTTTTTAAAAAATTCTACATTCTTCTTCGGTATCTTTTTTCTTTTCTTTTTTTTTTCCGTAAAACTATAGCTTTTATATTTTAACAAATAAAGGCCCTTATATTCTTCATGGAACCATTTCCACTGAAATGTAGTTTGCAGTGCTGCAGATGTGCAGAATCAAACAGCCGAATAAGTGTGCAAATCGTGGATGAGTTTTAAACAATTTTCTTATTAGATCAAGCATAGCTTAATTTGCTTCTTTTTTTTTTTTCTTGTATTCTTTTTTATCCATTCTTTTATTTATTCATTTATTCACATAAGGCCTCTTGGTTTTTATTTTCTGTTAAAAGAAAAAAAAGAAGTTATTGTGAATTGTTTGTAAGGGGTGCACGTCTGCATTCTGTTGCTACATTCTATATAGCTTATCATTCGCTGCTACTGCTGTGCCGCTACTATTACTGCTACTGCTACAACTACTACTTTTACTACTACTGCTACTACTACTACTACTACTACTACTACTCCTACCACTACTACTACTACTACTGCTACAACTACTACTACAGCCTCTACTATTATTACTACTATAACTTTCTGCCACGCCACAGAAAAAGAGATATAATTTAGCTACTACTATGATTTAACTCTTCAAACGATCTTCTCTCATCACCACTGTTAGATACAACAATAATAATAATACATATTAATATTATATTTTTGACTTGTGTTGAAAGTTTGAAATAGTGTAAATAATAATCAGTTGTTAAAGCCACAGCTAATGTGATATGTCATTTAACTAAATGTCCAATAAATCTGTCAAAAATATACCAAGTGTGTTTTTGCTTTTGTTTTTGCATTTTAAAAAATACCTACACTGTATAGATAGTGTGCGCTGGGCTAAGAAGCTCACAACATTGCTATCCGGAAGTATAACGGACCAACACACAAAACTATGTGTAACCTTGAACGTTTATAGTCTGTTAATACAGTTTAGTGAGAATTACTCATAAACGCGGATGGCAGAAAACAATAACAAAGACCCGAGTGACGTCAACTTCATTCTATCTATAGCCATGTCAAAGAGCTAACGATTGTCTAGTGTGTAATTTCTGGGTGGGATACCTGACCTCCCATAGTGGGCAGGGTACATACTGTGTCTTCTATCCCCTTATATCTGTTTTCCAACATGCTTTCTGTCCAGGGATGTAAATCTTTCAGAATTATTAGGATTTCCTATTTTTCAGACATTTTCTAGCTTCCCCAAACTATTTAAATATTTCTTAATACCTCCCTACCAACAACTCTTGTGATAAGAGATACTGCTGTACAGATAGAGAATTTGTAGTGAATATCCATTTTCAATGTACTGAAACACTTAATTTACACTACTGTTGTGTCAGTTATGATTATATGTGTATTTAACCATTCAAATTATTTCCACGACAGCTTCCGAATTTTAATTCGGAAGTACTAAGGATTGATAGCGTTCGAATTTCCGAATTTTCCTAATTTTAATTCGGAACTAGATTCACATCTGTTGTGTAAACAAGGAGGGTTATTTTTAGTTTACCGAAGCAAAACATGGGCTGCAGAATCGAAAGTAGAAGATGGTGGATACATATCGAGTATTCATGACTGAGTTCTGAGTTGTTGTTTCACTTTCTTCCTAAGGCTCAATTGGAATGTATTTCTGTTTCTGTAAGTAATTCCTGTGTGTTGCAATTCATTCCAGTCATAATGAGTCTGAAGATACATTTCCCTTAGCCTTGGTCTTTCTGAGAAATTTCTATGGGGTCTCTCTGGTTGAGACTGCCACGAACTTTTGACTGTGGTGGGGGGAAAAATCAAATTTGTTTGTTCTCATTGAAAGCTACACCAATAAAGTAAAGTAAAGGGCTTTTAACACGATTCTAAACCTAATGTAGTATTTTAATTGTAATGTACTTCTTATTGCCTTTGTTATTAGCAGAAGGGTTTGGGGGCCTGAGAGAATGATAAATATCGGGAGGTGACCATCTTTCCAATCTCAAAATTGGCCTTAGTAATGATATGGCTGTTGAAATTTGAGTACGAGTTTTTATTATTGTCAGATTCATTTAGTCATTGGGGTAATATTTTGACCTGAATATAATTTTGATATAAAAGTTTAGGTGCTGGATTACGTGCAGTGAAAATAAGTTAAGAATTCCAAAATTCTGATTTTTTTCAGTATCCCAAACTAATTTAACCCTGTTTAATCCATAAAGATAAGAATAATACTAAATGGGCACTGATTTAAGCATGAACAACACCAAATAATGGTATTTCCTCCTGACAAAAAGGAGACATAAATCATTAAAATCCATCCATAAACAAAATAATTTAGATTTTATTCTGAGACTTATCACTCAAAAGTCCTAAAAATGTTGTCACAATCACAAGGCCATTTATCACCTCATTCCTGGAGTGTCACTTGGAGTTTAGACTATTGAAATGAGCTCGCAGAATTTCAGAATTTTTTTCAACTTTGCATTTACATCCCTGCTGTCTTTATCTTGGAATGAGATTACTTGGTTTTTGTCCTGGCCCTGGCCGGAGTCCTAGCTGGGAGGGAAACAGTCAAATGCATCTGGGTGGGGATCCTGACCTCCCATAGTGGGCAGGGAGGTACATGCTGTGTCTTCTATCCCCCCATACCCGTTTCCCAATTGTTTCCTGTCATTGTCTTGGAATGAGATTACTTAGTTTTGTCCTGATCCTTGCCGGAGCTCCTTGGCTGGGAGGGAAACAGTCGAATGTAAGTTATAGTTTTGGGAGATTATATTTTTTTCCTTGTAAATCATCTCTCTGTTATGCATTGTATTATGTTGAGTTTAGATATTATATTATATGATTGGTAAACATTTGAGTGTATTCCTCTTAGTTTGGGCCTGTGCTTGTGTCTGGATGACTTTTAGGTGATCTCAAACTAAGTACATTGGTGGTATGCTCTTGGAATCTACATCTGATCCCTATTTGTTCCCAGTTCCCCTATGTCTTACTTTTTCTTGGGTGCTTTAATTGTAATTCTACAACTTTTTACTATCCCATTTTCTTCCTTTTTACTGGCGCTGATATAACCTAAATGTGTTGCAAGCGCCGTAAAACCCTTAAAAACAAACAAACAAACAAGTCAAATTGCATAGTTATTGTTTTGGGAGATGATATTTTTTCCTTGTAAATCATCTCTTTGTTATTTATTATTATATGTTATTTTGAATTTATAATGTAAGCATTTGAGTGTATTCCTCTTTGTTGGATTTTGTGCTTGTGTCCGGATAGGACTTATAGGTGATCTCAAACTAAGTACTTTGATAGTGTGCTCTTGGAATCTACATCTGATTCCTATTTGTTCCCAGTTCCCCTATGTCTTACTTTTTCTTGGGTGCTTTAATTGTAATTCTAGAACTTTTTACTATCCCATTTTCTTCCTTTTTACTGGCGCTGATATGACCTAAATGTGTTGCAAGCGCCGTAAAACCCTTAAAAACAAAAACAAACAAATCGATCGATATTTGAAGGACGAGTTTTCTGGCCAAATTTTTAATATGGGATATTCCAGAGTACGGCAGTATTGGCAGTTGTGATCATTGACATTACGACAACTATTTTTAACTTACACACCTGGCTGTCTATTATTACGAGCAATTCAGAACTTCATGAGTATCTTTAAGTCGTTAAATCCTTTTAAAAATGAAAGCTGATGCGAGACTACGTCATTGCATTTTAACTCACTCAATCCTAGAGATTTTTGCTACTTTTCAAAATTGAAAAAAATATATTAAAAATGAGCATGTACATAGATAGTTTTATTCAACTACCATTAACATTAACATACAAAAACTAAAAGCATTAGCTTTGATACTAGGGTCTACGCCAATAATTCGTCTCAGAAAAATGTAATAAATAGGCATGGAGCAAAACTAACCCGGGTAAACTACGGATATAGTCGGTGTTAGGGTTGAGTGAGTTAATTAAGAATTTTAAAGTGGCATTTATTCCTTGTGAGAGGGTAAATTTCGTTTTACTGTTTACTATAGCGGCTTCCGTTTTTATTTCCTAAGTATTACGAATTTTTAAATTTTCAAGTTGGCAGATATTAACTCCACCGCATTTCCCCCCCCCCCCCCCCCAAAAGTAAGAATATATTCATTTAATAAACGTGTGTAACAACAAACCCCGAAAACCAACGAGAACCTTACTTATGAGATAACAAATTACTAGCCACTGCTGGTGGGAGGAAAACTCACCAATGTTAATAGGAGCGTTCTTTGTTCATCCTTTCCTCCATTCTTTAATCACGTCGTCACTAACTAGTAGTCTGTTTATGTTCAATTATGGAATCTTTCTAATAAGAACACCCTGCTTTGTTTATCGAGATTTTTAATTAATAAAAATGTCAAGGGACAGGTCGGCCAATTCATGGCCTGCGTTTCAATTAAGTAAAATACAGAAGAATCCGCATTAAGTCAACACTTAAAGTCAACGGCTTGAAAGAAAGTTATGTCGGAATTAATTAGACGCAGAAAAGTAAAATAGAATTTAAGTCATTAAAAAAAATTAAAACAAAACAAAACCAACAAAAAAAAACAAACAAAACAAAACAAAACAAAACAACATCAAAATAGGTAGATAAATAAATAAAATGAATAGAGTTTATTTATCCTTGTGGAAATTGGATTCACAAACGTCAATTCCAAGAATGAATAAAAAACCGTTTAAAATAATATATCAGTGATGAGTGTTGTAGAAGTCAGTAAAAGCGCAACTATTAATCATCATCATCATCATCATCATCATCATCATCATCATCATCATCATCATCATCATTAATAATAATATATGATATTAATGTCTAATGCGTATATATTATATTATATTCGACGTGCACAAATAAGTAAGTCTGATAGCCGAACGCAACTGTGAGTCTGATTTAATATTTCTGTAATGTAATGGACAATATTTTGCGTTGGTTTGAGAGTATTTCCGTTACAATAATGAGCCCATAACTATTTTGGGATATCAGACCTGGAAATAAATACACGTCGTTCTATTCTAATATATAATAAAATATCAAATATATATATCCTATTATATCATATCATACTATAGTATAATATGTTATAGTATATTGATATATCAAAACAAAAATACACATAGATTAGATAATACAGACAATAACAGCATTACACCGTAGCCATCGTTATCTTTTAGCCTGACACTGACCAAAAAATGACGTCAAAAGACAAGTCTTTGGCCACAAAAGAAAACAAACGTGAGTTGTATTCAACAGTTCAACCAATTGAATCTCTTGTTCCCTTGAGCTCTACTAACGACAACTCACTGCACGCTGCACAAACCTAAAAAATGACGTCAAACTATAAGTCTTAGATGGTTCTAGAGTCAGGTTGAGCGTAGCCATCGTTAAGTTATAGCCTGACACTGAAACCCAAAAGGACTGATCTTTTGACGTCATTATTTGGTTTTTGTACCGCCTAGTAGTGAGTTGTCGTTAGTAAGTAGTGCTCATGAAAACAAGTAGTCCCATTGCTTGAACTGTTGAATACAACTCACGATTTTTTTCTTTTGTGGCCAAAGACTGGTCTTTTGACGTCATTTTTTAGTCAGTGTCAGGCTATGAGTTTACGATGGCGACGCTGTGAGTTACCGATGGCCACGATTACACACTACTGAGATCCGAATTGCTACCACTACCACTACTACTCGGTGTTTCACTTCCAGTGCTTGACGGCACGCTGATGTCTTCTACAGGCGGAACCCATGGTCCCAGTCGGCCACAGTCCAGTTTGTAGAACATCTCAAGTTGAACTGGTTCATTGGCCTGACGAGACAGTATTAGTATTACGTTTGATTAATTAGATCAATACATCATCATCATCAATTCTTCTTCTTCTTCTTCTTCTTCCTCTTCTTCTTCTTCTTCTTCTTCTTCTTCTTCTTCTTCTTCTTCTTCTTCTTCTTCTTCTTCTTCTTCTTCTTCTTCTTCTTCTTCTTCTTCTTCTCTCTCCCTTCTCCCTCTCCTCCTCCTCCTCCTCCTCCTCCTCCTCCTCCTCCTCCTCCCTCCTTCCTCCTCCTCCTCCTCCTCCTCCTCCTCCTCCTCCTCCTCCTCCTCCTCCTCCTCTCTTCTCTCTCTTCTTCTTCTTCTTCTTCTTCTCTCTTCTTCTTCTTCTTCTTCTTCTTCTTCTTCTTCTTCTTCTTCTTCTTCCTCTCTCCTCTCCTCTCTCTTCCTTCTTCTTCTCTTCTCTTCTTCTTCTTCTTCTTCTTCTTCTTCTTCTTCTCTTCTTCTTCTTCTTCTTCTTCTTCTTCTTCTTCTTCTTCTTCTTCTTTCTTCTTCTTCTTCTTCTTCTTCTCTTCTTCTTCTTCTTCTTCTTCTTCTTCTCTTCTCTTCCTCTCTCCTCCTCTCTCCTCCTCCTCCTCCTCCTCCTCCTCTCTCTTCTTCTTCTTCTTCTTCTTCTTCTTCTTCTTCTTCTTCTTCTTCTTCTTCTTCTTCTTCTCTTCTTCTTTCTTCTTCTTTCTTCTTCTTCTTCTTCTTCTTCTTCTTCTTCTTCTTCTTCTTCTTCTTCTTCTTCTTCTTCTTCTTCTTCTTCTTCTTCTTCTTCTTTTTCTTCTTCTTCTTTTTCTTCTTCTTTTTCTCTCTCCTCCTCCTCCTCCTCCTCCTCCTCCTCCTCCTCTCTCCTCCTCCTCCTCCTCCTCCTCGTCTCCTCCTCCTCCTCCTCCTTCTTCTTCTTCTTCTTCTTCTTCTTCTTCTTCTTCTTCTTCTTCTTCTTCTTCTTCTTCTTCTTCTTCTTCTTCTTCTTCTTCTTCTTCAACTTTTTTTTTTGACTATTCCAGTTCTTTTCTTTTTGATGGTACTGAAATTATCGAAATGTGTTGCAGCGCCGTAAAACGCGTAACAAGAAAACAAAACACAAGTAATGCATTCCGTGACAATTTATGCTATGTAAGGGAAATAACAATCTTATTAACAGACAGCATAAACGATTTGATACGAGCAGCCTCCCTTGACTTCAATGCAAGGAAAGAAAAAAAAAGGTTTGAACGAAACAGCCTTAACAGCAGTAATTATTGCGGGTATAGGGGGGGGGGGGGGGGGGGGGGGGGGGGGTTGATAATCAATCTCCAATCGAAGCTAGCTAGGTTTAATTTTTTTCTTTTTTTTTTTTTTGGGGGGGGGGGGGGGGGTGTTGATTCATGATGTTCATTTCTTGTACTTTTCTTTCTACTGTATCTGCCATTGTTCACACTTCGTCCTACATCAATTTCGATTTCACATAATATGTAGTGGGAACTAATTTTTTAATGTGTGAAAAGAGGCCCCAAGCCAACATCAACGCTTAAGATGTTGGACGAGACATCACGACTGCTGTAGGCCGCTATTACAATTTTCTTTTGACAGAGATAACGCTATTACTATTACTAGCCATGTACTCGTGTTAAAGTGTGCGTAGAGTCTATTCCATGGACTCAACTTTGCGCCGCTCAGAGCGGGACTGAAACCAAGGACCTACTGGTCCAAACGCGAGTGTCATACCGCTAAACAACAAAGCCGTGAAATACCTTACTCCTGTTCAGATACATGAAATGATGTGCGGCTATGTGGTCAAGTGGTATGACACTCGCTTTCGGATCGGAAGGTCCTTAGTTCGAGCTTCACTCGGCGGATAGTTGAGTCCTTGGAAAAGGCTCTTTACTCACATTCTCTCACCGTACTCAGGTGTAAAATGAGTACCTGTTCGCCAACAGCGTTGTCTCTGTCGAAAAAAATTGTAATATCGCCTAACCGGCGTCATGCCTCTTTCTACAAGTTACCTGTTGCTGTTTGTCAAGGATCCTTTGTAAAGCGCTTTGAGCACGTTTAGTGGATATTGCTCTATATAAAATCTCAAGTTTTAAAAATTTATTTATTTATTTTATTTTTTTATAAATGACTTGCTTTCCTTTTTTACTTCATTCCTACCTCAAATTTCTGTTTGAGAGATTCAGCCAGTGTTTTTTCCTTGAGAGTCATAAAGGCGTTGTAAAGCTGTTTGAACCTTTTCTTGTCCGACATGGTTTTGGTCTTGTCCATCCAGTGATCAATGATAGCCTTACACACACTGATGCGATCTTGGTCCGTTGTGTCCTCATGGAGAAGACCCTTAAGAGTAAGAAGGCGAAACAACGTTTCAAAGTTGAATTTCTTGTGGTTAAAGCTTCGTTGTCTTCATTTCTATTTATTACCGCCACCACCACATTCATCATCACAACCATCACCACCACCGCTACCATCATCATCACCACCACCACTACATTCATCATCACAACCGTCGCGACCACCGCCATATTTATCATCACAACCATCGCCACCACCACTACCATCATCATCACCACCACCACTACATTCATCATCACAACCGTCGCGACCACCACCACATTCATCATCCCAACCATCGCCACCACCACTACCATCATCATCATCACCACCACCACATTCATCATCACAACCATCGCGACCACCGCCACATTCATCATCACAACCATTACCACCACCACTACCATCATCATCACCGCCATCGCCACCACCACTGA
The DNA here is from genome assembly GCF_034508935.2 of Berghia stephanieae. NCBI lineage: Eukaryota > Metazoa > Mollusca > Gastropoda > Nudibranchia > Aeolidiidae > Berghia > Berghia stephanieae. Next base: position 25,185,974 of record NC_088363.1, read on the forward strand.
CATCATCATCACCACCACCAACTCATCACCACCACCACCACCACCACCACCATCACCACCACCACCACCACTATATTTATCATCATCACCTCCGCCACCATCACATCATGATCACCACCATTACCACCACCACCACCACCACTACCACTACCACCACCACCACCACCACAATCGCCACCACCACTTCCATCATCATCACCACCACTACTACTACCACCACCACCACCAACATCAACAA
>NC_088363.1:25196211-25201211 GCF_034508935.2 Berghia stephanieae
CCTTTTCCGAGAAGTCAACATTTCGCCGCCCAGAGGGGAACTCGGACCAGGGATCTACTGTCCGAAAGCGAGTGTCATAGAACAAGCTCACATAGCCGCCCAGTTTCCCATCCAGAGTTACAACACTGTTGTCATATATTATATTTGAAATCGTTGTTATTCGACCTCTGACAGGTCACCAATAGAGAACAATAGTTTGATGGCAAAATACTGTTTCAAATCTGCTTGGAAGTGTGAAACCAGTCCTCCGGAGGACTCTATACATACATTGTGCTACTGATCTTCTACTTTCAGAGGGATTGGATCTTCTATTTAAGCCTTAATAAATGTTGGTCGTTGTTATGCCCTGGCAATGGTTCCTAGGATAACCCGAAAGAGTCCGGAGTTGACCGTCCTTTACCCGGGTTGCTAGGCATTCCTTTTCTTTTCTTTTGTTGACGTTTCGGGTTATCTAGCTCTACCGACTCTCCGGGAGCAGCCCGAATCGTCACAGTCGTCAATAAAGATTTTCCATCCGAGATCTTTTATGCACCGTAAAAAGACTTTGCTTATATATCTGTTATTAACATAGTTATGCCACCTTATGATTCAATATGTAACCCATTCATTATCTATGCATTGTCCGTAGGACTGGTTACACACTTCCAATGATTTTTGAACCAGAAGAAAGGAAAGTGTGACGTCACGACTTCTGCTTCACATTAATTATATCTCTTGACTTTGTTACAAGATGGGAAAACCTTACATATTGGTAGATAATCACTGCGACTGATCCATTAGATGAATGAGAGAAGAAGAAGAAGAAGAAGAAGAAGAAGAAGAAGAAGAAGAAGAAGAAGAAGAAGAAGAGGGGGAGAGGAGGAGAGAATAGGAAGAAGGAGGAGAAGGGGGGTAAGTAGAGGAGGAGAGAGGAATAATGGGAAAAGGAGGGAGAAGAGAAGAAGAAAAGAAAGAGAGGAAGAGAAGAGAAGAAGAAGAAGAAGAAGAAGAAGAAGAAGAAGAAGAAGAAGAAGAAGAAGAAGAAGAAGAAGAAGAAGAAGAAGAAGAAGAAGAAGAAGAAGAATTCTGATAAGTTTATGATTATAATTTGAAAGCAGAAAACTCTGTCTGAAAGAATAGACGGAATAAGAGCATTAGAAGCTCCTGATGACCTCTCCCGGCGGCATAAAATAGATTTAGTTATTATCAATTGATTAAAACTTTCTTTGAGTGCATGCCCCGGGGGAGAAAAGGACAGCAACACGTTCTAATTGAAATTGACAGAGTCTTAGTAAAAAAAGTGTCTGTTCTACCCGCCTACTCCAATTACAAGAAATGTGTTAGGAACGAAAATAGAAATTGAAAAGAAAATGACTGCCCACGATAAATACAATATGTATTTGAAAAGTAAGATGGTTAAAGGATAGGCCTTTAGATAACAAATTGGAATCAATCAAATGGACATTTATGTAGCGCCTTTTAAAAAAATAAATCCCTATCCTCCTCCTTACGCAGCAGTTGTAGTAGTATTCATATTTTTAGTAATATTAGTGAAAAGAATAAACACCGTTCATATATTATCCACGTGTTATGCTCAAAGTGCTTTACAAAGTGTCACAGGCCAACGACAACACTTGGCAAGTAGACAGACTTTGACGCGTTAACCCTCTCCTTACCAGCCATTTTCAGGATTTTCCCCAAACTCCACACCCGACTAACACAAAAAAAGAAGAAAAATAAAAAAAAAAAAAAATTATCATTCAGACATAATAGCAGTAAGTTCTTGCCATACATAATTTCTTTTGTAAAACATGCTCTACAACACACTGTTCATTTTCTTAAAATTCTATGATGTACAAAAGAAATTTGAATCATAAAAATATTGGTTGTATCTTAACGAAAGTGACGATTTTCCTATAGTTGGCAAGGAGAGGGTTAAATGTGCTATATTATTTTTCCCCCGATAGAAACAACGCTGTAACCGGCCAGAAAAAAGAGCTACACATGAGTAAGATGATAGAATGTTCAATTTTGCACCGCTCAAATCCGGACTCTAACCAGGGACCTACCGATCCAAAGGCGAATGTCATACCAACAAATGGAAGGGAAGATGAGCAGCTTCAGGTTCTTTTCTCTTTAGAGGTCATCTAAAACAGAGTAAAATCCCTTGCCCAACAGCTGGTGTTATCCGTTATTATGGACTAATAACAGTGAACTCAAGGGACTCGTGGAAGTGTACACCAGTGGAGAGTGAACCTGGCACTGGAGGAGGGTATGGGAGGGCAAAAAAAGTCAAAAGGTCACAGCAGAATGACATGTCCATCTTATGCTAAGTCTCAAGTTGGCTCCACACTTGATGTTGGTAGAATCGATTAGAAAATGGAGAGAGAAAAAAAAATCAAAACAAAAACAAGACAAAACGAAACATGTGATTGAATTAGTAAAGCTTTTATTTCATGAGATGAAAATAATTTGTTAAATCTCCTCCCCTCCCCCCCCCCTCTCTGTCTCTCTCTATCTATCTCTCTCTCTCTCTCTCTCTCTCTCCCTCTCTCCCTCTCTCCCCTCTCCCTCTCTCAGTCCTCACAGGCACAAATAACTCTAAGAATTTTGACTCATTGAGTCTGTTTAGGACACGACCGTCGCTTCCACTGCTTTCTACAAGAAGTTATTGACTGCAACTCGAGCCGAATTGCATCGCAGTAACGTCTTATCTCTTTCAGAAAGTGGTGGAATCTGAAATCGACAGAAAAATCTTCCTTGTGTTCTGAATCATAAGACCTTAAATTGAATGAAATCATTTCACTATACTGCTATCCAGTCTTAGTCTAGATAGTAGATTAGGAGAGACTAGAGAGAGAGAGAGTTTAGACGTTGATGCCATGAATTGACCCCCCATCTTGTTAAATCTTATAAGAATGTGAAAAAGAGGTTTCTTTTGAAAGAAACATTGTACAAGGCATTGTTATTGTTACAAACGATCGCACCACAAAAGTGTCACCGCCTCTCGATATGGAAGCCAAATTGTTACGAATCCATTCATGTTGTTTCTGTAAACAAACAATGGCAGCAAAAACGTTGCCCTCGGGAACAAAGAAAAATTACTCCCGACGACTAATCACCAAACAAACCAAGCTGCTCATATTCCTTTCTATCATTTTTGTTTATACTACAAGACAACAAAGCCTCAATACAACAACAATGACGTCAACAACAACAACAAAAATAACTACTACTACTACTATTACTACTACTACTACTACTACTACTACTACTACTACTACTACTACTACTACTACTACTACTACTACTACTACTACTACTACTACTACTACAAACACTACTACTACTACTACTACTACTACTACACTACTACTACTACTACTACTACTACTAATACTCTCTCTCTCCTCTCCTACTACTACTACTACTACTACTACTACTACTCTACTACTACTACTACTACTACTACTACTACTACTACTACTACTACTACTACTACTACACTACTACTACTACTACTACTACTACTACTACTACTACTACTACTACTACTACTACTACTACTACTACTACTACTACTACTACTACTACTACTACTACTACTACCGTCACAACCATTACTACTTCTATCATCACCTTCTTATTAGATACTGTCGGCGGCTTGTCCAAAACTGTTTAATAAATAAACTCTTGCAACAGGATCAGTACAACAAAAATCCTCGTCGGCAGCGACAGGCGGATAATTGTTACATTATCCACACTAGTGAATTTGGCGTCAAAACATCGATGATGTCCAAACAAAATGTGATAATTGAATTATAGTGAGGACACAAAGGGGTGAAACAAGTAAAATGTGTTGCAGAACATAAAAATATGAATGGCCGCAGAAAGTATAGAAATTTGACTACTAGCGTTTTACCGTTACATTTTCATGATATTGATAGGATATTACATACACTGATGCTATTGATATCATTGTTTTAACGTGCATTGAGCATCACACCGCGATGAAAATGCGCAATATAAATGCCATGTATTATTATTATTATTGTTATTATTATTATTATTATTATTATTATTATTATTATTATTATTATTATTATTATTATTATTATTATTATTATTATTATTATTATTATTATTATTATTATTATTATTATTATTATTATTATTATTATTATTATTATTATTAGCTATGCAAAGTTGAGCTCTTGGAAAATGGTTTTACTCGAATCCTCTCAACTTACCCAGGTGTAAAATAAATACCTGGGCGGAAACAGAGTTGTCTAGGTCGAAAAGAAAAAATGTAATATCGCATCACAGGCGTCAAGTCTCGAAAAATGTTGCTTTTGGCTGTGGACTGACACCTTGTAAAGAGTTTTGAGCACATTTAATGGAAATTGTCCTGCGCTTAAGCTCATGTTTTTAAGCTTGTCAGTATCTATTGGTGTTATTGGTGACAACAAAGTGTAGCCACGCAAGCCACATTCTGTGTTCTTTGGAGAAAAAAACTGTAAGGGGAATCAGAAAACCTGTGGAAAGTTGTGTGGCTGGATTCATGTGATAATTCTTTCTGGATGGTGTTGGTTTTCTTTTGTGTAAAATAATTTGACCAAATCGAGTTGGTAGATCTGCCCGTTCAATCAATGATGGTAGCGATGCTCATGTCTATTGTCTTAACAGTACTTTGGTGACAGCAAAAAACTTTTTTATTGTAAACCCGACGTTCCTCAACCTGTCCTCATAGTATTTCTTTTGCTTTTGGCCATTTGTTGGCGTCTCTGGACTTAAGTCATTTTTTTCACAGCTCGCCTCCTAGTTAATTCATTCATCTTTGTCTCGGACTCATACCAGTGTGCTTGGCGACTCAATTTTGCTGCTCTGGTTTTTACGGAATCGCGTTTGCCCATCGTTTCAACAACATTGGCATGTAGAGTAGGGACTATTTGGGTCATTTTTATTCTTTACATTTTGAAAAAAGTTCTTGTTTAAAAATTTGAATGTCCAGATATATTCCT
>NC_088363.1:25206211-25218711 GCF_034508935.2 Berghia stephanieae
TCACAGTGATGCATTCAATATCAAATCACTTGGATGTTTCACCCGCCAACTACTGCCGAATCCTATACGTCGATTTTTCGTCTGCCTTTAATGCCATGAAAACCAACATATTAATTAGTAAACTGCATGCTCTAAACCTTCCCCATTACCTCATCAACTGGTATAACAACTTTCTCATCGATCGCCCCCAACATGTCAGAGTAGGCTCAAATATATCATCAGTAAAAACTCTTTCAAACGGATGCCCACAAGGGTGTGTAAGCTCACCTCTACTTTACATCCTCTATACAAACGATTGTGTGGCTAGCTTTGATAACTGCCAACTCATCAAGTATGCTGATGACACCGCAATACTCGGCCTGCTCAATGATTCCGTCTCCGAATTTAAATACACTGAGCAAGTTAGTAAATTCAGCAAATGGTGTGCCGATAACTGTCTAGAGCTCAATGTAACAAAAACAAAGGAACAACTGTTTGATCACAGAAAAATAGGAAAAAGAGCAAGACAAATAACAAAAATTAACAATCAGGCGGTTGAAACTGTTGAAACGTTTAAATACCTTGGTGTAATTATAGATAACAGTCTAAGATTTGAATCGCACACCAACAATGTCATCAAAAAATGTAACCAGCGCTTGTATATACTCAGAAAATTAAGGTCTTTCAATGTGAACAGAAAGACCATGATACAAATCTACAAGTCATTAATATTGAGTATCGTTTCGTTTGGCATCACAACGTGGTATGGAAGCTGTGGAACAAAAGAAAAATCCAAACTACATAGAACCCTCAGAGAGGCTTCAAAAATAATTAACACAGACCTTAGAAGCCTTGACACAACTTATATTAATGCAGTTGAGAAGAAATCTTTTAACATTATCAACGAAAAGAGGCATCCGCTGAACGAAAAATTCCAACTTCTGCGCTCCGGAAGACGGTATCTAGAAGCAAAATGTCGGACAAATCGACATAAGACAACCTTCATTCCAACCGCCATAAAATTAATTAACAAATCTTCTGTGGAAAAAATGAGACAACCAATGAAAATAACGAGAAGCAGTGTCGTGAATCATCATCATCGACATTGCCGCCGTCGTTATCATCATCATCATCATCATCATCATCATCATCATCATCATCATCATCATCATTATCGTAGTCATCATCATCATCATCATCATCATCATCATCATCATCATCATCATCATCATCATCATCATCATCATCACAATCATTGCCATCTTCTTCTTAATATAAGACACTATATTTATAATATGGTTATCTGCTGTCCCAGCAAATATATCGTATCGTTCTATCTGTCTGTGTGTGTGTCTGTGTGTATGTATATATGTATGTATGTATGTATGTATGTATGTATGTATGTATGTATGTATGTATGTATGTATGTATGTATGTATGTATGTATGTATGTATGTATGTATGAATGTAGGCATGCATATACGATGATATGCTGGTTTGTATGTATGTCTGCATGTATGTATGTATGTATGTATGTATGTATGTATATGTGTTTGTATGTACGCTCATTTCTTTTGTATACACGTGTAGAAACAATGTGCAAGCGTGTATGTTCGTGTATGGCTGTGTCTGTATTTGTAAATGTGTTGATGTTCATACCATGAACCAAACTGAGCATTGTTTACCTCACATGAATTGCCTTTAATTTGGACAATAAAGATTATTATTATTATTATTATTATAAACGCAACGTGTTTGAAGCATGATGGTGCTGTAAATATACGTCAATAACTCGGCGAGAAATATCTGTTGAAAAAGTCGATTAATTTTGAATCGAGGTGAAGGAAAATAGGGTCTCGCTTAATTAATCATCAGACAAGAAGAGTGTATAGATAGCCCGATCTTCCTATTCATCAAATGAAAAGAACCACTTCCGGTATGACACAGTAACAACAGGTGATCGACCCACGGGAAATTCCTCTTCTAATCATTCTATATCTATGAGCAATGTCCATTTAAATGTGTTCAAAGCGCTTTACAATGGATCCCAAGCCAACAACAACACTTAACATTTAGGACGAGACTTTATGTTTGAAAGAAGTTATTATTCTTGTTGTTGTTGTTGTTGTTGTTGTTGATCGAGGCAATACTGTTACCGACCTGTCACCTGAGTGCGGTGAGATAATCTGAGTAAAGAGCCCTTTTCCAAGGTATCAACTTTGCGCCACCCAGTGTGGGATTCAACCATGGGCCTACGGGTCCGAAATGCGAGTGTCATACCGCCAGACCACAAAGCCACATAAGTAAATAATATATTTTTAAAAAAAAAGTATACCCGTTTATTGAGCTCCGACTGCAAAAGGTTAAATAGGTTCGCATGTTATTCGAATTGTTGTATGACACTAATCCTTAGGATTAGCACAACTAGTTTTTATTATGTCTGGTAAGAAGCGTTATTTTTTTATGCAGTATAGTTGCTTACTCTTTCACTCCTTAGACGAGTTGTATGATGTGTATAAAGTGCCTTTTCCGAAGACATACAGAAGAGACATTTTGACAAAATAATATATTCAAAGGGAAGATGATCGATCCCAAGTGCAGTCAAGGTTTTTTTTCTGACCCCCCCCCCCCCACCCCCTTTTTCACCCAGCAGTGAATGGGTAGCTGACTTTTTTAGATTTGGTGGAAATAACTTTGCGATAGACTAGCGTCCTATCAAAAGGATACCAGGCAATTGCTATTGTCCGTTTCACGCTATAGAAACCGGGATAAACTCCATGGGTCGAATGGCTCTGAAGGACTACTTTAAAAAAATATATTTTAAGTATAATTTTCTTCAAAGTCTTCAATGTTGTTTTTCGTTTTTGCAATTTTCAAGAAGTGGAAGGAGATTGGTTTTAATTTCTTGGTTCAAGGAAACAAGAATTTACTTCCATTTCCTGAAGTGAAGTTTTTGTTTTTGTAATTTATATATATATATATATATATATATATATATATATATATATATATATATATATATAGAGAGAGAGAGAGAGAGAGAGAAGAGAGAGAGAGAGAGAGAGAGAGAGAGAGAGAGAGAGAGTCTATATATGAATTATAAAAGCAAAAACCATGAAATAATAGTGCTCAACTTCCAAGGATTTTCGAACCGGATAAGTAGAAGATGTGACTACTAGTAGTAGTTGTGGTAATAGTAGTAGTAGTAGTAGTAGTAGTAGTAGTAGTAGTAGTAGTAGTAGTAGTAATAGTAGTAGTAGTAGTAGTAGTAGTAGTAGTAGTAGTAGTAATAGTAGTAGTAGTAGTAGTAGTAGTAGTAGTAGTAGTATTAGAAGATGGGTAATAGTAATAATAATAATAATATTAATAATAATAATAATAATAATAATAATAATAATAATAATAATAATAATAATAATAATACTACTACTACTAATAATAATAATAATAATAATAATAATGATAATAATAATAATAATGATAATAATAATAATAATAATAATAATAATAATAATAATAATAATAATAATAATAATAATGATAATAATAATAATAATAATAATAATAATAATAATAATAATAATAATAATAATAATAATAATAATAATGATCACACGAATAACGTTATCTCAAAAGGATTTCTCCTTACCTTCGTTCATCACAATATTTCAGGAACATAAATCGTTCATCTATGATGTAAGATTTATAGATAGCGAAAAGCAATTTGTCTATCTATTTTGTTTTTCCATATTTTCAATCAAGCATATTTCAAATATGAGAAAATTACTTGCCAATTAGAAAACATTCCTCCGCTCAAAGGCGGACATAGGCCTACTTACTGTGATAAAGAAGCATAACCTAATACCATCTCACACGACGTGCACTTATTTGCAGGTCTGATAATCCAAATATTATCAAACGAACGCTACATACGGTCCATTACAACAATGTTAAAACAAGGTTATAATTGGATTCAAGAGTCTGATGTCACGTCGCTCAGCAACGGCGGCCATCGCGGTTCTAAACAAAGAAAATCTGTACTTTTTATTCTTCATGCTGGCTATAACTTTTCATATGTCTTGTGATCAGAATGTGTAAAAGTCAAAACATGATCAGATTTATAATGGGTTTTTTTTTCTCGTCTGGATACACTTTTATGCTCGTTTGGAGAAATATTTCAAAAGGGCGTCCGCCATTGTTCCGATAGTTTAGAGCCAGTTACTAAGTTACCATGCGTCATTGCGAGGGAAGTAACGTCATGACTGGTGAAGCGTATTGCGTTCAGTTATCTGAGCTGCAAATATGTGAACATTGATCCCGCACCAAACAATAAATGTTGCGTCTATCTTCGGTACTAAAGTTGCAACAGTATGGATTGGATTAGATTTAATTGGATTGGATTGTATTTGTTCCCCAACATTTTGCCTGGTTGAAACTCTCTTGAGTTTCGTTAAGTTTGGGATCGGGACAGTTTAGGTTGGTTTTCAAGTCAACAGCTAATATTATCGGTAGCAATTAACTTCATCGGGATAATAATGATTAAAGAAAATGATTTCATATTAGTACAATGGATATGTCATCACATTGTACGCCCTTTGTTTCTTTGACTTTATTATTCGGATCGGAAGATCCAGGGTTCGAGTCCCGCTCTGACTAGTAGATGATTATTTATAATAATGACTTTTGGAGTAATTCACGTTGAAGCGCTTGAAATCAAGGGGTAGATTTTTTTCTTTTCCAACACATTTATAAAATATCATTTAGACGAGATATATGATCGGCGTGAATTTCTTAAACTTGAGCTTTTATATAGCGCAATATCCACTAAATGTGCTCAAAGCGCTTTACAAGGGGTCCCTGACCAACAGCAACACGTAACATGTAGAAGAGACATGACACCTGTTAGGCGATATTACAATTTTTATGACAGAGGCAATGCTGTTAACGGTCAGCTGCTCGGGGGTTAGCGTGGCTCAGCGGTACGGTCTTTGCTCCGTACCCGAAAGGTACCGAGTTCGATCACTCGCCGTGCTGAGTGGCCTTGAGCAAGTCACCTCTCGCCCTAGCTCAATTTTCTGCGCTGCACTGCGGCTGACGCCTGGGTTATTCCAGTCTTCCCTTGGAATAGACCCTAAAGACAAATTTCCCCTATGGGATGAATAAAGGGAATTTTTTTTTACACCTGAGTACGGCGAGAGAGCCTTCTCCAAGGACTCAACTAAGCGCCGAGCGAGGCTCGAACCCAGGACCTTCAGATCCGAAAGCAAGTGTCATACCACAAGACTACATAGCCGCACGGCGTGACTTTGATAAGTTTAGTGTAAAGAATATTTTAGCAGTCGCAGAATCGTTGATATGAAAGTTTGTCTCGAATATACAATTAGAAAGCATGCCTGAGCGGTGAACTCACGGTCTGCAGATTGATTCCACCTATAGTCAGGTTGATTGATTTTTTGATAAGAGTGTTTATGTAGTATTTTTTTTTCTTTTCTATCTTGCACTGTATGATATATTATTCTTTTTTTCTGATACTCATAATTTTACGATTTAATGAAATTTTTTTAAAAAGGTAGTTACAGCTTTATCTTACTTTACAGAATGTGAGTTGTTCTGTTTAAATCACGCATACACAAGCCCAAACATTCACGGGATAAAAGTCTAAATAATAATAATAATAATAATAATAATAATAATAATAATAATAATAATAATTATAATAATAATAATAATAATAATAATAATAATAATAATAATAATAATAATAATAATAATAATAATGCACGCAAGAGCGGGTGCACAGTTTGCTTGAATCTCTTTCTGTCTGTCGCTTGATACCCGCAGTGTCGTTCGTCTGGTGAACAGGATCAAGACAGATTCGCAGGATATCTGGGTGAGTAGAATTCTTAAAAATAAACGTCATTGCTTCGTCTTTCATTGTTATTTAATATTTATAATAATGTAAAAAAATTAGTATTGCTTTGTTTATTATGGCGGGGTTGTTATTGTGGAACATAGTATAGCACGATTTTTACAGATACAATAGTGTCTGAAGTGGCTTCATAATATAAAATTAGTAGTAGTAGTAGTAGTAGTAGTAGTAGTAGTAGTAATAGTAGTAGTAGTAGTAGTAGTAGTAGTAGTAGTAGTAGTAGTAGTAGAAGTAGGAGTGGTAGTAGTAGTAGAAGTAGTAGTAGTAGTAGTAGTAGTAGTAGTAGTTAGTAGTAGTAGTAGTAGTAGTAGTAGTAGTAGTAGTAGTGTAGTAGTAGTAGTAGTATAGTAGTAGTAGTAGTAGTAGTAATAGTAGTAGTGTAAGTTAGTAGTATAGTAGTAGTAGTAGTATAGTAGTAGTAGTAGTAGTAGTATAGTAGTAGTAGTAGTATAGTAGTAGTAGTTAGTAGTAGTAGTAGTAGTGTAGTAGTGTAGTAGTAGTAGTAGTAGTAGTAGTATAGTAGTAGTAGTAGTAGTAGTAAGTATAGTAGTAGTAGTAGTAGTAGTAGTAGTAGTAGTAGTAGTAGTAGTAGTATAGTAGTAGTAGTATAGTAGTAGTAGTAGTAGTAGATAGTATAGTAGTAGTAGTAGTATAGTATAGTATAGTAGTTTGTAGTAGTAAAGTAGTAGTAGTAGTAGTAGTAGTCCGTAGTAGTATTAGTAGTGATAGTATTAGTAGTAGTAGCAATAGTAGAAGTAGTAGTCGTAGTAATACTACTACTACTACTATACTACTACTACTACTACTACATAATATAGTAGTAGTAGTAGTAGTAGTAGTAATAGTATTAGTTCTAGTAGTAGTATTAGTAATATTAATAATAATATAACATAATATATTATAATATATAGTAGAGTAGTAGTATGTAGTAGTAGTAGTAGTATAGTAGATAGAAGTAGTTTATAGTATAGTATATTGTTAGAAGTAGTAGTCGTATTGGTAGAGGTGGTGATGTTGGTGGCGGTGATGGGAGTGGTATCTACTAAAAATAACAATGTTTTAAGGATAAATTTTTGACGTTTGCCAATCTGAGGACATTATCCTAAAAAAATGAAAGTGGACTGTGATAAGTAAACGAGAAATAATAATATGGAACGGTTAAAACTATTTGACATTTCCGTCCTCCCATTCTATACCAAAATCAAACACAACAAAATCGGGCTGTTATAAAAATACTGGTCCTTTTAAAAAAAAAAAATGAGTTACCTCCATGAAATTGCAACCATTTTTGATGAAAATTTAAAAACTATTTGGAATTTCCGTCCTCTTATAAGTATAGCGATAGGGCTGTTATAAAAATACTGGTTCTGACTTACTTGACTTAGATGCCTTTCGCGTCTCGACCGAAAGATCGGGTCGCCTTGGCTGTTTCCAGTATTTCCTGTGTGAGGTGTCTCCAATATTGCCGGTCCTCTGCTAGGGTTCTCAAATTTTCAAGGTCCCCTGCCGTTATGAGACTAATGCTTTGTCCAAGTGTTGTGAAGTTTTTGTTTAGGATCACGGGGAGTGTTGTGATCGGTCTTCCTCTGAAAAGGTTCCCGTGTTTTTGGAAGTATCCCGACATGGCTTGGTTTGCTGGTATGTTTTTGTCCCTGCGTAGTATGTGACCGAAAAGTTGCCATCGTTGTTGTAAAATGTCAAGGGAGATTGGCCTTTCTTTTGTGATCTTATAGAGTGATTCATTTGAGATCTTTTTGGGGTATTTGATGTCCAGTACCCTTCTTAGCTGTGTGCGATGGAAGGCATCCAGATGTTCTTCTTCGGATTTTGTCAACGCCCAAGTGCCGCAGTTATACAGAAGTACCGGTTTTACAAGAGCATGGTACAGTTTCAGTTTGGTTTTTCTCTTTATTTTGTCACCTCTAATCCATACATTGGTGAGTTTACTGAGTGCGGCGTTTGATAGCTGTTTTCTTCTTTGTACATCCTCGGTGTCTCCAATTAGTGAGCCGACTTTCTTTGTTCTTTTCCATTCCTCTTTGTTCCTCGATATTGTTGTAAATTCGGTTTTATTGGCATTGACTTGGAGGTTATATTTCATGAGGGTATTTTGTATGATGTCTATATTTGCTGGTGTTGATCCAATAAAATCGACATCATCTGCATAGGCGATTTCTCTAGGGATTGCATTCTCAATATGAGTCGTTGGTTTTGGAATGACTTTTCGAACTTCTTTCAGAGCGTGTTCTAAGTATATTGTGAACAGAATCGGGCTCAGACTATCTCCTTGGGGGGTCCCGATGTTACTTTCGAACTGCGTCTGTTTTGTGGCCCCGTATATCCTTGGTTGTATCTTTGTGTTGCTGAGGAGAAATCGGATTATTCGGAGCTCGTCTTCGTCTACTATTTCTGTTAATATCTCCAAAAGTTTTCCTCTGTCGATCGTATCAAAGGCTGCGGACATATCGATTCCGGTTATTGTTATGGATATGTTTTCTTTGAGTGCCTTTGCTGCCAACCATTTATGTGTCCATACAACGTCCGATGTGCTTCGGTCTTGGCGAAACCCGCTTTGGCTATGTGATAGATAATTTTCTATTTTCGGTCTAATTCTGTTGAGGACAATAGTTGACAGTGTTTTTCTTATGGTATTCAGTAATGTTATTGGGCGCAGGTTGTTTACGGGTCCTTTCGTTTTTCCTGGTTTTTGTATTGTAATTAGGACACCGCTGTTTATGTCCCAGTCTTTGTGTGTTGAGAATGTTTTGTTCATTATGTTTGCAATGCTCAGATCCAGGGAGAGGGTACCGCATTTCAGCAGTTCAGCGGGAATTTCATCTTCGCCTGGGGATCTGTTATTGTTAAGGCACTTTATGCTATTTCTAAATACTGGTTCTAAAAAAAATAAAAGTCGTGTTACCTCCATGAAATTGCGACCATTTTTTATGAAATGTTTAAAACTATTTGGAATTTACGTCCTCTTATAACTATATCGATAGGGCTGTTATAAAAATACTGATTCTTTAAAAAGAAAATAAAAATCGTGATACTTCTATGAAATTGAGACCATTTTAATGTAAAAATTCTGTTACCTCCATGAAATTGAGACCATTTTTATGAAATGTTTAAAACTATTTGGAATTTACGTCCTCTTATAACTATAGCGATAGGGCTGTTATAAAAATACTGATTCTTTAAAAATAAAATAAAAATCGTGATACTTCTATGAAATTGAGACCATTTTAATGTAAAAATCATGTTACCTCCGTGAAATTGAGACCATTTTTATGAAATGTTTAAAATTATTTGGAATTTACGTCCTCTTATAACTATAGCGATAGGGCTGTTATAAAAATACTGGTTCTTTAAAAAGAAAAGAAAAATTGTCGTGTTACCTCCATGAAATTGAGACCATCTCAGACTGGCATTGGGGAAGTAGCCGCGAACAATGAAGCCAGATGTTTACTTACACCACACAGACCCCTAGGGACCGAGAGCTTTTGCATAAATCAATAACCAATCTTGAGGTCACACATGAAGATTGTCGCGGGATTGAGTCGGCGGTGGACCATCTTTTACGAGCATTATAATAATATATTATTTTTGTTTTGTTCACGACTCGCGTCAACATTATCCGGTTCAGAAATTAGTTTTGTCTACAGAAACAATCACACGTTGTGCGTAATCTTTAAAAAATCATCATAGCCTGGAGGAGAGAATTTGACGACTTAGTGTGCAGCTTCTATAAACTAATATAATAGCCCAACTTTCAGAGGTCCATAGAGCCGGAGTTTATCCCGGTTTCTATAGCTTGAAACAGACAAAAGCAATTGCTTGCAATCGTTTAGATAGGACGCTAGTCTTTTGCAAAGTACCCTCCGCCAGAACTAATTGATCCCATTTACCCAATCACTGCTGGATGGACCTACAGGGAAGTCGGAAAAAATCATCCGGAATCGAACTCGGTCCCTTTGTGTGTGAAGCGAATGCTCTACCAACTGAGATATTGGGATCCCCACACTGGTTAATAACTACGGCATAATGCAAGGCGACGACAAATAAAATAAAGTGAGTAGTGAGTTGTATTCCTTGAGCACTATTCGGGGTCCCTATAGCTAAGCTGGTAGAGCACTTGCTTCACAAGAAAAGGGACTGAGATCGATCCTGGGTGCAATCTATATTTTTTTTGTTTCTGCCCCCCCCCCACACACACACACAAGAAATGGTTGGGTAGCTGGGTCTAGCGGAAAGTACTTTGTGAGAGACTTATTAATATGTCCTATCAAAAGAGTAGAAAGCAATTGCTATTGTCCGTTTCACAATATAGAAACCGGGATAAACTCCGGCTACAAGGGTCTAATGGCTCTGACGGACTTTTGTAGTATGTCACTCGCCTTAGGATCGGAAGGTCCTAGGTTCGAGTCCCGTTCTGAGCGGTGGATAGTTGAGTCTTTGGAAAAGCCTCTTTACTCACATTCTCTCACTGTACTCAGGTGTAAAATGAGTACCTGGCCTTTATCAGCATTGTCTCTGTTGAAAAAAAAAGTAATATCGCTTAATATGCGACATTTTAAGTGTAGCTGTTGGCGAGAGACCTCTTGTAATTAGTTTTGAGCACATTTGGTGGATATTGCACTATATATATATACCATATACATATTCCGTGACATTAAGAGGGATGAACGGAACAAGTCATAATATATTGTAAAACTTGTATTTGAAAAGGTTTTCGTTTGAACACGATCCATATTACGGACGTGTTTTTGTTTACTTTGTATCCCCTGGCTTTGTTGTTCTTTTATAGACGGAATCCGGCGAAAACAAATAATCAAAAGTGTCTCGTTACTGAACAACGGGGAGCTGCTCAAGAATGTGGAAAAAATGAGATGTTGACACAAGACATCTGTGTGATGATAATTATTATTACAATTGGTCGGATGTTGTTGACAATAGACAGGGAACCAGTGTTTAAAGGTGTTGATCGCTTTTGAATAGTTGTTCACCGATTTTATACATAGGTAGCTTGAATATAAACCTTTTTGGGGGACAAGGTATATTTAGAAACAACCAGGGGGGGGGGGGGCACAGTTTCCCCCCTCCCCCCCCCCACCCGCCGCCTCCCACTTGTGTAAACAAAGATCAGCTGTCGTTATGCCTTGCCCGATATTCTATAGTTGGACATAAAGTTGTTAAAAAAAATTATTTAAAAATTGAGATTTTATGTAGCGCAATATCCACTAAACGTGCTCAAAGCTTTTTACAATGGGTAACTGGCCAACAGCAACAGTTAACATTGAGGACGGGACATGAAGCCTGTTAGGCGATATTACATTTTTTTCGGACAGAGACAACGCTGTTAACGACCAGGTACTCATGTTACACTTGAGTACGATGAGACAATGTGATTATAGAGCCTTTTCCAAGGATTCAACTAATATGCGCCCAGCGAGGCTCGAACCCAGGATCTTCCGATCCGAAAGCGAGTGTCATACGATTAGACCTCCTCCTCCTCCTCCTCCTCCTCCTCCTCCTCCTCCTCCTCCTCCTCCTCCTCCTCCTCCTTCTCCTCCTCCTCCCCTTCTTCTTCTTCTTCTTCTTCTTCTTCTTCTTCTTCTTCTTCTTCTTCTTCATCATCATCATCATCATCATCATCATCATCTTCTTCTTCTTCTTCTCCTTCTTCTTTTTCTTCCTCGTCATCATATAAACCGATTAATGCCTTCCTAAATCTTTATAGTGCACCTTTAAAGATCTCATGAGCACTGAAAATGTGATACGTTGGCTGGCTATACCTCTTCGGGCCTTGAGGCACATAGGGCTTCCACCAGACATCTCCATTTTTTGCGATCGGCTGCTTTTGCGGTGGCTGTATTACAGGACAGGCCTGCTTCCTTTAATTCTTTCTCTATGGTCCTTCGCCAGGTTTCTTTGGGGCTTCCCCGCTTTCTCTTCCCATCTGCTTTCCAGTACAAGGCTGTCTTGGGAAGTGACCCTTTTTCCATTTTGGCCACATGACCCAGCCAACGCCATCTCCTTCTTTTTATTTGGCCTTCAATGCTAGTGCAGTCAGCTTGCTTTAATAGATCCACTGTTTTTATTTTTGTAGGATGTCATTTTCCAGCTTTCACTCCCATAAAGCAGTACACTTAAAACATTGCACTTGTATATTTTCAGCTTTGTCTTTCTCATTATTTGCTTTGATTTCCAAAAGTTTTTCAGCATGGCGAAAGCCTGGTTTGCCTTTTGAATTCTGTGCTTGATATCGTGTTCTGCATTTCCGTCGTCTGTTATTTTGGATCCGAGGTAGGAGAACTCTGTTACCTCTTCAATTATATGTTCATCTATCCTAATTTCACTGTCATGTTTTGGATTCACCCTAATGTACACAGTCTTATAGAAATTTATTTTCAGTCCAATTTTCGAGGCGTTCTTGTGTAGTACGTTTAGTTTCTCTGAGGCGTCTCTGTGTGTACTGGAAACTAACGCGATATCATCTGCGTAGTCTATATCTTCCAGAAAGGATGTCAGTGTCCAGCGAATGCCTCTCTTCTTACCATCAATTGTATTTTTCATGAGCCAGTCTAGAGCCAGG
>NC_088363.1:25223711-25226211 GCF_034508935.2 Berghia stephanieae
TTATGTCATTGCTGTGTACGTCCCTCCTGATGCGAATGCTAACACAGCTTTACGGGTAATTGAGGAGGAATCATTTAATTTTTTAAGAAAACATCCTGATGCCCCCGTAATAATTCTTGGTGATTTCAATCACTGCCCTCCTATAAATTCTTTTTATCAACACGTCTCTGTTCCTACCAGACGAGATAAAACCCTGGATCTGTGCTATACAAATATTAAAAATTCATACATAAGCGTTCAAAAAGTAAAAATAGGAAATTCAGATCACAATAGTGTGTTGTTGATTCCAACCTACAAAACTAAATTAAGACAACATAAAGCGATTGTGAAAGAAACTCGTCTTTGGTCAACAGAAAAATAAACAAACTCCAAGGTTGTTTTGACTGCACAATATGGGATGAACTCATGTCTGATAACATGTCACTGGACGAGTGGGTTGATGTTGTCACGTCTTATATTCATTTCTGTTGTGATTTGTGCGTGGACACTAAAAGGATTAAAATATTTAACAACAACAAACCTTGGGTCAACAAACGAGTTAAGTTATTTATAAATATGAAGAAAATCGCTCATATGAGTGGGGACAAAAACAAGCAGCACGAGGCAGAAAAACAATTAAAGAGGGTAATTTATGAAGAAAAACGTAAATATAAAGATAAAATGGAAACAAACCTTAAAAATTCAAATGCATCGCAGGCGTGGAGGATGATTAAAGAAATGGGTGGCGTTAACAACAAAAAGACAGATTTTAACAATGACACACATATGAATATCGAGGAATTAAATAAGTTTTACTGTCGATTCGACACCATTGACAACGTACTTTCAAAAATTAATATCATAACAAAAAATACGTCTCCTCCGCCAGAAATCGAAGAAGAGGCGGTCATCAATGTTCTTAAATTATGTAAAAAGAAAAAAGCACCAGGTCCAGATGGACTTAGTGGGGAACTCATTTCAAACTGTAACAACCAACTAGCTGTCCCTTTCTTGCCTATTTTCCAACGTTCAATAGATGAACAGAAAATCCCAATTATATGGAAAACATCGACTATAATTCCAGTACCCAAAAAGAATCCACCAACTCAGCTGAATGATTATAGACCTGTTGCTTTAACATCAATTATTATGAAATGTCTGGAAAAGATTCTGAAAAGAGAGCTGTTGCAATTTATATATGACCAACACATACTTGATCCATATCAGTTTGCCTACCAACAAAATCTTAGTGTGGAAGACGCACTCCTCACAGTGATGCATTCAATATCAAATCACTTGGATGTTTCACCCGCCAACTACTGCCGAATCCTATACGTCGATTTTTCGTCTGCCTTTAATGCCATGAAAACCAACATATTAATTAGTAAACTGCATGCTCTAAACCTTCCCCATTACCTCATCAACTGGTATAACAACTTTCTCATCGATCGCCCCCAACATGTCAGAGTAGGCTCAAATATATCATCAGTAAAAACTCTTTCAAACGGATGCCCACAAGGGTGTGTAAGCTCACCTCTACTTTACATCCTCTATACAAACGATTGTGTGGCTAGCTTTGATAACTGCCAACTCATCAAGTATGCTGATGACACCGCAATACTCGGCCTGCTCAATGATTCCGTCTCCGAATTTAAATACACTGAGCAAGTTAGTAAATTCAGCAAATGGTGTGCCGATAACTGTCTAGAGCTCAATGTAACAAAAACAAAGGAACAACTGTTTGATCACAGAAAAATAGGAAAAAGAGCAAGACAAATAACAAAAATTAACAATCAGGCGGTTGAAACTGTTGAAACGTTTAAATACCTTGGTGTAATTATAGATAACAGTCTAAGATTTGAATCGCACACCAACAATGTCATCAAAAAATGTAACCAGCGCTTGTATATACTCAGAAAATTAAGGTCTTTCAATGTGAACAGAAAGACCATGATACAAATCTACAAGTCATTAATATTGAGTATCGTTTCGTTTGGCATCACAACGTGGTATGGAAGCTGTGGAACAAAAGAAAAATCCAAACTACATAGAACCCTCAGAGAGGCTTCAAAAATAATTAACACAGACCTTAGAAGCCTTGACACAACTTATATTAATGCAGTTGAGAAGAAATCTTTTAACATTATCAACGAAAAGAGGCATCCGCTGAACGAAAAATTCCAACTTCTGCGCTCCGGAAGACGGTATCTAGAAGCAAAATGTCGGACAAATCGACATAAGACAACCTTCATTCCAACCGCCATAAAATTAATTAACAAATCTTCTGTGGAAAAATGAGACAACCAATGAAAATAACGAGAAGCAGTGTCGTGAATCATCATCATCGACATTGCCGCCGTCGTTATCATCATCATCATCATCATCATCATCATCATCATCATCATCATCATCATCATCATCATCATCATCATCATCATTATCGTAGTCATCATCATCATCATCATCATCATCATCATCATCATCATCATCATCATCATCATCATCATCATCATCATCACAA
>NC_088363.1:25231211-25233711 GCF_034508935.2 Berghia stephanieae
TTTCGAAGGACACAACTGTGCGCCGTCCAGCTCGAGACTCGAACGGAGCACCTACCGGACCAAAGGCGAGTGTCATACTACAAGACCACAAATAAATAAATAAAAGAAGGAAAAAATATCTACCCGTTTATCGACTCTCGGCTACAAGGGGTAACATAAGTAGGAGCATACGTTATTCGTGTTGATGTGTAATGCTAATCCATAGGATTACCACAACTTTCCTCCTTACGTCTGGCAAGAAGCGTTATTTCGCATTTAGTTTTATGTCGCCAGAGTTTAAATTATCACACCCCCCCCCCCCCAACTGGCATACCCTTGTCTCCTGACTCTGTTGTTACATAGTTTTAAAAGGTTGTCCAATTATTTTCTCGTCAACATCCGGCCATTCACAAACATTTTTTTACCATCTGTCTGCTAAGCGTTTCAACTTATTCGCCTGATATACTTATGAATATAGAGTATAATAATATAAATCAAGATGACAGTACAGCGTGGTACAGTGTTATGTTTCGTATTCAGAGGGTACCGACTTCGACCGTAGCCAGTGGCGTGGCATGCTTACAGTATAAGGTGGTGCCAGAATCAAAAGAAAATGACTTAAAGCATGCTATATTATTTGTAAATACAAAGGAAAGGGGAAAAAATTAAAGAAAAGACTTACTCGAATAAGTAAGAGGTGGTAGGTATATACCATTTCTCAGTTTTATTTTTGAAAAATGCTGTAATCCATATTTAAAAGATGGATGCCAGGCACCAAATCAACCAATGTAGCCACCCTTTGGACCGTAGCCATCGTTAACTTATAGCCTGTCACTGGAGCCCACCAGTACTTATAGTTTGACGTCATTTTTTAGGTATTTGCACCGTCTAATGAGTTTTTGTTAGTATTGCTCAAGGAAACAAGTGATTCTATGGGTTGAACTATTGAATACAACTCTCGATTTGTTTTCTTTTGTGGCTAAAGACTTGTCTTTTGACCTAATTTTTTGGTCAGTGCCAGGCTATAAGTTAACGATGGCTACGCTTCGACCGTAGCCTTCGTAAACTTATAGTGTGACGCTGACCAAAAAGGACGTCAAAAGACAAGTCTTTAAATGTCTCTACACGACAAGGAATACAAATTAATTTAGTCATACGCTCCCCGATTTCCGGCGGGCAACCCCCCCCCCCCCCCATTACATAATTTGCCGTTCTTTGAAAAAACAAGTTTTTTGATGTCTTGGTCAGAAAACTTATCCGTCAAATTATATCGGTCGATAGAAATGACACTCATCTTGACAAGAATTCTCAAATCTGGGAAATCAAGAAGTTATGTTAAAAGTTGTTAATTTTAAAAAATTAACCAGTTAACTGTTGTAAAAATTTGGCAAGTAAAACTTTTACTTGCCAAATTTTTACAACAGTTAACTGGAACTTTTAACATAACTTCTTGATGTCCCAGATTTGAGAATTCTTGTCAAGATGAGTGTCATTTCTATCGATCGATATAATTTGACGGATGAGTTTTCCTCGTAAGTCTCAGGTGTTAGAGTTTTTGCCAAGATGAGGGTCATTTTAATCGATCGATATTTGAAGGACGAGTTTTCTGGCCAAATTTTAAATACGTGTCATTCCAGATTACTGAAGTTAGCTGGTTAATCCCTTTGTATGTTTGATTACAAAAGCCTTCCCATTTTAAAATAATTAATAATTGAGCTTTATATAGCGCACTAAACGTGCTCAAAGCGCTTTACAAGGGATCCCTGACCAACAGCAACATTTAAAAAGTAGGACGGGACATGAACCTGTTAGGCGATATTACAATTTTTTTTCGGACAGAGACAACGCTGTTAACGGCCAGGTACTCATTTTACACCTGAGTACGGTGAGAGAATGTGAGTAAAGAGCCTTCTCCAAGACTCAACTATGCGCCGAGCGAGGTCGAACCCAGGACCTTCCGATCCGAACGCTAATGTCATACCACAAGACCACATAGCCGCACAAAGTTGGGAATTTCATATCAAAATGTTGGCATGGTGATGTCATGATTAATCAGACTGAATTCCATGATTTATCTGCAAGATATAAGCAAGATTTACCTTATATAAACCATTATATAAAGTAAATCTTGCTAATATCTTGAAATTAAAAAAAAGATATCACCATTATATATAGTATATGTGACAGTGAATGACATAATCAGTCGGAAAGTGAAAATTTTGGATTTGCATTTTTTTCATTTTATGAAAGAATATGCTCACCAGAGCATTTTTTTCTCTCAAGTAAATCGGGTGATTTTTCCGGAAGTTATGGTCAAATGTATTGGAAAGGTATCCAGCAACTTTTCTCAAATTTCATACTTTTTCAGCTTGACTAGTTGTAAAAAATATTTAGAAGTGAAATTAAGCTTTGATAGTTCCCGAAGATGTACAAAACGGAGGGTTGATTTAATCATTTATGAAAAGAACTCGTGTTGGATAAAAATTGACATTCTAACTAAACTTGGCAATATCTCAGTTAA
>NC_088363.1:25236211-25256211 GCF_034508935.2 Berghia stephanieae
AATATGAGAGTTAAAGCAGTGTATACTAGAATAATTATACTACATATTGCTTTTTTTTTAATCCGGACATGCTCAAAGTTACTGATCGAGCATATATATATATATATATAAATTTTTTTTAATATGCCTTTTTTTCGGCCCCGACATCATAAGACATTGTCGGGAGGAGGGGGAGGGGTAATAATCTTGCACAAGGAAAAAAACGAAAGTGCCTGAAGCGGGGCTCGAACCCTGGGTCCTTCCGGGTCACAGTGCAATGCCTTAACCACTCGGCCACATCGCCCTATATATATATATAAACTTGTCATGAAAAAAAGAAAGTGTGCATTGTTTAACTTTTAATAAAAGTCCACTAAGGTGAAAACAGCTCACAACATTGATAAAGGAGAAGGTAGTTATCGTTATAAATGTGTGTGAATTGGTGATTTGGGGGAGCTGTTATTATGGCCAGGTAAACTAGAAAATTCGATAATCTCGTGCACATGCCACGTGGCTATGTTGGACGATCAAAAAGTGTGTTTGATGTGTAGTTTGGTGAAATAACAGCTAAAAACCTCAATTTTGAAAGTAAAAACGAGATTTGTGTTTTACTTGTTGATTTAGACCATGCCGAGATTACCTCCGAAAGAACGGAATATGGCGATGGGGATGCTTGAAGTCGGTGAGTCAGTCGCAAATGTTGCAAACCGTTTCAACGTACACAGAAACACTTTATCTAGACTTCTTGGGCTTTTTAACATGACTCGAACAACAGTTGATGCGCCACGGACAGGTCGACCACATGTCACAAACACTATACAGGACAGGTACAGTTTACTCACACATGTACGAAATCGGTTCCTCGATGCATAATGGACTTCGAGGAACATTCCTGGATTGAGAAACATTACTGGTCAAACGATCCGAAACAGACTGAGAGAAAATAATCTGAGACCACGGAGACCAGCAATTAGACCAATTCTTTACACCAAACCACCGACAACGAAAAAGCGAGGTAGGCCAGGGAACGCATAATTCATTGACGAGTCCCGATTTTGCGTACAGTGTCACTACGGACGCATTTTGGTCTATAGAAGACCCGAACAACGTTGTGCTGATTGCCGTGTTCTTGAAAGAGATAGGATGCGAGGAGGCAACATCATGGTGTGGGGAGGTATTTCACACGATGCCAAGACACAGCTTGTAATAACACAGGGTACAGTTACAGTCAGTGAGATTATACTTCCTCATGTGGAACCATACATCATCACCCATGGTCCAGACATTATATTCCAGAAGGACAACGCCCGTCCACATGTCGCTAGAAATGTTGTGAAGTATTTACGTCAACAAGAAATCAATGTGCTGCCATGGCCTGCCATTTTACCAGACCTATCACGAATAGAGCATGTTTGGGACACGCCAGAGAGCTGGTTACGTATGCGAGACAACCAACCACGTGACCGTCAACAGTTGGCTGATCTAATGGTGAAAAAATGGAACAACATTCCCCAGAGGCAAATGCAGCACCTGATATCATTCCTGCGCCGATGATACCAAAATGTGATGAATGACAACGGTGGACATACCCGCTATTGAAATAGAAACATCGTTTTTGCTGAGTGACGGTTTTCACGTGCATGAGGAAACACGTAAATCATAACAGATAATATGAAAAATAATACACCAATCGTTTACTGATAAGACAAAGTTTCTAAATGGAAAATTTCATTCATCTACAATAAGTGATATTTACGAATTTTTACACTTAAGTTTGATGCACAGTTTCTTTTTCGTTTTGACCAGTATATATATATATATATATATATATATATATATATATATATATATATATATATATATATATATATGTATATGTCTGTGCGTGTGTACGTCACTCACATTGCCGTTCTCTGATCTGCACTTTCTCTGCCTTCAATTATGTTTATTTTTTCATTCAATTTTACTTACGTTCTTTTATAGAATTACAGTGCGAGTCTTTCGAGGGCTTCTCATTGATTTCTCAATGCCAACGAACAAGACTACAATGATATTGTAGACACGACACCTCCAGTCTTCCCAACTCTGAAAAAATACATTTATAAAATAATTGGCCAGAAAACTCGTCCTTCAAATATCGATTAAATTGACCCTCATCTTGTCAACAACTTTCAAACCTGGGACTTTTAACAAGTCCTCAAGGAAGTCTTATGTTTAAGAGGTTTTCACAAGATGAGGGTTATTTTAATCCGTTGATATTTGAAAAAAACTAGTTTTTTGACCAATTTTATTACGAAAGCATTGTCATCTTGTACACTTAAAAAATCAATCATTGTCAGCCAGAGCAATTCTGTCGTGCAGCGACAAAACACCTTTTCATATTTTGGTCAAAAAAACTTTAACTTAATATATCGATCAATAAAATCGTCCCAAACTTGTCATTAATTCGCAAACTCAAAAATGTTATAAAGTCGTGATTTTAAGACTCCTGACATGTTTGGAACTATTTCAATCGGTAGATAAACGAAGTGAAAATATTCTGGTGAAAATGTAAAAAAAACAAACTATTTTGCAGGTGTACGGCGGAATTCGTCTAAAAAAATAAGGCAGCAGATTTAGTTATGCAACCAAAACACACTAATTGAGTCATTCAATACGCCCCAGACAACAAATGAATGAACGTCGGCAAAATACAAAGTGAGTTGATAAAAAAAATAATATCGTGTTTTAAGCAAACATTTTTCTTTGTATTATTTTTTCTTTTCTTTCCTCGAATTTCCTTCTCTATCAATACCTTCTATAGCTTTCGATAAAATAACACTTGGTGACCACAAAAGAAACGAATGAACTAAGCAAATACACTGGGTGAGTTGAGATAAACGGCTTTGTTTTGGGACAATCATATTATTTATTCTTTTTATGCAAACCAGGGATAAAGATCGATCTTTGTTTTTGGGACAATCATAATTATTTATTCTACGCACGCCAGAACATGGGGTTAATCTTTAATTTTGGGAGAATCATATTGGATTTTTCAATTCACACCAGAGCAATGGGGTCGATCTTTGTTTTTGGGAGAACCATAATATCAATTTTTTCTACACAAGCCAGAGCAATGCGGAAGATGTATATTATTTTTTTCTATGTACTCCAGATATTGTTCACATTGTTAAGTGTGCTCAAAATGACCTACATAATAGAACACATTGAAAGTTTTCGAAATATCCAACGCCACAATAGATATTTTTGTTCAAATTGACCCATGGGTATGATTTTCATAAACACAGCAGCGTATTTACATTTATTAAGAAACATCCAATCGCTGGACATCACGTGATCAATGCCTCGGTTGGACTAAAAAATAGCCCCTTAGAGCCATAAGGTCCGTTTTCTCGTCTGATAAAAAATCAAACGATGTTGAACATGTTCAATGACAGTACGGATGATGATTATTACAAAAGTCTGGCCCCGACGTTGTGTCCTCGGGTAAGACATTTAACATACATTACCCCACTCGAATCAGGTATGAATGAGTACCTGGCTATTTACAGTGACGGATGCAGTAAAATTCTTAGATTCAGATAGGATGGCTAAGAGGCGACTTATCCTGTGTGAAATAGAAATCTTATTCCACATGGCCTGCTGTGGGATAAATGGTGATATGTGAAGCGCATTGAGCATGGTAAATCCGTGATAATGCGAACATAAATATTTTTTTTTTACTTATTCATTTACTATATTCACAGACATCTTCTTGATTCATTCATTCATTTGCTCCCAGCTTCATTTTGTCTCATCTCCATTCCTTGACAATCCTCTATCCATTCATCAATTCACGTCGGTCGCTACAGTCACCTCTCATCAAAACGAACGCTTCGGTTCCTGGAAATTTCATCAAATGTTCAAGATACCCGGCCGGATTACCAATTTCATAAGTCCAAAGACTCATGGAGCCGGACTTTATGACTATCTAATATATATATATAGACCATCGGATCTCAAATATTTCCAATCAGAGGTCCCCTAAAATTTTAGACGTTTTGTGTCCTAAACGCTAAATGTTGATAGGCAAGCAGATGCAGTGTGTATAATAAAACTCGCTGATTTTAATTTTTCTGAATCTGATTTCATTGAAAAGTAATCATTTTATGTAACAATTTGGTTTTTGTCCTTAATGAAATGAGTGAGCATTAAATTACTATCTGTCATGTGTTTTAAACTCCTTCATCCATGATACTAAAATTGACCAACCTTTTCGCTGTTCCTCCAAAAATAGCTTTGCGGTCATAAGGTGGACCGTCTACCCCAGTTTGAAAATCACTGGTGTAGACGAAAGGATCTGATGAAAATTCGATTTAAAGAGAGTGGAAACCGGTCCTTCGCTTATGAGGCAAGTCCTTGCTCTATCAATGCAGCTATTGAGGCAACAATTTATCAATCATTCCGCAGGCAAAAAGTCGCTCTCAGATCTGACGAACTCTAACAAACCATTTTTTTCATTTTGACCATAAAAATTTCATGTCAAATATTAATCGGTTCAAATGGCTCTAACGTCAAAAATTCTTGTAACTCAGACTTATTTGAACTATCAAGTTTAAGACTGTTTGGAAGTCTCAGGTTTGGAACTTATTTACAGGTTGAAGGTCATTGATGATGGTCATAAAGAAGTATTGATTAATATTTGAGGTTAATGTTTTCCGTCAGAAAAAGAATTGCCAGAACATGGAAGAGAATTTCCGTTTGCCAGTTTGAAACATCTGACTAACAAGGGTCCGGATTATGGAGACGAGACTGTAGTTGATTTCACCCAATCTACGGATCCTATCATTGATAATCAATTCGGTCAATTTGTCAGTACAGTTCCCAGGCACAATGGCAAAACACATCTTTGGAATTTTGCCAAAAAACTTATACTTCAAAAATCGATGGATTAATGACCTTCGACTTGTAAACTGTGCTGAAGTCTTAGTCATAAAATCTCACGATTAGTACCTTGTAAAAATAAATTTGGGGTCATTGTAATTGACCAATTTTTAAAGTAAAGATTTTACGGCTAAAATTTAAAAAATAATGTTAATCATGGTGTGTAAAGTTGTCAGTCCTTCCAGTTGTATGAAGGTCTCACGGAGATTGGGTGTCCAATGTCCTAAGGATGTGGTAGATGGTTGATGAGTCGGGTGGACAGTGGTTGGGGGTGGGGGGGGGGGGGGCGGAAATCACGGACGACGGACACGATTGCAATCAAATTGACGCTTAATGAAGTGGACACGGAACTGACCATAAAGTGAAATAGGTTTTCGGTTTAGCAGCAGGCTGTGGGGCTGGAGTGTCAGTGTCTTGATTGTAAACTTGTGGAGGGCTAGAGTTGAGATTGTAGAGAGGACGATTTTGCTGTTACTACTGCTGCTGCTGCTGCCACCGATGATGATGATGATGATGATGATGATGATGATGATGATGATGATGATGATGATGATGATGATGATGATGATGATGATGATGTTAATGATGATGATGTTAATGATGATGATGATGATGTTGATGATAATGATGATGATGATAATGATGATGACGGTGATGATGTTGATGATGATGTTAATGATGTTGATGATGATGATGATGATGTTGATGATGATGATGAAGATGATGATGATAACGATGATGGTGATGTTGATGATGATGATGATGATGATGATGATGATGATGATGATGATGATGATGATGGTGATTGTGGTGGTGATGGTTATGATGCAAAGCCCCAGGTTTCAGAGTTTTTGGTCCAGATGAGGGTTATTTAAATCGATCGATGTAGATGCAGTGCACTTGGCTTAGAAATTCACAACATGGCCATCTGGATATATAACGGACCAACACACAAAACGGTGTATAACCTTGACGTAAATAGTTTGTTTAATACAGTTCAATGAGAATTACTCATAAACATGGATGGCATAAAACCTGAGTGACGTCAACTTCATTTATCTATTTGAAGGACGTTTTGGTCAAATATTTAAATACACGTCTTTCCAGAGTACGGCAGTAGCAGGTTACGGCTATGTGGTCGATGGTATGGCACTCGCTTTCGGATCGGAAGGTCCTGGGTTCGAGCCTCGCGCTCGGCGCATAGTTGAGTCCTTGGAAAAGGCTCTTTACTCACATTCTCTCACGGTACTCAGGTGTAAAATGAGTACCTGGCCGTTAACAGCGTTGTCTTTGTCCGAAAAATTGTAATATCGCCATGTCCCGTCCTACATGTTAAATGTTGCTGTTGACCAGGGACCCTTGTATAGCGCTTTGAGCACATTTAGTGGATATTGCGCTATATTAAGCTCAATTATATTTTTATTATTTTTAAAAATTAAAGCAGCTGCATTTGCATTGTTTAGCTCAGCCGTACTATTTCATTTTAAAAGAGATATCTATCTTCCCATCAATATTTTACTACTTTTCCATTTCTCGAGAAGTCTTCTATTTTGTTCGAAAATCGTGACCATTTTAGGGTTGTTACTTTGAACACAATTTTACGAGCGACGAGCATTCTGTATTTTGCTTTCCCAAATCACATTTTTTATTCATAATCACAATTTTTCTTCATTTTGGTCAGATATCTTAATTCTACTCGAATGATTGAAATAACACCTAATTTGTTTTGTTTTTTAATTTTCAAACTTGAGACTTATTTAGCGCAAGGTTTGAAACATTTTGGTGTGTTGGGGTCATTTTAATTCATCATCGGTGAAAGTTTTTTTCCCCCACATGAAAAAAAAGTGTTTTGTTAAATAACATCAATATTGATCAGACGTCTTTTTGTTCAGCTTTATTAAGTTTTGTGTATCGTAATTGACTTGAATCATTTTGTACTGAATTCCTCGGTTTTCATCAATGTCATTTTCGGAGTTGGTTTTTGGTTTGTTTGTTTTGTTTTCTATCAGAATCGTTTTCTCTAATGTTGTCTTCAGGCAATTTGACACTTCACTTTTAAGGATGTCTGTGTAATATTAGTTCTACAAATATTGTGTTCTTTGTTCAACATTTTAAATACAAACAAATGCGGTGAAATATAAGGAAATATGGATTGGTATAGTAAAAATGTACAACGGTAAAGTGTTGCCAACTTGCAAGGCATTGTATATAATTTGTACATCTGAATGTGTTTTTTGTTTCTCGTGCCCGAAACCAATTTGCTTAAGCAATGCTTTCCTCACATGAATCGCACTTTGGTGGGCAATAACGCTCATCATAATAATATGGGGGGAAATAATATTGTTAAAGAAAAGATTGTATTATTAAATTAAATTGAGCATTTATATAGTGCAATATCCACTTAACGTGCTCAATGCGCTGTACAAGGGGTCAACAGCAACATTTAACATGTAGGACGAGACATGACGCCTGTTAGGCGATATTACAATTTTTCGGACAAAGACAACGCTGTTAACGGCCAGGTACTCATTTTACACCTGAGTACGGTGAGAGAATGTGAGTAAAAAGTCTTTTCCAAGGACTCAACTATGCACCGAGCGAGGCTCGAACCCAGGACCTTCCGATCCGAAAGCGAGTGTCATACCACGAGACCACATAGCCGCATTATGACCCTGCAAGAAATTTAGGTGACGCATTTGTGCTAGTTCAAGCTAAACACCATTCATAACATTGACCAACTGATCGGTATCCTTGTCTTGTGATTGGATTTTTCCATTCATTTTAACTTTATTGAATTTATTGAATAACTTTATTGGAGTTTTGCCAAGATGAAGGTCATTTTCATCGATCGATATTTGAAGGACGAGTTTTCTGGCCAAATGTTTTACAATGTGTTTTAAAAAAAATATAGTACGGTTGAAATAAACTTAAATTTGGCTACATCGACGTATATTTATTTGCAGGTCTGATAATTCTTATTGTTATGGGCTCATTACTGTAATGAAAATACTCTCAAACCAACGCAAGATATTGTCCATTATAACAAAAATGTTAAATCGAGACCACAATAGGGAACAAAAGTGTGGTTTCAAAATACCGGTTCCAATTTGATCGGAAGTGTAAAGCCAGTCTTCCGGAGGATTGGCTTGTGCAACTGATCTTGCGGCTTCTTCTTATTTTCTAGACTAGATAAATACTGGTCGTCAATAAACAGACCATCCATGCTCGCTCTTTTACGCCTGGAATCATGAGAATCTGCCTATACATCCTTCTACTAAAATAGTTATGCCACTGTATTTTCATTGTTCGCGTATCATTGTCCGGAGAACTGGATACACACTTCCAATGAGTTTTGAACCGGAAAAGAGGAAGGTATGCCGTTACGACTTTTCTACCCTTTTGGTTTAGGTAATCAGACCTGCAGATATGTATACGTAGAGCCACACCTGTTTTCAGTCTTTTTAAAGGAAATCATTTCTTTTCGTTTTACATGTCATAGAAACTTGAGTGACAAATTATAATATTATATGCGATTCTTTACCGCAGTCTCGTTTAGGTGTGTGATTGCCTCAATCTTATTTTGAATAGAGCGCCACTTTCAGACAGACATTATCAGACGTCCATTTTTTTCATGTCGCTTTTTACCGTAGCCTCCGTTTCATCGCCCGAAACAAAGACTTGTCTTTTGAAGTTATTTTTAGGTCAGTACCTTGTGCGTTATTGTTAGTAGTGCTCAAGGAAACAAATTATGATCCCAATGGTTGTGCTATTGAATACAACTCACGATTTGTTTTGTTCTGATCGTCGTGGACTTGTCTTTTGGTGTCATTTTTTGGTCGGTGTCAGGCTATGAGTTTACAAGGCTGTTTCTGCTTGTAGAAGGGCCATCGATTTGTCTCTTTACATCACGTAAGTTTCACCTGCTTTTCCGATCATTTACACAAGAAAGTAGGCCAGCCGAACTCATGGAGCCGGAGTTTATCCCGATTTCTACAGCTTGAAATGGACAATAGCAATTGCTTGCTATCCTTTGGATAGGACTCTAGTCTATCGCAATCCTTTGGATAGGACTCTAGTCTATCGCAAAATGCATTCCTCCAGATCTAACAGACCCAGCTACCTAAATCACCGCTGGATGGACAGGGGATCGAGAAAAAAAACTCGACTTCACCCGGTCCCTTTGCGTGTGAAGCGAGTGCTCAACCAATAGGAGCGATCTATATTCATAAATTTGTCCCACATGGATCACATGATTTGTTGCTATAAAACGATTGGGCATTTCTCAATAAATATAAACACGCTGCTGTGTTTATGAAAGGGATAAACATACCCATGTGTCAAACTGAACGAAATGACAAATCGTGATGTTAGATATATCAAAATGTGTGAACACTTTTCACTATGTGGGTCACTTTGAGACATTTTGCAATGTTACCAATGACCTCGAGCACATGGAAAAGTAATATAGATCATCCCCATTGAGCTATCGGGAACCCCGATCGTTTACATGTCAGATCTCGCAGGGTTTTCCAGAAGCTTAACTATCAAATTGTGTTCTTTTATTATTTATATTGATTAGTTGTATATAGAGCAATATCCACTAAACGTGCTCAAAGTGCTTTACAAGGGGTCCCTAACCAACAGCAATATATAAGACGGGACAACACTCCTTTAAGCGATATTACATTTTATTCGGACAGAGACAACGCTGTTAACGGCCAGGTACTCATTTTACACCTGAGTACCGTGAGAGAATGTGAGCAAAGAGCATATTTCCAGGACTCAACTATGCGCCGAGCGAGGCTCGAACCCAGGACGTTCCGATCCGAAGGCGAGTGTCATACTACGAGACCACACAGTCGCACAATATATATGTTTATTCCGCGTCTGACAGGTATCAATCCATTTTCTCTATTTCAGTTGTTAATTCATTTGCATTTCAATAAACTCGAAGACACCCGGCTCAATCGAATGCACACAGAATATGGTAAACACAAACAAACAAATCAATATGACCCATCGAGACAAAGAAGATCGCCAAAAACGTTTAGATCAACATAATTTATCCTTGTGAATTAAAAAGTTAAGCTTATATTCCACTTTTTTTCATTTTATGTAGCATTAAACATAATGCAGCAAATTCCTTCTATCTCCCCTATCTTCGTGTATTCTCAACTTCGCTCTCGTAAACAATACCACCTCCCCCCTACCCCATACACACACACACACACACACACACACACACACGCACATAAAGCATATCATTATTACATCGCATGCCTATTTCTCAATTATATATTCTATTTGATCTTTCTCTTTCTATCTTTTAGTTCGCCCTTTCTCTCTGTCTGTCTCTCTGAATCCCGATCTCTCTCTCTCTCTCTCTCTCTCTCTCTCTCTCTCTCTGTATCTATCTATCTATCGATCTATCTATCCATCTATCTATCTACGTGTATCTCTCTATCTATCAATCTAATTAGCTATTATCTCTCTCTCTCTATCTCTCTCTCTCTCTCTCTCTTTCTCTCTCTCTCTCTCTCGCCCTCCATATGCTCGTTCGCTTAACCATATATACTCACACACACATACACTTACACACATGCCTCACTTAACCAATTCATAACACCCTCACTCATAATACACACTCATACACACACACACACACACACACACACACAAACACATAAATACAGATGACTGCATCAATTCTCATTGCTTGCTACTTCCATTATTTTAATTGGTCATTTTTTGTGACTTGTGAACCATGAAATAAAACTTTAAAATTGGAATGAGAATAAAATGCGAGTCATCAAATACTTCAAAAAAAAACGTATCGATTTATGACCCTCTGATCATCGATGCAGGTGTTGAGGTGATCACGGTGATTTGCATAGAAATCACATGATCGATTTTGTCGACTCAATAATCACTATTCATTCATTTCCATTTCCATTCTCAAGTTCATGGGAACATTGAACAACAACGCATTGCCTAGAAAGTCATAATTTGGCTCTTAACCAGCTAACTGCCGTACTATGGTAAGGTGCGTATTTAAAAATTTGACCAGAAATCTCGTCCTTCAAATACCTCCCGAAGTCCCAGGTATGAGAGTTTTTGCCAAGATGGGGGGTCTTTTAAATCGACTGATATTTGAGGGACGGGTTTTCTGGCCAAAATTTTAAATACGTGTCTTAGCAGAGTACGGCAGTTAACTGGTTAATCCTTTTTTAGTTTCCTTCATTGAACTCTACTTTACCGCGTTTAGTGATAATAATATTTTTGTGAACCTTTTTTTAGCAGGTCAGTGGTGTGCGAAAGAGTCCAATATGAGGTATAGATAGTATGAAGCTGACGTCACTCGGGTCTTTGTTATTGCTTTTTGCCAACCGCGTTTATGAGTAATTTTCACTAAACTGTATTAACCAGACAAAAAGAGTTCAAGGTTACACTTAGTTTTGTGTGTTGGTCCGTTATACTTCCGGATGGCAATGTTGTGAGCTTCTTAGCCAAACGCATGCTATCTATGAAATGATGCCAATTAGGGTTAGCTCAGTTGGTAGAGCAATCGCTTTACACGCAAAGGGACCTAGATCAATCCCGGGCGAGGTTGATGTTTTTTCTGGCCCCTTGTCCATCTAGCAATAGTTGGGCAGCTGGATCTGTAAGATCCTGCGAAAAGTGCCTTGCGAAAGACTAGAGTCCGATTCAAAACAAAGTGTAGAAAACAAACGCAAATGTCCGTTTTACGATATAGAAACCGGGATAAATTCCGGCTCCGGGTCCGATGAAGGACCCGACTGGAGTATAGAAGAGTCTGATATAAGGAAGGTAATATGAAATGGTGCCACATAGAGTGGAATGGGGTCCGGATAGCTGATAGCAATAGGGAACAAACGTGTGGTTTCAAAAAACTAGTTCCAATCTCATTGGAAGTTAAAACCACTTTTCCGGAGGACCAGATACATATTTTGTGTAATGGATCTTCTGGTTTCAGAGTGATGGCATCTTATTTTCTAGTCTAAATATATGCTGGTCGTCAAGAAAGATCATTCATCCTCGCCCTTTTACGTCCCGTAATCCTACCTAAGAGTCTGTCTAAACACCTGAATCTAAAATAGTTATGCCACCTTATGATTCATTGTGTAACCTATTTATATTAGTCATCCGAAGGACTTGTTCATACCTATTTCCAAGGATTTCGGAACCGGAAAAGTACAAAATGTGACTTTACAACTTTTCTTCCCTATTTCGAGTCAATGGGTCACAATTAAAGTTAACCCCAATGACGTACATATAATACGCAATGTCATTACAAGTCAGTAACCCACCACTCCATTCATGAACTCCGTAATTTTAGTTGAAATGTCACGAACAATTTCATTGTGACATTTTACCTCGTGACTTTTTGCTTCGGTGGAGCTGAGCATCATCGGCAAACCATTCATACTATTTGAGTAGCCTACTCTTTCCGTCTATGACATTCAGTGATTTACTGTTTTATTGATAAGGTGTAGTACAGTCATAACCATCTTAAATAAATATCTGTCTGTCACCAAAACAATCAGACCCACAGATCCTGAGCATCACTCGCAAAAAAAAAGTCTTGACTCGCTCATATATTTTCAAAACTGTAATAGATAAGAAATTGACAAAGCTATCAAAACAAAGCTTAGGTTATGTCCTTTCCGTTGATCATTTAAAAATTCAGCATAGTCATGGTTACCATCCCCGAAGAGTTACCAGTTATTGCATTGCGTCGAAGAGGAATTCACGACACCGTCGACTCACTTCCGCCTGAACTACGTCATCACTGTCAACATTTCTCTCCTTGAGGTGTCTCTTAAGTCTTAAGAAAAGGAAAAAGTCACTTGAAGCTATATCAGAACTGTAAGGGGGGTGTTCAAAGACTTAAAGAAAAGTTCTTCTTTCAATGTGATCATGTGTTTGTGTGAGCAATCTCGATATCCAACGATGATGATGATGATGATGATGATGATGGTGGTGGTAGACGTGGTGGTGGTGGTGGTGGTAGACGTGGTGGTGGTGGTGGTGATAGTAACGATGAACATGAAGACGACGAAAGCGACCATGAGAAAGATGATGAAAAAGTTTCAGTAACCCATGATTTCTCGAACGGTATATCCAACTCTTTTGGACACAAACATTTTTCGACTGATCTTCCATTCCCAGAATGACGGCATCTTATTTTCTAGCTTAAATACATGCTGGTCGTAAATAACGATCATTCATCCTCGCTCTTTTACGCTGCGAAATCAAAAGAACCTGCTTATACATCCTGCTATTAAAATAGTTATGCTGCTTTATGGTTCAACGTGTAACCAACCTATTGTTTATGCATTGTCCATAGGATTGGTAACACGCTTCCAATGAGTTTTGAACTAGAAAGAAAGGAAAGTGTGAAATCATGATATCTACTTCCCATTGTATATAATAGTTTAACCAATGTGATCATAGTTCGTTTACTTGAGCACCACTCACGGTAGTGTGATGTATTTTTCTGGGAAATGTCAGGCTGTAAGTTTACGAAGACTATATTCTAAGTCACCTCTAGATCTATAAAAAAAATCTTGCAATGTGTTTAGCCTGGATTGGAAGGGTGAGTAGGACGATTATTTCAGATTATTGATGGTAACAAAATGTCAACCAGTTTTGCCTGCCAGGTCAATAGTACCAACACACAAAAATGTGTGTAACCTTAATGTTTATAGTCTGAATGAGAGAATTTTGTGAAAATTTATCACCCAATTAGCAGTCTAAAAACAATAACAAATAGCCGAGTTACGTCAATTTCATTATTACAATCTCCCACCACTCGTTTCGACTGAAGCAACTTATACAGATACAGATCCCGAAATCTTGAAACTGTTGCTCCAAGAGGATCCATTGACGTAGTGAAATGTATGGTCGGCTACCAGTATCTGTTAAAACTTTCTGTCACCCAATTGGGCAATTAGAAGGTTTATTGAAGCAACTGGTATAAGTCTCCACTTTTCTTCCAAGGCATCAAAAAGTTGGTTTAAGTTTCAAAAGGCGATAACTCGATTTCGGAGCTGTTTATCTAATTGTATGGACGTTTAGCCATTTAATATGCCATACTCTGGAAAAAAAACTCGTATTTTTAAAACTTTGGCCAGAAAACTCGTCCTTCAAATATCGGTTGATTTAAATGACCCTCATCTTGGCAAACACTCATGAATCTGGGACTTCGCTTTTGCCAAGATGGGGATCATTTAAATCGTTCGATATTTGAAGGACGAGTTTTCTTACCAATTAAAAAAAATACTAGTATTCCAAGGTGCGACAGATAACTGGTTAATCCCCTATATATGTCCATACACTGACATTTTGTTGGTGTAAATAGTCCATTGTGAGTCGTGCAGCACGGGGTCTGGCTTTGGACTTACCCACACCGGAGACTGACTCGATCCAACGACCCGGGACTGCCGTCCTCTATCGTATTCCGGATTGACTGTATACAAATATTAATGCAGTCAAGTACCTTGTCAATCAAGCTGAAAATGTCACGATGGATAATTTTTAGACATAGAAGAAACAAGCTGATGTGTTGATCAATATCTTAAGGAAAATAAAGAACAGAGAGCGGCGTTATTGCTGTATGTGGTAGGCTGATAGGTAATTTAATATTCTATGCAACGTGACTGTTATCGTTATTTACTGCACTTTTTTCCAAGACAGGTCGTATAGAAGGAACGAAATTGACGCCGCTCATCTCTTTGTTATTGTTTTAAGACAGCCATTTTGGAGATTCGTTCTCACTGAATTATCTATATCAATCAAGACTATAAATAAACGTCCAAAGTTGCACACATTATTTTTGTGTGTTGATACTTTATATCCGTTTGGCGGATGTTGTGAGTATTTTACCTTAACGCATTACATCATTACTTCATATTTATGACGAATCGTTTCAATTAGTATAATGTCTGGATAATCCTGATGCTAGAAATTGAATGTAAAACTTATCGTATGTCTTCATTAGAGGAGTGATGGTTTTCAAAAATAAATTACGTTGAACTTAAGTAACTATTTCTGGTTTTGATAATTAATGCGGGCTATGTTATCTCGTGGTATGGCACTCGCCTTCTGCCTGGAAAGTCCAGGGTTCGAGTCCCGCTCTGAGCGGCGCATGGTTGAGTCCTTGGAAATGGCTTATTACTCACATTCTCGTACCGTGTTCAGCGTTGTTTCTGTCGGAAAAAAATAATATCGCCTAACAGAGTTAGTTGTCCTCGTCCTACATGTTAAGTCGTGTTGTTGTTGGCCTTCAACTCGCTTAGTGGACATTGCCCTATTGCTCTAGTTTTAATTTTGAATTTAAAAAAAAAACAACGACAATGTTCTTCATCCAATTCATTTCGACATTAATGCTAGATTGTGTTGGATTTTTTGTGCCTTCGTGATACTGGTATTTATTTTCTCATGAATCTTAACAAAAGATATCATATTTAATTGTTTACATTTCAATAAAACTTTGCACAATTGTTAAGATATACTTGCTTTACATTTCCATTTACTTTCTCGTTGATATGTGCAATGACGCAACTTCCAAGTTCGGGCCCTTTATGTCCATCTGATCGATATGAGGGTAATTGTAATATGCTTTGAGAACTTTAACTTTTATGGGGGGCTTCCGATAGCTCAGTTGGTAGAGCACTCGCTGCAAACGCAAAGTGACCGAGATCGATCCGGGATGCAGTCGAGATTTTTTCTGACCCTTCCGTCTACTCATCACTGATTGGGTAGCTGGTTCTGTTAGATCTGACAGAAAGAGTCTTAATGAAGGGATAGCAAGCGATTTTGCTATTGTCCGTTTCACGTTATAGAAATCGGGATAAACTCCGGCTCAACCGATTTGATGGCTCTGAACGACCACTTTTTAAATAACCGTTTTACAATGGAATAGGTTCAAAACAAATGCTTTATGCATCGGACTCATTGAGCTTTTTATGTAGGACAATATCCACTAAACGTGCTCAAATCGCTTTACAAGGGATCCCTGGCCAACAGCAACATTTAACATGTAGGACGGGACATGACGCCTTTTAGGCGATATTACAAATTTTTTTCGGACAGAGACAACGCTGTTTACGGCCAGGTACTCATTTTACACCTGAGTACGGTGAGAGAATGTGAGTAAAGAGCCTTCTTCAAAAATTCAACTATGCGCCGTGCGTGGCTCGAACCCAAGACTTTCCGATCCGAAAGCGAGTGTCATACCACTAGACCACATAGCCGCACGAGTCTCTCGGTTTAAGATTAAAAAAAAAAAGAGATTAAAGCCGGTCCAGAAGACGTCTTCAGGGACAGACGCTTTTTGTCTATAGAAAACCTCAATAATCCTTTGAGCGTGACATCGAAGATTCTATTGTGGCCGAGTCAATGATTGACAAATTATATCACTTTCTCTGTTCCCAACCATTTCTTCCCGAGTCTATTGTGATACACTCAGCGTGGGTGCGCAATCCAATGTGAGCTGCCCAAGAAATAGCCTTTAACATTACCAGCCAATCAGTGGAAAGTGGGTTGTCCGTGGCTCTAAGATTAGATTGATGCGTGGGTGTTGTAGGTTTTTAGGTTTTTTTGAGGTTGTGTTAAGGATGTAATTAAGGGTTTTCTGGGGGCTACCGGATGGTTGGTTTGTCTGGTAATGAAATGTCATTTTTGAAACTAATGATGGTTGACGATGATTTGAGGAATGAAGGGTTGGGGGAAAGGGGTTGGGTGGGGGAGGGGGAAGGGGGGGGGATTTGAAGAATTTTGTGAACGAGGAAGTAGATGATGGAGGAAATAGTTGATTTTGTTGTTGTTGATGGTGGTGGTTGTGGTGGTAGTGGTGGTGGTTGTGATGTTTGTGGTGATGGTAGAGGTGGTTATGGTGGTTATGATGATGAGGATGAAGATGATAGTGATGAGTATGATAGTGGTTACCGTGGTGAAGATTGTTTAGTGGTGTTGATGGTGGTGATAATGAAGATAGTGACGATGATAATGATGGTGATAATGGCGATGATGATGAAATTGCTAGTGGTGGTTGAGATGATCTTATGGTGTTGGTGATGATAATGATGATGGTGATGATGATGATGATGATGATGATGATGATGATGATGATGATGATGATGATGATGATGATGATGATTATGATGATTTCGACGACAACAACGACAAAGATAAAAATGATGGTGTTGAAGTGATATAAATATTTTCGGTATTTTATTGATGACAGCAAAGACAACTCAGCAGATTTGGTGTTCTGGCCAACGCGATTGTCTTTCTCTGGGTACCAAACACCAGGGTGGGATGCCCAAATAATACTGAGTGGATAGTAATACAATTTAGAGTAATGGAGACACAACACCACTACCCTTGGTCTTGCCATTAGGTTATTGAATCAAATGGATATTCACAATTAATCATTAATAATATGGAAAATTGTAAGCAATTGTATTTTCTTTCCATTTGTTGGCTAATTCTGTTTGGTTTACCCCTGCCCTCTCTCTCTCTCTCTCTCTCTCTCTCTTTCTCTTTCTTTCTCTCTCTTTCTTTCTTTCTATCTCTCTCTCTGATCTCTCTCTCTCTTTCTCTCTCTCTTTCTCCCCCCCTCTCTCTCTCTCTTTCTATTCCCCTTTCTATCTCTCAACTCTCCTCTCGATCTCTCTCTCTCTCTCTCCCTCTCTCTCTCTCTCTCTCAACTCTCCTCTCGATCTCGATCTCTCCCTCCCTCTCTCTATCTCCCCCCCCCTCTCTCTCCTTTTCTCTCTCTCTCTCTCAACTCTCCTCTCTCTCTCTCTCTCTCTCTCTCTCTCTCTCTCTCTCTCTCTCTCTTTCTCTTGCCCATAACAAAGTACTTTCCACCAGATCTAATATTTCCAACTACCAAATCATCGCTGGGTGAACAACAAAAAAAAAACCCCAACTCAACTCGAGATGAAAACTGGCCATGTTTCTTGTATGTCTAATACTTTATCAATCGAGCCTATCGAACCCTTCGAACTCATTATCTCTTAAAAGAAAAGTCCCGAAATATAAATTTTCTGAACGATCTTTTGCCTCGTCTGATCTGAGCTCGAGACACTAAATCACTAACTATACAAATAACTATTAGGCTTTTGATACTTTTTTCATGACGTGCACTTATTTGCAGATCTGATAACCCAATTCATTATGGGCTCATTGTTGTAATGGAAATTTTTTTAAATGACGCAAAATTTGGTCCATTACAACAATGTTAAACTAGGCTCATAACTACTTTCGGATGTCAGACCTGCATAAATGTTCACGTCGCGTTTACATAATCCATTAAACATGTGCCGTTTAGATTTATCTACCTATCGAATTAATCGGTTAAGTTTGTTTGTGTGTCTATATTTTGTATGTTATCTCATTAGCCACGGTATTTGTTTTTGGATTGCTACTTTATAGGACAGCGTGGCTCTGCGGTACGGTCTTTGCTTCGTACCCAAAAGGTACCGAGTTCGATCAACCGCCGCGCTGTGCTGTGTGGCCTTGAGCAAGTTACCTCGCCTTAGCTCAATTTTAGGCGCTGCAATGCGGCTAACGCCTGGGTTATTCTAGTCTTCCCTTGGAATAGACCCTAGAGACAAATTTCCCCTATGGGATGAATAAAGGGAATTTTTTTTAAAGCTGTTGATATATACCCATTATATTACATTATTAGATTGCAATATTTACTTTTGAAATATATTATGTATTTGTGAGACTTTGTGATTATCTTTTGGTCACTAATCCAGGGAGTGAATTTGATAGAAAATGCATTCACTCAATACATCCAACTTAGTACATATAAATCACTCAGATTAGTAGTGGCGGGTGGGGGGGGGGGGGGCTTTGATCGTGGATAATTCTGGTTCCGGCATGACGGTTGTTGTAAGGTTGTCAGTACAAAAAGGACGCCTAACAGGCGACTGGTACTGTTATAAATGAAATTGAAATATGATTCCATTGGCCTGCTGGGACAATAAATGAATCATTTTGAAGGGCATTGTGCTTGATGAATCAGTTGAAGAATATGAATGTTCATATTTATTTATTTATTTATTTATTTATTTATTTATTTATTTATT
The DNA here is from genome assembly GCF_034508935.2 of Berghia stephanieae. NCBI lineage: Eukaryota > Metazoa > Mollusca > Gastropoda > Nudibranchia > Aeolidiidae > Berghia > Berghia stephanieae. The sequence goes on from NC_088363.1 coordinate 25,255,240, forward strand.
TATTTATTTATTTATTTATCTATATTTTTATTTAATTATTTATTTTCAAGTAACGCATTATTTTACAATTCAATCCACACATTAACAACACCATTATCACATCTGTCGTGTTTCATTCATCCTATTTTGTTGATAAAGGAGAAATCCGAAACGTCTAATAAATTGAAGCTTACAATTCAGTACTTATCGTTAAGTGACAAAAATTGAAATCTCATATTTCTAGTCATTACAACTTTAAGTAAATTCTTTTTCTTTTCTCTTTTTTTTATTAGTATATTATAAGGAGGGTGCAGATTGTCGTAAACAGGTGCATGCGTAAGCTACTCAGAATAAAATGGATGGATAGAATAAAAAATGAAGAAGTATGGAAAAGAACACAGCAGAAACCAGTGGGAGAGGAAATAGGAAGAAGACGATGGAGGTAGATTGGACACACCCTTAGAAAGAATGGCTCCACTATAACAAAGAAAGTATTGGACTGGAACCCTCAGGGCAGAAGATCAAGAGGAAGGCCATGAGGAACACGGAGAAGAATTAAAGAAGCTGATATACAGAGAAGTGATGAGACGTGGAACGAGATAAAAAACTTAGCTCAGGATAGAGAAGGATGGAAACTGTTTGTCCGTGGCCTATACACTGACCCAGGGTGATAAAGGCAATGATGATGATGATGAGTATAGTTCAAGCGAACATAATTACTGTTTTGAGAAGATCGGTCCCAATTTTAATTGGCTCACCTCAGCTATGGTCAAACACTCTTTGGTATGCTTGACGAATCTGATCGAATTTTTTTTCGATTACGATTTCAATACTGGTGTCTTCAGAACTTCGTCGGTTTCGGAGCGCGCATTTGATAGGTTGAGTTACTGGTGTCTTTGAGTGCATTGTATTTGACATCATCCCTTTGTGATCATAATCGTCTTCGTCATCATCATCATTATCTTTTTCATCATCTTTCTCATGGCCGCTTTC
>NC_088363.1:25261211-25263711 GCF_034508935.2 Berghia stephanieae
TCCCCAGAAAATTAAAAAATCAAAATCTAAATTATAGACAAGGGCGTCAAGGGGTATAATTTAATATTTACTGCCGAAAACCTCCGAGCGAAGACACTGATGTAAACACACGATTAAATAAACACAAACTTAAAAGTATTGAGTTGATGGATCGAATGTTACATTGTCTCCGCTTTGGTGAAAGTGAAGCTACGTTGAGAAAGATCATTAAGAAGATGTATTGCATAGAAATGATAAAAGCACTTATCATACCGACATAAGGTACTCTGGAAAAAAAATACGTTTTAAAAATGTTGGACACAAAACTAATCCTTCAAATATAAAAAACAAAACTAAAAATAACAGCTTGAACAAAGAAGAAAATGCCAAACACGGAACGTCTCGGGTCAAAACCATTCTTCAGCCGACAAAAAGACAATAAAATCGTGAATAGGCTGTGCCAGACATCGGTGATCATGGTACGCCATTCATCTCTCTGATCAGATTATAACCTCAGAAAACTAATATTACTCTTCTCTTTCTTTGTCACCCAGCTGTTCAAACTATTCAAATATGTTTTTCTTGGTCTACCTTTACTCTTTTTACCTTCTATCTTTCCTGTGAGAGCAAGATGTTCAATACATTTATGTTGATTTACGTGCCCTAAAAATTGCATTTGTCTTTTTCTTATTTTACGAATTAATAACCTTTTAGTTATCACGATTAGGGCCTTGAAAATGTGATGCATTTTCGTTGTTTACATACTCAAAGAATGATATTCATCGCAAAAATAGGGGTCGGGGAACTGAAAAGAAGGTAGAGTGGGGAAATCTTTATATCGCTCCATAAGTTTCAAAGTTTGTCGTCTTTTCTTTTTTAGGACAACAGGCTCGTGGGATTTTTTCCCATCTAAATATGTCACATGAAAGGATTAATTGTGCCATTTTTCTGCTATCTTGGATAGAAGTCAGTGAGATTAAATAAGAGTACTTTCAATAGGATCTAGATTAGACCCAGATACCGTTTCATTGATAGGAAAAAAAAAGACTACAACAGAGTTTGAACTACACATCATCAGGCATTTCTGTGTCGCGAATGATTTAGATTTAGTTTTATTTTCTGTTTGTGCTTCATAAATTCTTTTTCTTGTTAAGAAAACATAATAAATAAAAGCTTTCGTGTACAAGAAATCGGTATGCGCAATAATGAGAACATCATTACACAATTATTACATGCTTTCATTGCCTATTACACAACAGCTAGCGTATATTTCTCATTCACAATAACATTATTAAAGCAGTTTATCGCCTCCAATTCAACGTAATTGGTTGCACTTATCTTTTATCGATTGTCAATATTGTAAGATGCAGATACGATAGTGGAATGTGATAATGACGGGGTGGTTCTGCAAGGAATTAATGAGGATAACTTGTGGCTCAGTAGCTTAACTGGTTCATCATCAAACTTAAACGTGAAGGGTCCGGTTCGAGTCTGTAATAATATGTCATTGACCTGTCCACTCGGTAAATACGGGTGTTGGGTCTAATTCTGATTTAGTAGGAACACGTCTGTGATAATTTTAAACACTATCGTCCTATCTAGAGGGTAATCAGCAATTATATAATAACTTTTGATATTATTTAAATAAACGCACTTGCTCTCTAAGATAAAGCGTTTTGTCCATTGCTATGGTGAAACACAAGTTGGGAATGAGAATTAACCTGTTTCTAATCGGTTATGGGGCGTGCAGGAAAGCGCAAAACATATGAAAAAAACACTTCAGGGATGACGGTATGAGGACGGTACACTGATATGGAATTGCTCTTGCCAAGTGCTCCTTTCTCCAGATATGGTGACACACCTGAGCCCGTCGACATGGAGCTGGTTGTCAGCAGCTTCTAATGGTCTCACTGCGGTACCAGGTTCTTGTCCATAACACGTACATGTGAGACAGGCGGTGCAATGTCTGACGTTCTTTCAAAAGGAAAACTTCCACAGATGTGAAAATGTGCAAATATATAATATTATATTTACCATTCTGTGGCTAGGCAAACCGGAGATGTAGGCTGGGCTCACCACCAGTAGGACAGCAGCTTCTAATGGTGCTCACACTACTATGTTATGACGATCGACCTAGGACTTCATATACTATAGATGTCACTGCGATCAACCCAATCCGCAGTTCTTTACCGCACTTGTGTACCGCACTTGTGTATGGCAACTGGTGCCAGAGTGACCATTATCATCGAGAGATGTCAATGGTACCGTCGCACATCCGCCCGGAGGCTATCGCCATAACACACCGTTCAACTAAGTGCTCTGCGGTTTCGGGTTCGTTCCCGCATTGGGTACATGTTGGACAGATGGAAAGTCCCCAATGATGAAGCGATTTTCAGTTGGGGGAGACACCGTTGGCGGCCAACAGAGTGTGGTCCAGATCCTGTCTAACCATACACACTGAATGAGACCTGACGACGTCACCTACTTGCACTCATTGAGCATTGCATTGTAACAGTTTTCC
>NC_088363.1:25268711-25296211 GCF_034508935.2 Berghia stephanieae
ATAAATTATATAGAAAAAAAACGAAAAAAAGGGAAGGAGAAAGAGTGTGAACCAGAAAGATAGAAGGATAGATGGATAGATAGATAGATAGATAGATAGATAGATAGATAGATAGATAGATAGATAGATAGATAGATAGATAGATAGATAGATAGATAGATAGGTGGATAGAGGTTGAACAATAGAAGAAAGTGAACAAAGGTAGAGAGAGGGTAGAGGAAGAAGAGGGGGGAAAATGAAAGCAAAATAAACATATCAAAGGCAGATCAGATGCAGGTACGGCCGTTATTTGTTCAGTTTTCTTATTTACTTTTACAATAATCGACGTCTAGAATGAGTGTAAATGAAAAACAAGCGTTTCCGTAATGAATCCAATCATTAAAATAAAGATGTATCTATTTGGAAACGTCTCAACTACAAAATATACAAAAGGCAATCATCTAAAAAGCGGCGTGTGAAATCGTGTCAGACAAATCATTTATGATAAATACAAGACAAATAATGTATTTTCTTTTAAACAACGTGTTTGTTTATAGTCGCATGAAGAGAGGAATACAAAAAAATGGTTAGATAACTAGACGTTTTCAGTTATCTATAGAGATAGTCTATAGCCCTAATATCAGAGCTATTCCATGTGCGTCTTATTTGTTTACATTTTGTCTTGTTCCACACAAAGAAGAGCGCATAGAATTAGTTTGCTCTCAATTTGGATTCAGTAGTCTGATGTCACGCCGCCCGGCAACGGCGGCCATCTTGATTCTAACTAAAGAATATCATTACTTTTTATTCTTCATGCTGGCTAGAACTTTTCATATGCCTTGTGATCAGAATGTGTAAAAGTCAAAACATGATCAAATTTATGTTTTTTTTTCCTCTGGATACGCTTTTATGCTCGCCGGAGAAATATTTCATACGGGTGTCCGCCATTGTTACGATAGTTTAGAGCCAGTGTTACTAAGTTACCATGCGTCATTAGGAAGGAAGTGGCGTTACGACTGTTGAAGAGTATTGATATTCGCGGGGTCAGTGAGCTAGCCTCGATTTGATCCCCTAAGCCTAAGTAGTTGAGAGATGAGAGTTCGTACGATAGGTATTAAGTTTAAAAGCAATATTTTTGTGATGCTGGATGGCCCAGTGGCGAGTGTAATTGCTCGCTGACCTCTCTTTCTCTCTCTCTCTCTCTCTCTCTCTCTCTCTCTCTCTCAGCCAGGCGGAGGGTGCCGTGTCAGTGGGATCCCGGATTGGCTCTGACACCGCGATCCTTTTATTCTCTGTTTTCATCGGGCACTTTTCCATACCCTATATTTCACATCTATGTTTGCCCAGCCCGGGGCAACGCAGCCTCACAGAGATGCTGACACGGGTTTACCACCAGAAAAGAAACACTCGGATGGTTTCTTTTACCTAGAAAGATAATCTAAATTTCTTTAAAAGCTAATTTCTTAAAGAAAACAAGCACTCATTCGTCCGACTGCTTCCCTTACAGAGAAGGATTGCTGCTAGGGTTTGGGCATAACAAAGTGATTTCCATGACATGTTTACTGCCGTAGTCTGGGGAAAAAAACACGTTGAAAACTTTCTAACCTGAGACGTCAATGAAGGCTTGAGAGTTTTTGACAAGGTGGGGGTCATTATAATCGATCGATATTTGAAGAGCGAGTTTCTTGGCCAGAGTCTTGGAACAGTGTTTTATATCAGGGTACGACTGTACATTAAGTATAAGGCGTCCCCACCAAATGTCCGCTCATTACTTATTCCCACAGCCACTCATTATTAACTTTTCCTTAGAGGTCATTATTGATTCTCGTAAAATAAATTTACTTGCATGATTAATAAATGAATAAGTAATAGATTAATTTGTTCCAATAAATTTTATTTTGATTTCTGTTTCATCTCCACAGATTGTATTCATCATTGCCAGGTCTATACTGACGTCACCGTCGTCAAACAACAACGAAAACAACAGCATCAGTATCAACATCCAATAAATAACAGCGGAAGAATAAAAATAAAAGGAGCAACGAACAATATCAAACAGTTACAAAAACATCATCATCATCATAAACAACAACGTGACCAATAACAAAGAGTAAAGAAATGATGATGATAATAATTATAATAATAATAATAATAATAATAATAATAATAATAATAATAATAACAGTATAGTAGTAGTAGTAGTAGTAGTATAGTAAGTAGTAGTAGTAGTAAGTAGTAGTAGTAGTAGTAGTAGTATGTTGTTGTTAGTAGTAGTAGTAGTAGTAGTAGTAGTAGTAGTAGTAGTAGTAGTAGTAGTAGTAGTAGTAGTAGTAGTAGTAGTAGTAGTAGTAGTAGTAGTAGTAGTAGTAGTAGTAGTAGTAGTCGTAGTAGTAATTTTCAAAAGCATAAACGTCAAACCTTTTTTTAAAAAACAAAACAAAACAGGAAGTTTCTAGGAGATGAGAATCATGATTACAATTCACCCCCACTTCTCCGATAAAACCAGGACCACCCTCGCAGGGTACCGCTCGTGTTTTCATTCACATCGCCTGGTCCGTGTTGTGATAGAATTATTTGGTTCGCGCTGTGGCTACAGACGTCTCCCATGTTTCAATACGACGACGAATAGACAGGACTTTGAATGAGGTTCCAATAGACTGTGTGTCTAGATATATATATATATATATATGGACTTCTAGTCGTTTTCTGTTTGGATGACGTGCAGATGAATATGCAACAGATTGCAATAAAATACTCGGATCAATCTAGCTTATTTGATAAACTGGAGACATGCAATTATTCATCAAATGTGTGATTACGTTAACTCTGTTGTGAAATACTCAATATTCCTTACAATATCATTATAAAAAAAGAAGCAAAAGATTGTATTTTTCATAATTTGGAAATTAATTGACAAGTGAGAAAACTTCAAAGAGGAGTGTCAAATTTTTTTCCAAAGGACTTTTTATAAGGTTTGTATTTTATTGTCAAGTTGTTATGTGTAGTGTGTTTAAAGACGAGTGACAATAGTTTCACATTCTGATGTGCTCTGTTTAAAACTACATTTCAAACATTTTGCCCAGAACGCAAAGTCCCAGATTGAGAGGTTTTTTTTTGACACGATGATTGTCATTTTAATCGGTCGGTGTTTGAATCACGAGTTTTCTGACCAAAATTTCTAAAATGTGTTTTTTTTTCCTCAGAGATTTCTGCATTTGCCTATTTCTTAGGTAGATAATCTTAATCGCTTCTGGTGTAAATGAGTACCAGATTGTAGGCAAACGTCTCATGTTTAAGATTTCGTGACAAGTTGGGGTTCATATCAATAGATCCATATATGATTAGGCGTGTGACCATCCTTGTATGGACTAATGAAACCCTGCAACAGTGATTGCATTTTTGTTTTTGTTTTTTTGTTTTATTTTTTGCTTTAAAAAAATTGAAACAGGCTGTCCCGATAGTTCAGTTGGTACAGCATTCACATCAGACGCAAAGAGACCAATTTCAATCTCGGGTGATTTCGAGCAAATGCTTCTGAACGATATAGAAACCGGGATAAACTCCGTGGGCTCCACGAGCCTCATGGTCTGAAAGATTCCTTACTTTTTTATTTCAAAGATGCAAAATTAGTCGCCCAAGAATGTCAAAATTGCCGTTCTACTTCGATAATTGGTAAGAGCCACCCCTGAAAGGTCAATATTTAAAGCAATGGAATTAGTTGGTGACAGAAACCCGATCATCGTTCGGAATTCAATGGGCCTATAACGACAACAACAAACTTGAAAATATTATGTTATTTTACTGTCATATACAAGTTTTGTTATTGTGTTTGAAATTAGTTATTGCCCTTTGCATTTTCCAAATCGTAGAAAATAGCATTTTTAAAATAAATACGTCAAGACACTAGAATAAATCAAGTATATTCAATGTGTTTAGTCAGCTTACGGCAAGATTAAAGTAATAGAAGGTTTTCAATTGTATGTAAAATTTTAGACGTATATTGGCGTCGGCATCCGAGCTTGACGATGTCTTACCTTGCATCTGACAATGTCAAGTAATAATGCTCGTGGTCAGTGATCTGATAGGTTACAATCTACGTATATGCAGATTACATAATATATCGTGTACATATGTTATGCAGGTCTCACATCCGAAGGCAATTATGGGCAATATTTTGCGTCATTATTAAAGATTTCCATTACAACGATGAGCCCATCACGATTATTACGACGATGATTGATTGACAAATTAGGGAACATGCACCGATGTAAGATAAAAATCTGATAAAAAGTGTTTATGAAACAGTGCTAGACAAAGTAGAAAGAAGAATACAAGAAAAACAAATCATCCTTAACTCACTCAATCTTAGAGATTTTTTGCTACTTTTCAAAATTGAAAAAATAATGTATTAAAAATAAGCATGTACATATCTAGTTTTATTCAACTACCATTAACATTAACATGCAAAAGCTAAAAACATTAGCTTTGATACTAGTTTCTACGTCTATAATTTGTCTCATAAAAATGTAATAAATAGGCATGAGGTAAAAGTAACCCGGGTAAATTACGGATATAGTCGGTGTTGGGGTTGAGTGAGTTAAAAATCAGTCTCGACTGGCAGGATGATTTCTTTTCTTGTATTATTTTTTCTACTTTGTCTGGCACTGTTTCATACACACCTTTTCAGATCTTCTATCTTACCACGATGGGGTTCAGCAACGAGTGCAAACATTATTTGTTACAGTGAATGACATAATCAGTCGGATGGTGAAAAGGTTTGAACTGTGATATTGCCAAGTTTAGTTAGAAGGTCAATTTGTTTTCTCAAAAATAAGTTATTGTCATAGATTTAATGATTAAATCACCCCTTTTTGTATATCTTCGGGAAATATCAAAATTCACTTCAAAATATTTTTTACAATTAGTCTGGTTTAAAAAGTATGAAATTTGAGGAAAGTTGCTGGATACCTTCCCCATACATCTGACCATATCTTCATGAAAAATAACCCGATTTACTTTAAATAAAGATTAAAATGTTCTGGGGAGCATATTCTTTCAGAAAATAGAGATCCAAAATGGTCACCTTCCGACTGATTTTGCCATGCATTGACACGTTTATTTTGATCCATCGTCTATCATCGGTACCATGTCAAGGTGAAACTTGTACAAAAAAGTGGATTTAACTTACAAATATCAAATAATATAATCAAGTATTTGTTTTTAACGCACTATAACAACGATAACCGCTATGCATTTAGTAAAATATTCGCAATATCCACCAGCCATATAAAGCGTACCAACACACAAAATTATATGTAACCCAAACGTTCATATTCTGATTGGTGTACATTAGTGAGAACGGAGGACGAAGTGGCCGAGTGGATAAGGAATTGCACTGTGACCCGGAATGACCTGGGTTCGAGCCCCGCTTCATGCACTTTCGTTTTTTTTTCCTTGAGCAAGATTATTAACCCCCATTTTGCTCACTTGGACAACATGAGTGATTCCTGTTGGCATCAGACATCTTGTTTGCTGAATTATCTATATTCCTTCGTGGAATGCCTAGGCGACGATATCTTATGGTGTCGTTCTTATGGTGCGGTGGCGGAAAAGGCATAATTTATTTTTTAATTTTTAATCATTAAAATGGCTGTCTAAAAACAATAACAAAAATAAGAGTGTCGTCAATTTCGTTCCTTATAATATACTCATCCTTCCAGTGGCGGTTCTAGCCTATTTACAGTGGTGGGGCAAAGATGATTCGGTCATATATATATATATATATATATATATATATATATATATATATATATATATATATATATATATATATAATTTATTTATTTATTTTTTTATTATTATTATTTTTTTTTTTGCACCTTTAAAAAAAATATTTCTACCACAAATAATCACATTCACAATGAAATGACAATACCAGTAGATTTTAATTATTCCAAACGTAATAAAAAATGAATCACGAAAGAGAATAAAACTAAAAAATAAAGCGACAAGACATAATGCGACAACACCTTGACAATACAAGTCCATTTCGTTCACTCGAAAAATTAAAGAGATGCTTTAATCCCTCAACGGCGAGATTAATATTTCTGTTACATTACTGGTTTTCAGTAGTAGTAGTAGTAACATTAAAGTTTTCATCGAGAAGCAACAACAGCGATATGACTCGAGTTTCATTCAGAGCTCAAATTGCATCATTTTTACTGCTCTCTTGGTGGTTAGAATGATTGTGCCGGTGGTGGTAGTGGTTGGAATAGTGGTAGCGGTGGTGGTGGTGGTGGAGGAGGAGGAGGAGGAAGACGAGGCGGTGAGGGAGGATGTAATTATGGTAGTGGTTTTGGTGGTGCTGTTGGTTAGAATGATAGTTGTGGAGACGATGACGGAAATTCTATGATGATGTTGATATTGTTTTTATTGCTATTGTTGTACTGTTGTTGTTGTTGTTGTTGTTGTTGTTGTTGTTGTTGTTGTTAATGATGATGATGATGATGATGATAATGATGATGATTATGATGACAACGACGATGTCGTCGACAATGATGGTTACCATACGATATTACAAAGTTTATATAATCTTAGGCTTTCGCCAATAAATCATACAATTTGATGACAACATACATGTAGGTGGAACAAAATGGTAAATGGAGCCAAACAATAAACTGATACAATGAATAACCACAAAAAATATACAAGAATAGTAATACCACCGATACGTACAATAATAATAATAACAATAATAATATTGATAATAACAATAATAACAATAACAATAATAATAATGATAATGATAATGATAATAATAATAACAATAATAATAATAATAATAATAATAATAATAATAATAATAATAATAATAATAATAATGATAATGATAATAATAATAATAATAATAATAATAATAATAATAATAATAATAATAATAATAATAATAATAATAATAATAATAATAATAACAATAATGATATTACCATCATCATTACTACCACCACCATCATTACTACTACCACCACCGCTACCACTATACCACCATCACCATCATTATTACGAATCCAATCTGTTTTTTTCGTTTTTTAAAATTTGATATCTATCAAAGCAGACGAAAAGTCCGGTGATTTTTTTAAAAGGGTAGTTATAATATCTACGATTTTATTAGCCCTAAAAACTACGATTTTTATTTTCCTCTTTCAAGTTGGCAGGTCTGCTATGACAAGTATCAGTTCTATAGTCAAAATAAGACAAACAAAAACAAAGTTTATTTAATCTTAGGCTTTCGCCAATAATTCATACAATACAATTAAGACAAAATAATGTTACCAATCTCTCCTCATGCATTCGTTAGACTATCATCACAATAACGACCGTGTTATCTTTGCTCCTTCCCCAACCAACCCCTCGCTTCCGCCTCTTCATCGCGAACCATCTTATGTATGTATTAGCTTCAGGACGGGCAAGTACGGAATCTGCCCACCCTTCATTTAAACCTATTTATATCCTCTATAACTTAGTTAGAATTCAACTCTCTCCTTACTCAGAAGAGTATTTCTCGTATACTAATTCAATTGTTGAGAAAACCAAAATGGTGGCTGTATTTTATATATTTATCTAGTCGTGACTTTTGAATAAAAGTGTTTTGTTTTATTAGAGGGAATACAATAGAAAATTACATTGTTTTGCAAAATTATTTAGTCTAGCAATAAAAATACAGCGGTAATTACTTTAAGAATTAAAAAAAAGAACTAACAAATTAATTTGTTAAAAAACAAAACAAAAAAAAAAACAAAAAAAAACAACAACAACAACAACAACAACAACAACAACAACAACAACAACAAAAAAATCAAATAAGAAAACAATTTAAATAAATGAGTTTTGAGAAGCACTAAAGAAAACGAGAAAAAAAAAGAAATAATCTAAATGGATAAACAAATATATAAAAACGACACAAATTAATACTAAATTGATATAATAATATTAGTAAATTAATAAATTTAATTCAATACTGGAACCTTCCCAAAGTCATTACATCGATGGTACCAGCACAAGTAAGGCAATAAATAAGAAAAAGTTCGTTTGCCAAAATCTCTATTTAGTGTTCACTGGTTAAAAGTTGGGCTCATTTGAATTAGCCCGACCTAGTACTAGAGAGGCCAGACAGCAAAAATCGGAGTTAGTTCATCGTTAGGCGACGTGACGATGAGATGGCGATGTGGGCGGAGTGGAGTGGAGTGGTTGGGGGGGGGGGGGGCAGATAAAAAAGAACAGGAGCGTATCCTGGTTTATGCATTACGGGGTGCATGGTGATTCGCAATCTATCAAAAATACACACAAATTGATTTCAGTACGAAGTATCAAGTTTAAGTAGTAACTTTTGAAATTATCTTATTTAAATTTGATTATTTCGGACCTGGTAATACAGCATATAACTTGAAAAAACAGGCTGGTATTTGCCCACCCTGCCCATTATTACCAGCCGTCCCTGCATCCTTCTCAATAAAACACCTAACCTTCTCAAGCTTTATTTTGTAAAAAAAAAAAAAGAAAAGCTATAAACTAGATCTTTGGCATTTTAATAATGAATGGCCATTTAATAATACCGACATTATTCTTTTTTATCTTGAGCATGTCTTTATATATATATATATATATATATATATATATATATATATATATATATATATATATATATATATTTATATATATATTTATAACCACTTCATGTGCTCAAAGCGATTCACAAAGAGCCCCCAACAGCAACATTTAGCATGTAGGACGAGGCATGATTTTTTATATTGTCAATCACTCAATCATGTGACTTACTTAAGTCCCAGGTTTAAAACTTCTTGACAAGATGAAGGCAATTTTAATCGATCGATATTTAAAGGACAAGTCTTCTGGCCAAAATGTTTTTAGCACTTTGTTTTTTAAAATAGAGTACAGCTGAAGAGGTGTGGTAGAGATTTGACATTAAGTTTGTTACAAGAGAAATTAATTGCTTTTCTGTCTGTAATGCTCGACCTTTAATTGACATGACATGTCGTGGGATATTGTTTTATGGGAAATGCCAATCGGAAATTCCTAAATAGAATTATGTAGGTATCATATTGTTTTGATTGATTCTTACTATCTGATAAAACGAAAGAAAAAACTCAGTAATATTTTGGTTTGAAATATCAAAAAAAAAAAAAGAAAAGATTCCAGTAAAATCTCAAATCAGTGATTTTTTTTTTGGGGGGGGGGGATGTCGAAATATAGGCAATATTATGCTTTATAAAAAAAACACGACAGTAAGATTTACAATCATGATGAAAATAGCCACATTCTGAGATAGAATTCGTTAGATATTGAATGAAGGCTTTGGTAATTAAAATATATTTGCATTAATAAAACAATCTGTCAACTCTCACTGGAGTAAAAATAAACAACAATGTTTAATAGACAAAATTATCATGATTTTTGCTCAATTTTTCCCCCTAAGTCGATTACGAATTATAAAACTGCGTTATCCGTTTATATTTTTTCATCAGTCCTATATTATGGCCATCCATTGATGATATATATGACTAAGTCCGTCATCAAGTTTATATGAAAACACTTTGCAATTAATCATTTAACCGCCTTACTCTAGAAATAATTTAATCTAAAAACCGCGAATTCGCAGGTTTGAGAGTTTTTGACATTCAAATATTTGAAAGACGAGCTTTCTGGCCAAATTTTAAAATACGTGTCTTTCCAGAGTACGGCAGTTTACTGGCTACAAAGAGATAATATATGCAGAGGTTGCAAGCATTTCTTTTTGGCACGTTTCAATCTGTAGATATAGGTTTCAATTCCGACTCCGTAGGTCCTGGTAATATGACCATTATAGAGCCACGCTCTAAAAGGCAACTTAACCCCGTATACCATTTCAATTGAATAAGAAAAAAATGGAATACTTTCCTTTAATTTTAAACGGATCTATTAAAGAAAAAATTCACTCTGTTAAAAATGTCACAGTGAAAATATTGTGGCGAAGTCGTGAGATGAGAAAATGATATGTTCATTGCCTTTTTTGAGGTGCCATCTTTTTGAGGGACACCTCTATTATTTATCCTTGGCTGCAGGGAAATGGGAGGCTGATGTATTTAGTGAAGGTCAACTGTGACAGAACAAACGCTATACGAATTATAAGTCAAATATTGAGGAAGAGATGTGAAAACAGGAAGTAGATATCATTGATCTACTCTTCCTGTCTTCATATCTCTCACCTAAATTATATCACGATCTATTGTTTAAAAATGTAAATGGGGTTGGGATTTAAAATTGATCTGTATAGCCCATGTTACTTTCTTTGCCAAGGAGCATAGGAATACTGTCAAATCTAAAAATTGTTTAACTATTTTTTACAGATTGATATTCGAGTGACTTGCAAACCTTTTTTTAAATTAAGGATAAATCTATCATCCGTTGACTTAAATAATTGTTAAGAAAATCTGCTGAGACATTCTGAACGGTCCTTAATTTTACCTTGGGAGTCGCCATCTGGCTGCCCTGTTACCAGATTCATTTGCGCGCACACAAAGACTTTATTACCGGATTGATTTTGATCGTTGATGGCTCAAAAAATTAGTCTCAATCTATATTAATTTCCACGATGCAGTAGTATGATAATTAAAATAGACGAGTTTCTCTCCGTAATAGCCTTTATTTTTCCGCGAGGTATCTCCCTGTTGCTTGTAGAATATTTGTCGCGATAATGAAAATGATCAGCGAATATTACAATAATAGCAAAATCCTTGACCTGACATTGCGTATTTGTGAAAGACACGAATTTACACATATTATTAATCCGATCAACTTAAGTGTCAATGGGTACCAAGCTATGGGCAATGGCTGATAGTGTAAAAAAATTTAAATAACAGGCAAAAGTATAAGATCAAAATGAGGAAGAGTGTGCATGATACAGCACTATGATATATTCAGTCATAAGAACTATTCGATAACCTTTGTTGCATCATGGCTGCACATCTGTCCGGCATAACTTTCAGAAGAGTTGAGGATAGATCTAGATCCTAAGTCGAGAAACCTGAATCTGGTATGATTTTTTTTTCTATATATTTTTTCTTTGTCCCGCACGGTAACATAAACGCACGCGCGCGCGCCCGCACACACACACACACACGCACACACATAATACATACATACACACACTCACATACATATACACATACACACAAACACACACATTTTCAGACTCTCTAAGGATACTTATGGTAAGAATACTAATGGTAAGAGCGCTTTTACAAGCATCATGCTTCGCCTTACATGTTGAGTATTGCCATTGGCTCGGTAAAGCGCTTTGAGCATATTACACTTAGTCTATACTGCGGTATGTAAACGCTCACGCTTTGAAGGGGGTGGGGGGGGGGGTTAAAAAGATGCGTCAAATGGGTGACTTGATGAGAAAAATAGGGTATGGAGAAGTGCCAGATGAAACAAAGAATAAAAAGTCACGGGGTCAGTGCCAAACTCGGGATCTAATTGTCACGACACCCTCCGCCTGGCCGAGAGAGAGAGAGAGAGAGAGAGAGAGAGAGAGAGAGAGAGAGAGAGAGAGCCATATTTTTCTGTGGCTTGGTAGTTCAGTCCGTTGTGCGACCGCTCGCTGTCCTCTCTCTCTCTCTCTCCCGGCCAGGCGGAGGGTGTCGTGTCAATTAAATCCTGAGTTTGGCCCTGACCCGTGACTTTTTATTCTGTTTTCATCTGGCACTTCTCCATACCCTATTTTTCTCATTGATGCAAGTGCCCGCTCCACACTCTTTCCAAATGGCTGACTTGTACTGCGTGGAATTGGAATTAGGTTTTATGTGGCCGGTTGTGGGAATAAATTAAATGCTTTATGAAGCGCAATCAGCGTGTTAAGATCTGAGGAAAAGCGCCTTATAAAATACGATTAATTACATATTTTTAGGCATTTTGTTGCGTTTAGATGAAATGCTCACAACATCCGCCAGTCGGATATAACTTACCAATTTGTAACGTTGAACGTGTATAGTTTGACTGATATAATTTAGTGAGAAGTTATCACCAAAATTGCTGTCTAAAAGCAATAACAAAGATCTCGGGGACGTCAGTCTCGTTCCTTCTATCTGTCTTCTGTTCCTTTTATTTTATAATTACCTCATGTATAGGAATGAATGAATAAGGGAATAATATACACGTGTGGATAATAGAAAGGCATTGTTTGAATCCAAGTCTTATGTCATTGTGTTCTCAAAATCTCGGTCGTCGATCTCTCCTGAGATAACAAATAGACAAGAATAGAAAAGCGAGACAATGAGATAACAAACTTTTTATACAGTAGACCGCCATGGAATCGCTCTGAATTATATGTAAAACCGTCATAAATTAGACGGCTTTGTGGTCTTGTGGTATGAAAACCCGCCTTCGGATCTGTAGGTAACTGGTTCGAGTCCCGCTTTAGGCGGCGTAAAGTTGAGTCCTTGAAGTAGGATCTATACTAACATTCTCTCACAGTACTCAGGTCTAAATTGAGTATATTGGCAGTAGCAGCGTTGTCGATGTCCAAAAAAAAACCTATTGCGTCTCGTCCTGCATCATCGTTGCTGTTGGTTTGGGACCCCTTGTAAAATGCTTTGAACACTTTTATTGGATATTGCGTTTTATATATATTGAATTTAAAAAAGAACACTGACCAGTAAAAGTAACAAATATACATGAGTGATAACTTTGAGCTCACGGTATCTGGGAGCCATGATAGCCGTCACATGTTTTATTCTGTTTAATTTGACAGTTCTCTGTTGTTCCCTTTAGTTCTCAGCATTATTGAAATAAGTGCCTGCTCTACACATTTTTTTCAAATTTATATTCAATCCAATACTGGAGCTATTGGAAACCCTATTTTGCATTATGCATTATGTATTCACGTGTTTGTCTTGTTTAACTGTTACTCGCTCATAGAAATGGGAACGATCTATATTCATGTTTTCGTTCAACCTGGTCATCAATCACATGATTTGTTGCTGTACAACGATGAGACATATCTCTATGTATCGAAACACGCTGCGTTGTTTATACAAGTTGTAAACATACCCATGAGTCATGTTGAGCAAGATGACCAATTGTAACATTGGATATTTCTCAAACTGTGAACACTTTTCATTATGTGGGTCATTTTGAGCACCCTTTGGCATGTGACCAATGACCTCGAGCACATGGAAATTTAATATAGATCATGCCCATTCGTGGGGTTTGGACCAGTAATACGCTTCAACAATCGTGACGTCACTTCCCTCGTAATGACGCATGGTAACTTAGTAACTGGCTCTAAACTATCGGAACAATGGCGGACGCCCTTATGAAATATTTCTCCGACGAGTATAAAAGCGTAATTAGAGGAGAAAAAAAACCCATTATAAATCTGATCATGTTTTGCTTTTACACATTCTGTTCACAAGACATATGAAAAGTTCAAGCCAGCATGAAGAATAAAAAGTACAGATTTTCTTTGTTTAGAACTTCGATGGTCGCCGTTGCTGGGCGACGTGACATCAGACTATTGAATCCAATTACCTCAAATACACGGCGACCACCACCAAAAGAAAGTTACTTGTGAGTTGTATTCAGCAACATAACCAATGGGATCCTATCGATACTTTGAGCTCTGCTAATGATAACTCACTTTTTCGCTCTCCGGCGAAACCAGGACTTGTATAGATAGAATGCGCTTGGCCAAGGAGTTCACAACATTGCCATCCGGAAGTATAACGGACCAACACACAAACTCTGTGTAACCATGAACTTTTATAGTCTGGTTAATACAGTTTAGTGAGAACAACTCACAAACGCGGATGGCAAAAACAATAACAAAGGCATGAGTGACGTCATCTTCAAATTATCTATAGGGCAAGGTGGTGCACCAGTCATGGTACCAGTGTTAGTGTGTTTAGCTGGGGCCATGGCGAAAATGATGCCCACTTCCTGCGCGCGCGCGTGTGTGTGTGTGTGTGTGTGTGTGTTTGTGTGTTAATGAGTGAGTGAGACAGAGAGAAAGAGAGAGAGTGTGTGTGTGTGTATGTGTCTGTGTGTGTGAGAGAGAGAGAGTATTATGCGTGGACAGTGTAAGATTGATAGTAGGGACGTGGAAATACCTCAAAGAGAACCTATAGATAGAATGAAGTTGACGTCACTCGGGTCTTTGTTATTGTTTTTTGCCATCCGCGTTTACGAGTAATTCTCACAAAACTGCATTAACCAGACTATAAATGTTTGTTACACACAGTTTTGTGTGTTGGTCCGTTATACTTCCGGATGGCAATCTTGTGAACTTCTTTGCCAAGCGCACACTATCGATAGCGCATGAAATGGAACATTACTTCTATCTGGCATTCTGTGGATATGTGTGCTGATTTGGCAAAACCCGTCAGATGTCTGAAAAATTCGAATCTCATATTTTTAATAGAGGCACAATATTTGGACAAAATGCAGTTTGGATTTTATAATTGTCTTTATAAGGGTCGAAGTTATTCGCGTTTGAAGGGAGGAGGATCGAAAAAAAAAATTTGAAAACGGATAAGCTTTTAAAAATAAGACATGCATATTTTGCATCAATAATAGAGCTCAGAAAAAAAATTTATTAAATTATCAATAAGCTTCAAACTGTAAAATCATTTTGTGAAAATGTAGTTGGATAGATAATGAAAACAATGAGGTAAATAAAATGAACATTATGCAGATAATCATTTTTCACCTTTATTCGCTCTTCTCAAAACCAGCTTATGCGACCTCCGACGGGTTTTGCCAAATCAGCACACATGTGTACTTATATAAATAGTGAAATATAATATTTAAACGGGGTAAACTAGAATAACATAACTTTAAAAACATACACGTTTTTATGCCAATAACATTTTTATTGTATAGTCAGTCACACGACATCTTTCAAGAGCGTTTAATAGCGTGATTTTATATCTTTTCCATAACGCTTTTACTATCATGCCGATAGCGGAACGTATTTCAATACCTTGGTTTAAGGTCAAGCTAATAAATTATCCCCCACCAGATTTAGAACTTCCCAATATCATGGTCACCTGATTTCACAGCCCTGGCTGTTTTCTCTATATCTTTTGCAAAAGGAATTCATTCACTTCTCAGATACTTCCAGATCTCTGGTAATCTCATTGTAATGTCTATTGTTTTCTTTAGACCTTCATTAAATATGGTCATTCCATTGGTGTTGCTTTTGTTTTTTATCCAGTCGACTGCCGTACTCTGGAATGACACGTATTAAGAACATTGGTCAGAAAACTCATCCTTAATATGTCGATCGATTTAAATGACCCTTATCTTAGCAAAAACTCTCTTCTTCTTCTTCTTCTTCTTCTTCTTCTTCTTCTTATTATTATTATTATTATTATTATTATTATTATATTATTATTATTATTATTATTATTATTATTATTATTATTATTATTATTTATTATTATTATTCTTCTTCTTCTTCTTCTTCTTCTTCTTCTTCTTGTGGAAATCTCCAATAATATTGTCCAGGATTACTCCACAGTTTGTAGGGTATTACATTTTAAACGTGTTAAAACACTGCTCTCTACTAGCTACTAATAAAAATACATAGATTAAAAAGTCACGATGTGAGAGCTCTTGCAACCGCATGAAGGCATGTTAGCAACCGTTTTCAGCCACGTCAGCTGGGAAGCTATTCCACAGTCGGGCAGTGGAAGGGGAAAACAAATACAGGTGGGCGTCCGTTTTTGATGCTGGGATGGTTACTCTTGATCTCAAACCTGGGACTTCATGAACCCCTAGCGTTGAACATTTTTGACAAGCTGGTGGTCTTTATAGTCGATCAATATTTGATCTTAAAGTTTTCGGCCAAAAGAATAAATGGGTTTGTCGGAGTACGGCTGTACTATGATAAAAACAGCACATTCTTTTTTTTTTTATTTGGCCAGAAAATTTATCCTTCAATATCGTTGGACTTAAATGACCCAAATATTGTTAAAGACTCTCAAACCTGGGACTTCGATGGGAGTACCAGAGTTGGGAGTTTTGACAGGTTGAGGGTCATTTTAATCGAACGATATTTGAGGAACGTGTTTCTGGCAAAAATTTCAAAAAATGTGTTTTTACAGAGTACGTCAGAGTGGTGATTGGGTTGCTCAATCGAATATTATTGCCGACGGTGGAAAGTTGCCTACGATATACCTACTAGTTTCCCATACTATTGACTTTTTTATTTGGCCTAATTGTTTATATTGTTGTTGTTTTTTCTTAAAAATGAAATTTAATTATTCAGATCAGAATAAGCAATATGATGTACAGGAAGTGCCAGTTTGAAAAAAAAAAAGTAAATTAGAGAAAAGTCAATGAAAGAAAGGAATTGAAGGATTTATCGATGCTTTTTCTTTTCTTTTCTAAGCTTAGATTATATGGATTTTATGTGTGGAAATAAAATTTCAAAATTAAAATTTAATCACGCGATCAATGTGTCATGTCATTCTTCGTGATGAATGCACTTGACACCTTCCAATCAAATGAATTTGATATCCAATCAACTATGCCCTTTACGATTCCCTTTCAAAAATGTCATCATTTTAATTATGTCCGGTTATATTTGCAAATTCACTCCATACATTTCTTACTTCAAATAATCCCTAAACTATATAATTTTTTTCCTTTTTGCTGCCAATATCACATTCTTTGTCAAATAAACTTTGGACTTTAATTATTGTAGAATCTATTATACATTATGAGAGTAGGATTTTAATGCAAGTCACTTAACGATGATTAAATAAAGTATTTGCCACCCACGGTGATTGTAGGACCTTTTGTGTCATTTCGAGTTTAGCCATGAAAACGTCAATGCAAATAGCTGCTTTTACTGGTTTACCAAATGTAAGTCTTGTGGTGACTTAACAAAACACAAAAGATATTAAAACCGTTTCTTCAATTACCTTTTTATCTGGTCACCTGAAATGATTCTGATCTCCAGCTGAAGAAGAGAAAGTGTGTGTATATATGTGTGTGTGTGTGTGTGTGTTTGTGAGAGAGAGAGAGAGAGAGAGAGAGAGAGAGAGAGAAAGAGAGAGAAGGAGAGAGAGAGAGTCAGAGGAAGAAAAAAAAAGAAAGAAAGACACAGAGGGAGTGGGAGAGAGAGACAAGAGCGAGATATAGGAGAGAGAGAGAGGAGAAGAGGAGAGAGAGATCGAAGGAAGAAAACAGAGAGTAGAGAGAGACAAGAGCGAGATATAGAAGAGAGAGAGAGAGAAAGAGAGAGAGAGAGAGAGAGAGAGAGAGAGAGAGAGAGAGAGATAGGGTAGAGAGAAAGAGTGGAAGATTTAATCTCACATCCTAACAAAGTTTGATCCCAAGTTCCCAATCAAACTTTTAAACAAACAAGACCAGGTCACAATATTTAGACTGTGATCAGAACACAATCGCCTGAAACACCTCTTGCACACGATTTTCTCATTAGGAGAAACAGACCTGTGTGATTGTCGTGAAGGAGAGAGAAGACGCCCACCGGGTACATCAAACCTGCCCAAAGTATGCAGCAGCAAGGGAAGATGTTTAGCCTGGTTCCACACGTCTACAGAATCAACTGTGCGAGCCCTTGACAAAGTTGAGGAAGACAATGACGTTCCTTCAACAATTAGACATTCAAACGGGAAGACAATATGAGGGGAAACGAAGAAGTCAATCCCAAATTGTTCAAGTTCGATTTTTAAATGATTTTTTTACTCTCCCATTACTGCCACCGAAACAGCCTTACGGGTTTACAAAATCACATTCTAGACCTTGGGTATATTATAGCAAGATAATGGTTGAAATCGTATAGATACAAGTGGAAGATGAAAACAAACGCACCTGTTCTATAAAAATTAAGTTTTTATTCAATTCCGAGATATTGATAAAATTATTAAAGTTTACTCTGTTTCTAAAAACCATAAAAGTGGCAATTTGTTATATAACGCTATTATCCAATCACTCTCACATTCCATTTTTGAGGGAGTAAAATGAAATTACTGCAACATATAAAAAAAAAAAGTCAAAATAGTAGTCCTAGGGGGCAGCACGGCTCAGCGGTACGGTCTTTGCTTCGTACCCGAAAGGTACCGAGTTCGATTACTCGCCGAGCGCTGTGTGGCATTGAGCAAGCCACCTCGCCCTTGCTCAGTTTGCGGCGCTGCACTGCGGCTGACGCCTGGGTTATTCCAGTCTTCCCTTGGAATAGACCCTAGAGACAAATTTCTCCTGTCGGATGAATAAAGGGAATGTTATTATATTTATTATTTATTTTCAGAGCCATTAGGACCACTGAGCCAGAGTTTACCCTGGTTTCTAGAGAGTAAAACAAGCGATTGCTTGCAATCCTTTGGATAGGACGCTGATACTTTCCGTCAGATCTAACAGACCCAGCTACACAATCACTGTTGGGTGGGGGGACAGGGGGAGGGGTCAGAAAATAAAGATCGACCGCACCCAGGATCAATCTCGGTCCCTTCGCGTGTGATGCGAGTACAGTGCCCTATCAACTGAGCTGTCAAAATAGCATAGATGATTAAGTACAACAATTATCTTATAAAGGTCAAGATGGCTAATTATAGTCGAATGATTTCTGGCCAAAATAACAACTGACATCAGTGTAAGGCAATCTTAGCAAATTCTAGTTAGCTCTGAAAGTTCGAGACTTCTTGTGCTCGTAAAGACATTGGAATGATGGTGCAGAAACCTAATAATAATAGCACGTCTCTCCTGCAGTCAAAAGATGTATGATTCAATCTCCAGCAAAGAAAGACATATTTTTATAGAAGGAACGTAGTTGACGTTACTCAGCACTTTGTAATTGTTTTTATACAGCCAGTTGGTTGATTAGTTATCACTGAATTATCAATCAGCCTATAAACGTTAAATGCTGATTATAGTTTTGTGTGTTGATACGTTTTATGTGGCTGGCGGATGTTGTGAGTATTTTACCTAAATGTAGATAACCTCAATGTCTTTTTTTAATGGTTTTGTTTGATTTCTTTTCCTGTGATGTGCTATCTTCTTTGTTTATCAACAATAAATGTCTCATTTCACCTTTCAGATTTGTACATAGATAGGCAAAGTTTATTTCTGACGGTAGAATAACGGAATGCATGTTCTTTAATTTTTGGCACGAAACACTTCTCATTATATCGATGGAATAAGTCGATCCACCAAAAGGTCAAATAGAGCCAAACCTGGGACTAATACATACATCTCTATCCAATAAAAATTCATAGAATTAAAGTATTATTTCTGTTATAACCTTTTGTTTGTTTTCTTCTCATTGAATATTTGTGAAGTTAATAAGCTTCAACAGTCGTAACGTCACTTCCATCGTAATGACGCATGGTAACAGTAACTGGCTCTAAACTATCGGAACAATGGCGGACGCCATTATGAAATATTTCTCCGACGAGCATAAAAGAGTATCCAGAGGGAAAAAAAACATTATAAATCTGATCTTGTTTTGACTTTTACACATTCTGATCACAAGCCATATGAAAAGTTCTAGTCAGCATGAAGAATAAAAAGTACCGATTTTCTTTGTTTAGAACCACGATGGCCGCTGTTGTTGGGCCAGGTGACATTAAACTATTGAATCTAATTATGATTTAATGAATTGCTTGGTGATATTATATTATTCTGATTTACTTGTGATTGTGCGGCTATGTGGTCCCGGCATAGTTGAGTCCTTGGAAAAGGCTCTTTACTCACATTCTCTCACCGTACTCGGGTGTAAAATGAGTTAAAAAAAATTTAATATCGCCTTACAGGCATCATGTCTCGTTCTACTTGTTACGTGTTACTGTTGGTCAGGGACCCTTTGTAAAGCGCTTTGAGCACGTTTAGTGGATATTGCGCTATATAAAAGCTCAAATTTTACTCAAATAACACGACACTGACCAAAATGACGTCAAAATGCCAGTCTTTGGCCACAAAAGGAAACAAATCGTGAGTTGTATTCAATAGTTCAACCAATGAAATAGCTTGTTTCCATGAGCTCTACTAACGACAACTCACCAGAAGCTAAATAAACTAAAAAATGACGTCAAACTACGTCTTAGAGGGTTCTTGTGTCAGACTATAAGTTAACGATGGCTACAGCCTGACACTCAGGGCTGCTGACACTGACCACCAAATGGTGTCAAAAGACAGGTGTTTTGCCACAAAAGAAAAAAAATCGTGAGTTGTATTCAACAGTTCAACCAATGGGATCACTAGTTTCCTTGACCGCTAATTAAGACAACTCACTAGGCGGTCCACAGCCTAAAAATGACGTCAAAATATGGGTCTTAGTGGGTCTTGATGTGTAGCCATCGTTATGTTATAGCCTGACACTGAAACTCAAAAAGACCGGCATTTTGACGTCATTATTTGGTTTTTACACCGCCTAGTGAATTGACGTTAGTAATGCTCATGGAAACAAGTCGTCCCATTGGTTGAACTATTGAATACAACTCACTATTTGTTTTCTTTTGTGGCCAAAGACTGGCATTTTGACGTCATTTTTTGGTCAATGTCAGGCTATAACTTTACGATGGCTACGCTTGGTGTCAGGCTATTAGTTAACGATGGCTACGATCCGACGCAGCGTCATACACAAACCTTATTTTCAGATTTTCAGCGCATTGGATATTATTAGTGTGTTAGTTATAATGACAACTAATCATCGTACATTAAATACTCAAGAGAAAGTCGCTTGTTATTATTACTATAACCTGATATAAGACAATATCAACATTTCTAGTGCTTTCCAAATAATGAATATTTGTACTACTACTACTCATCTCCTTCTCCTCCTCCTCCTCCTCCTCCTCCTCCTCCTCCTCCTCCTCCTCTTCCTCTCCTCCTCCTCCTCCTCTCCTCCTCCCTCCTCCCTCCTCCTTCTTTCTTCTTTTCTTCTTCTTCTTCTTCTTCTCTCTCTCTCTCTCTTCTTCTCTTCTTCTCTTCTCCTCCCTCCTTCCTTCCTCTCCTCCTCCTCCTCTCCTCTTCTCCTCTTCTCTCTTCTCTCTCTCTCTTCTTCTTCTCCTCTCTTCTCTTTCTTCTTCTCTCTTCTTCTTCTCTTCTTCTCTTCTTTCTCTTCTTTCTTCTTCTCTTCTTCTTCTCTTCTCTCTTCTTCTTCTTCTTCTTCTTCTCTTCTTCTTCTTCTTCTCTTCTTCTTCTTCTTCTTCTTCTTCTTCTTCTCTTCTTCTTCTCTTCTTCCTTCTCCTCTCTTCTTCTCTTCTCCTCTCTTCTTCTCTCTCTCTTCTCTTCCTCTTCTTCCTCTTCTTCTCTTTCCTTCTCTTCTTCTCTCTTCTCTTCTTTCTTCTTCCTCTTTTCTTCTCTTCTTCCTCTTCTTCCTCTTCTTCCTTTCTTCTTTCTTCTCTTCTCTCTTCCTCTTCTCTCTTCTTCCTCTTCTTTTTCTCTTCTTCTTTTTCTTTCTTCTTCTTCTTCTTCTTTCTTCTCTTCTTTCTTCTTCTTCTTCTTCTTCTTCTTCTTCTTCTTCTTCTTCTCTTCTCCTCTTCTCTCTCTTCTTCCTCTTCTTCCTTTTCTTCTTCTTCTTCATTTCTTCTTCTTCTTCTCTTCTTCTTCTTCTTCCTCTTCTTCTTCTTCTTCTTCTTCTTCTTTCTCTTTTCTCTTCTTCTTCTTCTTCTTCTTCTTCTTCTTCTTCTTCTTCTTTCTTCTTTCTTCTTGCCCTCCTCCTCATCCTCCTCCTCTTCCTCCTCTTCCTTTTCTTCTTCTTCTTCATGTAAATCAATTGACAGTTTGATACCGCAAGCATTCCATAGAGCTGAACCATTTGAAGAAGAGTTCTAAAGAGCAAAGATTACGATTACATTGGGTAGAGGAATATTGAATTTATGACGATTTACTTCCTTGTTTGTAATTTGTCTGATTTCGTAACATCGTATTGATATGTTGATAATTCTATGATATAATCATATTGTTAATCTATTTTGATTCAACGCTCAAACTAAACGATGAGAAGACGTTTTAGCATAATAAGCACATCGATCGCTACTAGTGCATATTTAATTAATGGGCACAAATAGCAAAATGATGCTATGAAAAATATTTATTATGAGAAACTTTTCATAACAACACCAGACCATGGCCATGTTATATGAACAATAACGCTGTAAATTTCCATTATTGAAACACCGGGTACTCGGGTGCGAGCACTGGATCTTAGGAATTGACAGTTTGCTTAAAAATAACTTGCATCTATAATTGTCCTTTAGTGGAAATTAACCATTAAACATTCGGTGAATTAATTTGTTTCTCCTACCTTGTGACTTCAGTTTGTTGTCGGATACCACAGACCCGGTGTTTAAAAATTACAGCCCCGTTTTGGGTGTTTAGATATTACAACCTAGATTTGTTGCTGATAAATCGTAATCGCCACGTTTGGTTGTGAAATGATTCCGTTTTTCGGTATACTACAAGAAAATAGAAATAGGTTGTCTACTGACACACGCAAAGCCAATTTTCAAAGTCCTTGCTGTGGCTGAGTAAAAAACAGAGGAAACTTGGATGGGGATCTTTTCCCGTTATTATTTTTTATAGATTTTTGAAAAATACCGGGGAGCCTACCAGAATACTTGATAAGTATTTGATCCGGCTTATCGACGACTGAAGCTGAAATTTACCGCGTAATCGCAGCTAATTATTCATTGGTGACAGACGATACATACTCTAGAAAAAAAAAAACGCCCTGCCAGAGACTAGATTTTAAACAAGGAAAGACAACAACAGGATAATATGTTTTCCAATCGGGGTTTTTCCTTCTAATCTTTTGTGGGAGAAAGTTCTTGCTCATCCTTGGCCCATTTCTTGACCGCAATAATCATTGCTGCGCACTCTAATAAAACACTTTGTTGAAAAATTTGCACCAGAAAACTTTCATTTCAAATACAGGACTATTTGAAATCCCTGAACATGAATAAAACATCTCAAACCTGAGGCTTCGGGGAAGTCTGTGTTCTGAGTTGTTTGGACAAATTGTGGGTCGTTTTGATTGACCGATATTTGAATTGGAAAGTTTTCTGGACTATTTGAAAATGAATGTGTTATGATCGAGCTCGACAGAGTAGATAGTACTGCATTTCAGAACGAATACAGCCGTATTTTAAACACACTAGTGGAGAACGCGCAATATTTGTGGGGAAATATAGGCCGTTACTAACAGGCTCTTATCTATAATTTACTTATTAGGTATACTACCATATTCTAGATATTATCATAGATCGATACGAATCGTTTGAGCCATCAACGATCAAAATCGGTTAGGTATAAAGTGTGTAGATGCGCGCAAATCAGCCAGAGCGATTGGCAACGTCAAATGACCGATCATAATGACCGAGTGAGGGTACGGATGCTTTAAAAAAAAACAAACACCTAGACACGCTGTTTAGCTAAGAGCATCGCAAACGTTACATTATAAAAGATACTTAATATCTCACCATTATAACGCATAAAGACAGTGTCAAAATTTTGAAAATTAGTATATATTTTAAAGAATTTTAATCAAATCAACAAATAAAAAATATTGTAATAAAGTTTTATATTTTTTAAATAAAGAAAAACTTTTTAAATGCTAAATCGCTATACTTTTAATCGTTCAAAGCTTACAAAATATTTATGGTTTTAAAAAAAAAATTACTTACAGGAGTTTCCTCCCTTAATTCTTATTGCGATTTTAAAGGCCATGGTCAAATTAAGGGACGAGCTTTGCGGTCGGGCATATTATGGCCAAAGGACTCATGATTATGTCCTAGCAGATATCTATAAAAATACATTTGAATCAACAGGCAATAGAATTATTCCGAACTTTTAAAAGTTTTGCAAGTTTATCATCTGTAAAAAATAGTATGTAAAAATTTAACATTGGCTGTACGGAACAATGTTGATCCCAACCCTATGTTTTTATTTGAAAACTTTCTTCAGAAAATTGCTCCTTCAAATACCAATCGATTAAACTACAGTTTGTTTTTTCTATTCAAAACAATAACAAATTAAAATAGATTATTGTACTGCTGACTAGAAAAGACGCTCGTCGCACACAGGGGTTTTCCACTCGATCAGAATAAATCCAGCTACTCATTCCGAAATAAAGGCGTTGATTGTTTTTATTATTGGTTGCATTTTATAAAAAGACTAATCTGAACAAAACCCGGGACTTCTGAAACACCAGGTTTGAGGGGTTGTTTTTTGGAGTTTTTTTTTTTTACAAGATGAGGATCATTTTAATCAATCGATATTTGAAGGACGAGTTTACTGACCAAAATTTAAATAACGTGTTGATTTTTTTTTCAGAATGTGACAGATTTCTCCCAAATGTTATCCTACATTAGATTCAATCTTTTTTCTCTCTGTTATTTTTCAGACGATGCCAGACATCATCATGAACGGGAAAGGCCCGAACAACGCTAAATATATGACGGCCGCTGCGGCAGAGGAAGGCAGCACTCAGGTCTTTATAGCCGGGTCAGTCTTCTAGAGCATTTATATCGAGCAATATCCACCAAAAGAACACAAAGCGCTTTTCAAGAGGTCCAACAACAACACTTCACATGTAGGATGAGACATGACCCCTGTTAAGCGATATTACAATTTTTAGTTCCACTGAGACAACGTTGTTAATGGCCAGGAACTCATTTTATATCTGAGTACGGTGAGAGAATGTGAGTAAAGAATCTTTTTCCAAGAATTCAACTATGCGCCGCTCAGAGCGGTCTCGAACCTTGGACCTCTAGAGATACCACTAGGCCAAATAGTCGCACATATGCAAGTTTGTGGTCTTGTAGTATGACACTCGCCTCTCAACTTATAGGTCCTGGTTCCAGTCCCACTCTGGCAGAGCAAAGTTGAGTCCTTGTAAATAGATATTTATTCACACCCTCTCAACGTATTGAGGAGTAAATGAGTGGTAACAACGTTGCCATTTTCGAAACAAAAAACGTAGTATCCTCTTACAGGCGTCATTTCTCGTCCTGCGCGTGTTAATTATTGCTGTTGACCTGGGATTCCTTATAAAGAGCTTTAAGTATATTCAGTGGATATTGCGTTATAATAAAAATTAAGATTGTTTTACATAGCCTAAGCGATAATAAGGACATCGCTGAGACCACTGTTTTGCAATTATATTATATTTAAAAAACCGGTACAACAGCATTCAACATCGCTCAACTTGACATCAAAAAGAATCACGGCGCTCCGTTTTTATAAAATTTGAAATCAAGTGAAACCAGGGAAAAAAAATCGTATTGTAAGTAGATCTCCGACTTAATAAGACAGAATCTAAGATTGATTGAACCATTTCATCGGGTATACACCCAGTTGTCAGTTCCAAAACAATATTTCAGAAAAAAGTTGCCCAGAGCGCTGAAAAGGTCGTCCTCGAAACTCTTTCGTGAGGGCTTCAGGACTATTGTAAGAGAGGAATGAAGAGGTCAAGAGGTCGGGTGATGAAGAATGCAATCAGGACCCCATTTTTAGTAGAGGTTCTTGAGAGTTTCCTGGTGGACATAGAATGCAGAGAAGTACCCCGAAATAGAGAGAGACGCTCAATTATTAATTCCTTTGAGATGTGATTAACGTGTCGATGGGGGCGGTCAAGATAGGTAGGCGACCATCAATGTCGGTGCGTAAAATGGCCTGTAGAAGTTGATGGTGATAGGTTATAAAATTGATGAGATAATTGTTCCCACCAGCATCTGATTATGCCGATTTAAATTGTATATCCACCATTTATAAATAATTTCATGCATTGCTTATTCTTTTTCCATTTTGTATTCATTATGACAAACCCATTCTTGTTTATTCATAACATATTTTCACCTTCTTCCATCATTCAGTTTAAATTAATTTTGTTTCCATCATTATAATTGTGTCTATCCAATTTGTAATTTAATTCACCCAGATGACATCATAGATTCATTTTTGACATAAATGAAATTCCTTAACATTAATTATCAATCTATCATTATCAGTATTCGTATTTATTCATTCATAATCGCTGTTTTTCACATAGTGAAACATTTCAAATCCTGACCCATTTCTTACGCTCTATAGATCATTTCTATGACCTTTTAAATCGAGATGGAAAGTCAATTTGATGTTAAAGTGAGTCCAAGTATTTTCATCAATTGTCCATTACGTCAACATTCCTTTTACTTTTAGCCCAATTGTGTAACATTTTCATAACGATTCCACGCACGTCATGAAGTGTTTAAGTCTCGTTGATTATCTACATAGATAGGGATGGTTTACGACGGAAAACTAGATTAGAGGCACGGAGACTTGTCAAAACAATATTAACATCAGCGCCAGAGGTGTGAAGATACGCACACACACACACACACACACACACACACACAGAGAGAGAGAGAGAGAGAGAGAGAGAGAGAGAGTGAAAGAGAGAAATAGGGGTAGACAGAGAGAAAAACGTGAGGGAGCTAGAGAGAGCGAGAGAGTCAGAGAGTGGGAGAGCTAGAGAAGGCGAGAGAGAGAGAGAGAGAGAGAGCTAGCTAGAGAGAGGATTAGAGAGAAAGAAAGAAAGAGAGAGAGAGAGAGAGAGAGATGGAGAAGGAGAGGTAGAGAGTGAGAAAAAATAGAGATCTAGAGTAAGAGAGAGAGAGAGAGAGAGAGAGAGAGAGAGAGAGAGAGCGCTAGAGGACGAGAGCTAGGGACAGAGAGAGAAATAGAGCGAGAGAGGGCTAGAGGTAGAGAAGGGGTAGAGAGAAAGAGCTAAAGACTGAGAGAGCTACGAGTAGATAGAGCGATATATATATATATATTTTATATATGATATATATATATATATATATATATATATATATATATATATAGAGAGAGAGAGAGAGAGAGAGGGAGAAAGAGAGAGAGAGAGAGAGCTAGAGAGCGAGAGCTATACAGCAAGAGCTATAGAGCGAGAGCGAGAGAGAGAGAGAGATTTGGAGAAGTGGGTGGGTAGAGAGAGAGAGAGAGAGAGAGAGAGAGAGAGAGCTAAAGAGTGAGAGTTAAAGAGTGAGAGAGTTAGAGAGAGCCAAAGAGCCAGAGAGTGAGAGAGATGGTACCTAGTCAGAACTAGAAGAAAAACGGATGACAAAGGAAGATGTGGATAGACAATATCAGGGAATGGCCAGATCTCCGGATGGAAGAACTACCAATCAAGGCCCTCAACAGAGATGAATGTAAAAAAGAGCTTTGATTACATTAAAATAGAAATTGCTCAGTATAAAAGCTAGCGTTTAGAAGGTTCATATGAATATATTTCTAACTTGTCATTTATTTTCATTCTGCCCATCCAGAAATCAACATAATCACCACAGACGGCGGTCGTTTTTGCCATGGATGAAAGGCTGGACCACTCTAGAGACTGCATTGGCTCTTGTCTGTATTTTCCTTTCTATTGTCATCCTCACACTTATCATCATTCTCTCTTCCAGAGGTGAGTTGATATAAGATGAATGAAGCTG
>NC_088363.1:25301211-25306211 GCF_034508935.2 Berghia stephanieae
TGGCGGAAGTCAGAAGTCACGGGGGCGCCTTATGTCGACCTTATGTGTTTAAGAAACAACGCAGAGTAATAAGTAAGTAATTAAGTAAGTAAGTAAGTAAGCAATTCAACTTTGTTCTCGTTGTTCGGCTTCAGAGGATTTAAGAATTGTTTGTTTGATTTAATTGGTTTAACGATGCTTGCGACACTAATACGAGAAGGCTATATCAGCGCCGTAAAAAGGAAGAAGATGATAGAGGAAAAGTTGCAGATTTGGAGTTAAAAGCACCAAAGGAAAAGTAAGACTAGCTAGTTAAAATAGGAAAAAGAAGATTCTACGACCAATCCATCGATGTGGCTATTCTGATAATATCTAAAAGTCCCATCCAGGCACAAGCAAGAGTTTGAGAGTCAAATCGAACTGCGCCTGTAAATAGTTAATACCCGGCGATAGGGTTTGACAAGAAACTAGGGGAGCGTAAAATGTTCGTCGCACATATCGAATGACTTTAATTCAATTACCATTTTTAAAAAAATAAGACAAACACACACACACACACACACACAAACACATACACACACACACACTCAGAGTGAGAGAGAGAGAGAGAGAGAGAGAGAGAGAGAGAGAGAGAGAGAGGTAGTTATACACATTTTATTGCAATTATTTAAAGCAGTATTGATTTAGTGAGAGAAATAACAATTTCATTTAACCAGTTAACCGTTATACTCTGTAAAGACTCGTATTTAAATATTTGGCCAGAAAACCCATCCTTCAAAAATCGATCAATTTAACTGACCCTCATCTTGGCAAAAACTCTCAAACCTTCGCGAAGTCCCAGGATATGATTATTCTTATCTGATAATTTTCTAAAGAGTTATGGAGACATTTATGTCGTTGTGGTGATGCGTTCACAAGTCTGGCTTTGTTACCCTTTGGATATGACGATTGACTATGGTAGAGTACTTTCGGCAGATTTCACGGTCACAGCTACCAAATCACAGCTGCGAGAACAAAGGTGTCAAAAAAAAAACACCGGAACCGATACTATTCTTTATCCTTGAAAGGAAAATTGTCTACCAATTGAGCTGTCGGTTCTCCAAATAATAATATTGATAACTCGAACATTCGCGAGCATTTATATAGTACATCAACTAAAGAGATCCCTAGCCAACAGAAACACTTAACACATGGGACGAGGCAT
This sequence comes from Berghia stephanieae, assembly GCF_034508935.2. Lineage (NCBI taxonomy): Eukaryota > Metazoa > Mollusca > Gastropoda > Nudibranchia > Aeolidiidae > Berghia > Berghia stephanieae. The sequence continues at coordinate 25,302,395 of NC_088363.1, forward strand.
GGCGGCTGTGGACGATAGTCATTTATTTCCGACAGAGACAATGCTGTTAACGACCCGGTACTCATTTTATACATGAGTAAAGTGAGAGAATTTTGAGTGAAAAGCCTTTTCCAGGACTCAACTATGCGCCGCTCAAAGCAGAACTCGAACTCTGGACCTTCGATCTGAACGCGTGTGTCATACCACAAGATCACATATTATTTGATACAATTATTATAGTCATAGGCATTATCTTTAATATGAATAAAACTAAAAACAAAAGTAAGAATAATCATGATATAATGACGTCGAAATTGATCATTATCGAATAGCCTGAAAAATAATATCTGTAAGGATGAAATTTGATTGAATAAAATGTTCGTAATAGGGATACTTTGCCAAACACACCAAAATAAAAAAAAGACGAAACAGATACTCTACCTATTATAATCTTGCTCTTTTGTGAAGCAAGGAAGGAAGAAAAAACAGGCACAGAATATTCCTCTATTGTGTAATGAGCAGTGCAGTTCTGTTGTAAACCAGCAAAACGCAATTTGTCGAGAGCTGTTTTTTTACGCCAAAAATCAATAGCTAAATCATAATGACCTTGAACTTGTTAAACATTCTAGGTGGCACTCGAGTTGTTAAAAAGGCTTGATCTGACGTCTCCTTATCTTTTCACTTTGGTTTAATCTGAGACATCTATTTTAACAAGTTCATGGTCGTCTTAAATCGCCGATATTTGGAGTAAAAAAACAAAATGACAAAGTGAATACGAAGCTGCTAGAAACTGTACAAAAACGAGTATTGAGTAAATGCTTTTATTCACTCGCATAAATCCCCAAGCCCTTTGAAATAATTTTTACCGTGTGAGTTGATCTCATAATAGTGTTCATTGTAATGGGCACGACTAAGGGACATAATCGGTGTCGGACGCATTCCGTTAATACCAGGTTCAAGAAAGAAAGAAATCAGGTTATGTAATAAAAATAAAGATCTGAACAAGTTTGTATGAAACACTGCCAGACAAAGCAAGAAAGAAAAAAACAAGAAAATAAAACATCCTAAATTTTGTCTGGCACTGTTTCATACACACTTTTTCAAATCTTGATCTCACACCAGTCATGCTCCCTAATTGGATTCAGTAGTCTGATGTCACGCCGCCCGGAACGGCGGCCGTCTTGGTTCTAAACAAAGAAAATCATTATTTTTTATTCTTCATGCTGGCTAGAACTTTTCATATGCCTTGTGATCAGAATGTGTAAAAGTCAAAACATGATCAAATTTATGTTTTTCCCCTCTGGATACGCTTTTATGCTCGCCGGGGAAATATTTCATACGGGCATCCGCCATTGTTCCGATAGTTTAGAGCCAGTGTTACTAAGTTACCATGCGTCATTAGGAAGGAAGTGACGTTACGACTGTTGAAGAGTATTCCTCAATATGTAAAAAACTATCTACTTCATAATTTTGGTACCTTCTAATTTTCCTACCTTGAAAAGTATAAATTATATTTGGTAATTTGGTATTTTTCTTCTTTATTTTTTTCTTTTTAGTTGTTATATTCATTTTTGTAGATAACTTTTTCTAAAATGTTAAAAGGCGTTTTGTTGTGCGAAAGAATGGGTTTCAGAATGATTTCAGCATCCATATTATGGTCCAATTAGCATTACTGATAGCATTCAAAATCGTTCCTCGTCCTATTTATTTTGAATTTGTTGTCTCATTATTAGCAAATCAGACCAGCGCAGATCAATAGCTAGAACACCAAGAAATGCACGTCAATGGCCTGCATCATAATTATATTAATGTCGGACGTTTGGTTTTGTTTTGTGTGTTTGTTTTTCTTTATTTCTTGTTTTGTTATTTTTTGTTTTGTTTTGTTCTTATTTTTTGTTTTGTTTTGTTCGTTCGTTCGTTTGTTTGTTGGGGGTGGAGAGGGAGGGTGTGTGTGTGTGTGTGTGTGTGTGTGTGTGTGTGTGTGTGTGTGGTTGAAATTATTATTATTATTATTATTATTATTATTATTATTATTATTATTATTATTATTATTATTATTATATTATTATTATTAATATTACTATTATTATTATTATTATTATTATTATTATTATTATTATTATTATTATTATTATTTTATTATTATTATTATATATTAATAATAATAATAATAATAATAATAATAATATAATAATAATAATAATAATAATAATAATAATAATAAAGGCGGAAAAGCCATCATTATTTTTTTTAATCTATTATGATTAGTAGTATTATTATTATAATCATAATCATCATCATCATCATCATCATCATGATCATCATCATCATCATCATCATCATCATCATCATCATAATCATCATCATCACATATATATTATTATTATTATTATTATTATTATTATTATTATTATTATTATTATTATTATTATTATTATTATTATTATTATTATATTATTGTTTTCCAGATAAATTTGATGGGAGGCAGGTTGCAGTCGGTAGTAATCAAAAAGGCGATGTCCAACATCAGGACGTGTGTGTTACACCTGGGTGTACTAACGCTGGTAAGACGTTATTCTCTTAACTAATTAAGGAAACATTAGAGAAAACGCTAACCCCTGTTTTGAAACAGCTACATTGGTTGTTGCCTGTCGAGAGGGAGTTGAATTCAAGATGGCCTGTATGATTTTCAAATGTATTCATGGCTTAGCACCACAATACCTATTGTCATTGATATCAGAGTAGCCTACAGGCCACCTCGGGTTCTCCACTCCTCAGAGCACACCAATGGGCATGATCTATATTAACTTTCCATGTGCTCGAGGTCATTGGTCACATTGCAAAATGTGCTCAAAGTGACCACTTAGTGAAAAGTGTTCACACCTTTTAAATATCTAACATCACGATTTGTCATTTGATTCAGCTTGACACATGGGAATGTTTACAACTTTCATAAACAAAGCAGTGTGTTTACCTTTGATAAGATATATCCAATCGCTGGAGAGCAACAAATCATGTTATTGATGACCTATTGGGACGAAATCATGAATATAGATCGCTCCCATTTTGAAAGAAAAATATATATATTAAAATTCTCGGAACGTGCATTTTATTCTGGGGCACCATTAATCTGGATTTCTCTGTCAGTATTTACCAGAAGTGTCCATACTATTCAGTGCTTCAAGTTTAGACTGAAGACAGAATGTTTTAGATTAACTTAAACTTATCCTTAATATTTGAAAATCACATTCTTCATACTCCCGTTAGTTTCAACATAGATATCTTAACAGATTTAACATTTAATTTTCTTTAAATTGTAACAATAATTTTCTTGAAATTCTCATGTCAACCGTGTCAGGTAAAGTTTGGTAGAGATTGGCAATCTATAGACTTTATTATTTCTTTTTTTATTTATTTAAAACAGACTGTATTGACCAAAAAAAATATGTTTCAACCATATCTCATATGACTCATACATACAATGAATGATACAGGCACATTTTCCAGAGCCTCTGTCCCTTCCAAACACTTTCAGGTTTTAAGAGACCTCTAAGTAAGAGCAAGATAAGATCGAAATAAAGATGCGATTTACTTATTTAACTAATGGACGAAGCACAGTGTGTAGAAAGAAAAACCTACAATAAGTATACGAAATACGAAACAATTCTTATTTCTACGATCGATCTTGAAAAGCATTTACCTCCCCCCCCCCCCCCCCCCTTCCATTCCTTTCTTATTTATTTTGTTTGTTTTGTTTTGTTTTGTCCCCAACAAGGATAGGAAGTTTTTAGTATCCAAGCGTATCGTTATCGATTTAGATGACACGATGCGGGGTTGA
>NC_088363.1:25316211-25318711 GCF_034508935.2 Berghia stephanieae
TAGATCTGGCGGAAAGTACATTTGCGATAGACTAGCGTCCTACCCAAAGGGTATCAAGCAATTGCCATTGTCCGTTTTACGCTATAGAAACCGGGAAAAACTCCGGCTCCTTGGGCCTAATGACTCTGAAGGAGGGACTATAAAGTCATGGGTTTAAAATTTTTACAAGTAAAAAGTCATCTTAATTTCTTAATCTTTGGACATTTTGTAATTGTACAGCAAATACACCCCCGGCGGTGTCCGGGGTCCCTCACAGAGAGGGTGCAAGAATAGCCCAACGCCAAGCCAGTGTGTCGTAAAAGGCGACGAATGATGTGTGACTCCCCCTTTTTAAGTCACCTGGTGCTCCAGTTTGGGGGTTGTCAAAGGGTAAAACCCAAATTGTTACAAGACGGACACATCAAATCCTTCCTTTTAGCTTGGGCGACTGAAGTGTTTCTGCAACGGCAGAATTTATTAAGGACAACAGACAAAGCCAAAAGGACTCCTGAACCGATGGCATCTTCGCCAAACAAGCAGCTTCGAATTGCAGAAGACCAAGGGGAATGCTACGGGGAACATGGCAAAGAGTTAAGCTGATTCACAGAGAAGTGATAAGACATGGAATGAGATTTTTAAAAGTTAGCTCAAGATAGAGAGGGATAGAAACTGTTTGTCTATGGCCTGTACCCTGACCCAGGGTGAAAAAAGGCAATGATGATGATGATGACAGCAAATACGAGGTAGGCAGTGAAAAATAATCATTAATTGTTCCGTTAAAAACAACATTTACGACAGACCATATTATATATTATTTATAATGATTGTATAAAGCAGATTACGGTGAAGCTATGACACCGCAATATCTATGCTTAATTACGCGATTGATCAAACAGATATATTAAATAAACATGATTAAGGAATAACACGAACATCACGATATCGGCCAAATTTCACGTAGGCGGACTAGATTTAGTTATTTACTAGTTCAGTAAATGACTTGCTAGTCTTAAGCCTAAGCGGAGCAAGTGACTAAAATAAATCGGATTTCATGAATGTTTTCTAGTTTCTGACTAGCTGGTCTCTTGCCTAGAAGTGGGCGTTGTAAGGATAGTGACTAATTCGGCTATTTTGTGCTGGTAACATCAAGCTTTCTAGTACACGATCGCAGGTAAGATACCAGCCTTCATACTTTCAACGCAAAAGATTTCCAAAGAGGAAATTAACACCACATCCGGTATAGATAATATTTCGTTCCGTTTCACATTTAAACTTACTTTTGCCGTGATGAATCAAATCAAGTGATATTGACTGTCGACTGATAGACTACAAATATGTCCATGGTTGAATGTAAATTTTATATTTAGGCCAATGAAATTTTCATTTAAACTCAAACTGAACCCAAAAAAAAAGAAAAGAAAAACAAACAAACAAACAAAACAGAAAGTGTGTTCTGATGAATCAGATTATTTCAATCAGTTACAAGGCCAGAAAATAACTTCTGTCTCCACTATACTTTCTAGCAGTTATTTTTTGTTGTTCTTTGACGCAAACCCTTCGATTTCGAGTGTCCGTTCACTCGCAAATGGATTAGATTCAGTATTTTATTTAGTTTTTACTCAGGTAATTCTGTACTTTCGACGATTTGCACTCATCTTATAAGCCAGTGTCAATATCAACAGGTCACTTTTTGCCTCTGTCATTCGAAACCGGCGTATTTTCCTTCCGAATCGAAGCTCTCTCAATATAAAAATAGTTACTATCTTGTCGACGCTATGATGTATCCTAGTAACTAGTCTCAGACTAAGCTTGATTACAAAGATTCAATGTTTCCTCTGTATTCTACGTAACGTAACTACATGGGCTAATCTCTACCTTAGCCTTCGTTCTGAAAAGTACAAATTTTTAATGGTTTTCTTTTCTAATCTACTATTATATGATTGTAACGTTTAGTGTCTTTGTTCTATCAGGCTTGTGCGTTTACACATTTCAGCGAATGAAGTAAACATTATTTTAGAGCAGGCGACTGAGAAAAATAAAAGTCGCAATTTTAATCGTACACAAATTTACAACAACAGATCTACCGAACACTTCACGGAAGTCCCAGGTTGACAGTTTTTGACAAGATAAGGGTCATTTCAATCGATCCATATTAGAAGATATAGTTTACCTGGCCAACATTTTAAATATGCGTTTGTTTGTTTTCAGAGACGACAGGAATCTCTTTCAGAACTACCAGGCCACCACTAAACAATACAGTGGGGTTAAATTTAGACCAATAAATCAAACTGCAATTCGCTTATTCTAATAATCTATGCACTCAAGCACCCACACCGAAAAAATAATTGTAGCCTTTTAGAGGCATTAGGCCTATAAGGTAATGTTAATTCCGGGCTCTATAGCATTAAACGGATTATGGCAATTACTTGCTATCCCTTGGATATGACGTCAGTCTACCGAAAAGTAGTTGCACCTCTATCGAAGAGATCCTGCTACCTACAACTGGGTGGGGTCAGAAAAT
>NC_088363.1:25323711-25333711 GCF_034508935.2 Berghia stephanieae
ATAAGTGGATTAAAAGATTAACAACAAGATATGAAGTGAGTAGAAAAGTGCCAGAAGACAATAGAGAATAAAATTTTTTTTTCGCGGCGGTGGTGGGGTTCGAACCTGCGACCTTATTGGTACGACAACTCCGCCTGGCAGGTGAGAGCGTGGCTCTACCGTGTGAGCTATCCACGAACACAAAAATATTCGTTTCAAACCCAAAGTCATTACTAGATCCCTCTCTCACCCACTTCTTGAGACCGCCGATTCGTTCGTACACCACCATCGCGAATAATTTTGACCAGCAGTTAAGCTTAATAGCCAATATTCTCAACACAAACATATAACATAGAAACGATTGAGACATTGAGTATGCTCCGGTGTATGGGGTGAATTTTTAATTCAGAAAAGTGAGTGGAGCAGGCACTTATGTTGGTAACAACAAGATATGAAGTGAATAGAAAAGTGCCAGAAGACAATAGAGAATAAAAAAAATTTTTTTCGCGGCGGTGGTGGGGTTCGAACCTGCGACCTTATTGGTACGACAACTCCGCCTGGCAGGTGAGAGCGTGGCTCTACCGTGTGAGCTATCCACGAACACAAAAATATTCGTTTCAAACCCAAAGTCATTACTAGATCCCTCTCTCACCCACTTCTTGAGACCGCCGATTCGTTCGTACACCACCATCGCGAATAATTTTGACCAGCAGTTAAGCTTAATAGCCAATATTCTCAACACAAACATATAACATAGAAACGATTGAGACATTGAGTATGCTCCGGTGTATGGGGTGAATTTTTAATTCAGAAAAGTGAGTGGAGCAGGCACTTATGTTGGTAACAACAAGATATGAAGTGAATAGAAAAGTGCCAGAAGACAATAGAGAATAAAAAATTTTTCGCGGCGGTGGTGGGGTTCGAACCTGCGACCTTATTGGTACGACAACTCCGCCTGGCAGGTGAGAGCGTGGCTCTACCGTGTGAGCTATCCACGAACACAAAAATATTCGTTTTCAAACCCAAAGTCATTACTAGATCCCTCTCTCACCCACTTCTTGAGACCGCCGATTCGTTCGTACACCACCATCGCGAATAATTTTGACCAGCAGTTAAGCTTAATAGCCAATATTCTCAACACAAACATATAACATAGAAACGATTGAGACATTGAGTATGCTCCGGTGTATGGGTGTGAATTTTTAATTCAGAAAAGTGAGTGGAGCAGGCACTTATGTTGGTAACAACAAGATATGAAGTGAATAGAAAAGTGCCAGAAGACAATAGAGAATAAAAATTTTTTCGCGGCGGTGGTGGGGTTCGAACCTGCGACCTTATTGGTACGACAACTCCGCCTGGCAGGTGAGAGCGTGGCTCTACCGTGTGAGCTATCCACGAACACAAAAATATTCGTTTCAAACCCAAAGTCATTACTAGATCCCTCTCTCACCCACTTCTTGAGACCGCCGATTCGTTCGTACACCACCATCGCGAATAATTTTGACCAGCAGTTAAGCTTAATAGCCAATATTCTCAACACAAACATATAACATAGAAACGATTGAGACATTGAGTATGCTCCGGTGTATGGGGTGAATTTTTAATTCAGAAAAGTGAGTGGAGCAGGCACTTATGTTGGTAACAACAAGATATGAAGTGAATAGAAAAGTGCCAGAAGACAATAGAGAATAAAAATTAAAAAAAAAAAAAAAAAAAAAAAAAAAAAAAAAAAAATTTATTCTCTATTGTCTTCTGGCACTTTTCTATTCACTTCATATCTTGTTGTTACCAACATAAGTGCCTGCTCCACTCACTTTTCTGAATTAAAAATTCACCCCATACACCGGAGCATACTCAATGTCTCAATCGTTTCTATGTTATATGTTTGTGTTGAGAATATTGGCTATTAAGCTTAACTGCTGGTCAAAATTATTCGCGATGGTGGTGTACGAACGAATCGGCGGTCTCAAGAAGTGGGTGAGAGAGGGATCTAGTAATGACTTTGGTTTGAAACGAATATTTTTGTGTTCGTGGATAGCTCACACGGTAGAGCCACGCTCTCACCTGCCAGGCGGAGTTGTCGTACCAATAAGGTCGCAGGTTCGAACCCCACCACCGCCGCGAAAAAATTTTTATTCTCTATTGTCTTCTGGCACTTTTCTATTCACTTCATATCTTGTTGTTACCAACATAAGTGCCTGCTCCACTCACTTTTCTGAATTAAAAGATTGAAACTTGAATAGCAAATTAGGATGGTGTTTTGTAAAATACGGGAAAAGTACTCGTCATATTTATATGAAATTTTACAACCAAAAAGAAGAAATGTTCATGTATTACCTTGTCAGCGACAAAATTTCCACGCCCGGTAGTTTTAGAAATATTTTACTCCAAAGAGTAAAAATCTATTTTTAACGGTCTTCTGGTAATCGCACGAATTTTGTCGCTTGACATAATGTAAAATGACCTTTTTTCCATCTGTGTGCCAACTTTCAGTCATATTCATCGATAAACAGCTTCGTAATTAATTTTTTAAAATAGCATGTACGGAACGGCTTCGTCCCATATTTTGACGCGAATTCGGGCACTTCGTAAGCGAAAAAGAGGCCCAAAGATTTGTGCGGGATAGTCATTGCTAATTTAAAAATTTCGCCAGAAAACTCTTCCATCAAATATCGATCTATCTAATTGACCCACGTCTTGGAGAAAAAAAAACCTCTCAAACCTGGGACTTAAAAAATTCTCAGGTTTGAGAGCTTTGCCAAAATGAGGGTCATTTAAATCGATCGATATTTGAAGGACGAGTTTTCTGGCCAAATTTTTAAATACATGTTTTTTCCAGTGTACTGCAGTTAACTGGTGAAATCCATCTGTCTCCATTAGTCGTTCCTATCAGTCCTGGTCCAATCAAATTGGCCATGTTGTTACTTTTTACAAGTACTTAAGAAAATGAAAAGAGAAGACTTGTGTACTTAAAGTAGTCATTCAGAGCCATTAGGCCCATACAGCCAGATATTTCCCCAGTTTATACAGTGTGAAACGGACAATTACAATTGCTTACTATCCTTTGGATAGGATACTAGTTTATTGCAAAGTACTTTCCACCAGTTGAAATAGAGCCAGCTACCCAATCAGTGCCATGTGGACAGGGAGGTCAAAAGAAAATCTCGATTGGACCCCGGGATCGATCTTCGTCCTTTTGTGGGCGAAGCAAGTGCTTTACCAAATGATCTAACGCGACCCCCTCTGTACTTAACATCCCAGATATAAATATTTGAATAGATGCGAATAGTACAGTACGAGACAAAGCAGACAAAAGTTCCAGAAAAAAAATCATCAAAAAAAAACCCCAAACAATCTTTCTCCATTGCACGTCAAACTGCAGACCATCAGACTGCCAGGCGAAAGTGGCTTAAGTGTACTGTCTTCGCCTCATAACCCAAAGGTACAGGGCTATTTTCCTATTCGTCACCCCTGACCCTACTGAAGTGGGGATTGCGCGGAGGGGGGGGGGGGGTAGAACTGGTCTCACGACAGTTAAGAGAGTTTAGTTGATCATCTACAAAAAAACCCAAAAAACCTGAGCTTTTATATAGGGCAATATCCACTTATTGCGCTCAACTCGCTTTACAAAGCGATCCCAAGCCATCCCCAATACTTAACATGTAGGACGAATCATGACGCCTGAAAAGCGCCGTTGCATATTTTTCCTATAAAGATTACATTGATACGGCCAGATCCCCATTCTACACCTGAGGTCAGTGAGAGAATTTTAGTAATGAGCCTCAATTTTGCGTAGTCAACTACGGGTATGGAACGAGAGTCATAACAAAACAAAAAACAACAACAAAACAAAAACACAAAGTCACACCGGTTTCAATATACCAAAATATAAGTGAAGCATTTCTAAACAGCATCGTATCTTTGCCTGCGCTTAGCGCTGTTATTGATACAATAACATAAGTATCACTAATGACAGTGATTGTCACTTAGAAATGATATATTATTATCCTGGTGGTTGAGAAGATTGTTTTGTTACGAATAATATGAGAACTTCCGAGATGAAGGAGAACTCTACATAGTTTGTAAGTTATTCCATATCTGGTCAGATGGTGTTTTGAACTAATAAATGTCATTTGTTATCAGCATTACATAAAGATTACATTCGACACACGGAGAGTCTAGCCACCTGCCTTGAAATGTGTTTGAGTTCTTCTTGGCCATCTGGTCATTTTAACTTCCGCTATATCTCATCAAAATAATTAACATTAAAGATGTTTTGCGATTTCCTATGTGGTGATGAAACGTTAATGACAATAAACTAAAGTAGCTTCCACCCACAACCAGTCCCCACGAATGCCAGGATTGCCAAATTGACTGTTTTGTTTTTTTCTAAACAAAAAATGCCCATTAAGTCGTGTATTTTTTAAGTCAAATGTCTCAAAACGCTATTGTGTTGCTATAAAATGAAGCTTGAAATTATATTTTCAACTTAGTTTATGAATTTGTGTTTGTGTGTGTGTGTGTGTGTGTGTGTGTGTGTGTGTGTTAAAATAAAGGGCTTTATTGAGGAGATACCAAAGTGAGAAATTAGGAGGCAGACACTGGTGTAAGCTTAAGATCTGAAAAAGTGTGTATGAAACAGTGCCAGACAAAGTAAGAAAGAAAATACAGAAAAAATGCCCCCCCCCCCCCCAAAAAAAAAGACAGTCTTCCTTGACGAATAAAACTGAATTTTTTGATTTTTTTTTCTTTTAGTTTTGTTTCTTGCTTTGCCACTATTTCAGATATTTATTTAGGAGAGTGAGTCTTGTTCCTAAACTTCAACCAAAATTTCCTGATTCTTATCAAGTTGACTTAAACATTCATTCCGACATAGAGCCAAACCGTCCCGACATAATACCATTTGTAGATTCGTCACAAATGTTGTTGGAAAAATGTTACAAAAGTATTATTATTAATGGTGAAATGTACAACATATGTAGTAAAAGTAAATGGTTGATTTTTTCAACCCAATGTCTCTAGTACTCGTAAATGTTTGTATTTTGGTAATTGTTTAAAACTTGTCTTACTGTTGTTTTCGCTGGTGATTACCAGTAATCGTGACTATTTAGTACTGATTTTGTATGTTAATATATTTTTTAAAAAAAATAATATGCGTTTTGATTTTTTTAAACTGTCTAAAACTTCTAAAATGCCACATAGGTTTTTGTTGGCGTTCGTTGATGGGATGTCTTAGAATGTGGCAGTAAAATGTCACATTGGCAGCCCTGGATATAATCTTGAAACTACCCACGTGTTTATTCCTTAATCATTTTTACCTTGAAACAGATTATTTGTCGTTTTGGTGGGCGGTGTTGGTATCGACTACGATAGACAAAGACAAGTAGGACGATTACCGTGGTAATTAACCAGATAATTGTCGTACTCTCGAAAAACAAGTATTTACAAATTTGGTCAGAAAACTAATTCTTCAAATATCGATCGATTTAAATGGCCCTCGTCTTGTCAAATACTCTTAAACCTGAGACTTCGAGGAGTTCCAAGTTTGAGAGTTTTTGTCAAGATGAGGGTCATTTAAATTGAATGACGAGTTTTCTTGCCAAATTTTCAAATACTTGTTTTTCCAGAAAACGGCAGTTGACTGGTTAAACGATGGTTATACAGTAAATCCAAGCTGTTCCTCTTTTTTTTTTATCGTCAGCAAACAGCTTTTCTTTGAGAGATAATTTATTTTAAAAGATAGAATGAAGCTGACATCACTCGGGTCTGTTGTGTTTCTAGCCATCCGTGTGTATGAGTAATTTTTACTCAACTGTATTATCCAGACAATAAAAGTTCATGGTTACACAGAGCTTTGTGTGTTGGTCCGGTACACTTACGGATGGCAATATTGTGAGCTTCTTAGCCAAGCGCATACTATCTATATCACCCCACACACACACACACACACACACAAACACACACACACCGCTCAATCAATCCACACAATAGAAAAAAAAGTCCAAATCATCACATCTCTCAAGGAAAATGATATATTCTAGAACTCCGACATGTGGAGTTTCGAAATCGCATCATAATCTAAACTGATAACGCCCTGTCGTCTCAAGATATGATCTGATATTCACATAAAACTGCATATTATAATAAATCGATGTCTTTATTGTCATTCCTCTTGTTACGTCTGTGCGACATAGGAGCCTAGATCATCTTTTAACCTGAACATTTTTTGGTTAAAATCTCGGAAGGATGCGTCGGTGTCTCATTTCCTTACAGGTACCCGAGCCATCTAGTCTGAAAAGCCACGTCTTCGACGAAGAAATGTTATCCTGAATCCGATATCAATATAAAAGTGCATATATATTGATTTTTTTCATTTGTATTTTATCTCTTTTGTAATAGCTGCCCCACAGAGGGGCTAAATTATTATTTTTGTTGTTGTTGTTGTTATCATTATCATTATCATTATTATTATTATTATTATTATTATTATTATTATTATTATTATTATTATTATTATTATTGTTATTTTGTTGTTGTTGTTTTTGTTCTTGATACTTAATATTTTAAAACCTAGACTGACCCGTCTATTTTCAGCCAAAATACAAGCAGCCGGATTAGTCCCTGTCAAAAATGTGTTGAAAGAACTTGGCGGATGGCCGATGGTTGAAGGACCCAGATGGTCAGAGGGCAAAAGTATTGACGTCATTAAGACAATGGTGGATCTCGCCATGCTCAGCAACAAGCATCTCGTCAACATTTGGGTTTCACTCGATGATAAAAACTCTACTACCAATATTGTACAGGTGGGAAATTTACAATGATTTTCACGACAGTTCTGTGCCTTGGTGATGGTGGTTGTAGAAATTATGGCTTTTAATTCTGATGCCCATTATACTATATTATATACACTATCAAGCGTATTGTCAAATAAATTCCATTGCCAAGGAAAATATACATAATTTATTTTGTTCTATAAGAAATATTATAGAGTTTGTCTCGCTAGTGGATATTTCTAAAGGTGCCATCGTTATGTCCATGGAAAAGGCGACCTATTTTCAATATATCCAATCATTTCTTCGTTTGAATCGTTGAATCCAAATAATCTCAATGCTCACTTTAAATTTACGAAGGGTTAGACCCCAATTTTCCACTGAATAGGCCTCCGAATATTTTCAACATTTTTGAAAGATTGATATAATTTGACTAGCTGTAACATCGTGTGACCTGGTATTCACAGTGTATTTATTTGTTTTGGCCGCTCATATGTGATATTTTTGTCAATCCTATATTTTTAGAAATAATCGAAAATATTTATTAGAGGCAGAGATTGGGTGTTAATCTTTGATATTGACGGTGATTGATATTGATAATTTATTTTGTCAAGAAATAAACAAGAATAGAAAATGAAATTGAAGATTCAATTTGTCGAACAAAGACAAATAATGTAGATGTTTTGGGTTTCCAAACAGAACGACAGAACACGATGAATGAAACGCTAAGGACGAATGAGGGATATGATTTCTTATCTCTCATTGACATTTCTAATTCGTCCATAGTGTTTCATTCATTGTGTTTTGTTGATAAAGGGGGGAACCCGAAACGTCCACATTATCTGTCTTCGTTTAGTACATTGAAGGTTCTATTTCATGTTCTATTGTTGATTTTTTTTTCGAGCTTCAAGCAGCAACAATTTCATTTCTTGTCAAGCAAAATTTTCCCCACCGATGACTGAATGATTGATAATGATTGCATAACTCTGGCACCGGTATTTATTGTGACCGTGAATACAGCAATTTACAAACATAACAACTCTCAACTTGGGTATGAATGAGTATTTGAATATGTGCATTAGTAATGGACACGGTAAGATTGTGAGTACAAAAATAGTGTTTAATAGACCAATTCTACTATGCTGTGGCTTGTTAATGAAATATATAAATAATTATAGAACTCATTGCCCATAGTTGACGTGTACTTGTATGCAGGTCTAATAACCCAAATTGTTATGGGTTCATTGTTGTAATGGAGATACTTTTAAACCAACGCACAAAAGGTATTGTCCATTACAACCATGTTTAAAACAAGCCCATTAATTAATGTGTTCGGGTATCAGGCCTGCAAATTTGTCCACGTTACTTATAGTCAAACCATGAAAACCCGATATTTGCATATATGTATAAGACTGTCCAAAGGTAATAGTTTGTAACATTTCAAAGACATTGATGCCAAGTCCTTTTTTAAATAATTGTGGTAGGATTTCATATTTATATCAATTTTCTAGGTTTATATCATGAAGAATAATTCAAAACTGAGGATCTGTCACCAAAATTAAAGCAATTGTAAAGAGGTGTAAAAATATGGACAAAGTGTTAGCATTGATCTCGATTTTTTAAACCTTTGAACAGCTTTTATTTTTGTGATAGACTCTCAGTTTTTGGATGGTGTTCATCATTCTACCCACAAAAATTGATGAAAACTATTTTTTTTTTTAATTTAACATCTTAATATTGATGGTTTTTTTCTCTGAAATGTTACAAAAATGGCCTTTTTGCCCAGTCTCCTATATTATTTCCTGGTTTATCTCTTCCAACAGTTGGACCAAGGAGACCTAGGCATGCCGTCCAGGGACTATTACCTCATCGAAGGGGCCGGCTCTAAAATCCCAGTGTATGAAAAGTATGCCCGAGACGTGGCCATCATGTTTGGGGCCGACAAGGCCGCCGCCAAGAGAGAAGCCAGGGAGATGGTGGAGTTTGAGATTGAGGTGGCCGAGGTAAGAAAGATTTAAAAATCAATGTAACAAATCGTTTAAAACACGATACACAATATCATAATCCACTGAAATGAACTCCAGAAATAAACACATCAATGGCTTAATAAAAAATACAGAAAGAAGTAAAGATTCCTACAAGAGGTGGGTAGTATTATAATTCTCGTCACCAATACGCGAGAGAGGCCAAAAATCCGTGTAATCAGTTAGACTGAAAGATTCCAAGTGATCGATAACTGGAGGACACATCATGCATATAAATTCACGTCGACCAAATTGTGTTGTAGAATAAATTGGCAAAAGTTAACCCAAGGTCGCTTATCTGCATTGAGAACTCGTTCGAGATTTCAAACACATTTTCAACAATTTTGATTTGGATTCACTTTTCGGCATCTAGGTCATCCCGATAAAACCGTTTGGGACGATGGGTACAGCTGCTGTTCAGCTTAATTATATTGTAATGAACTATTGTAAACATTACTTGATAAAGGAGAATTCATAAAAATGATTTAATTTAACCAACAGATTTTTTACCAATCAAAACACGGGATTTGTGACACGTTTTCAAACTTCTCGGACAAAAAATATATCTAGGTGATTATTTACAACCAATAGAATGGATTATGTTGGCTCTTTGTTCCTATTGCTTAAGGACGCCCGCTCAATCAGACTATAATCTTGAAGATTGCACATAATTCTATGTGTCGATACTATTGATCTGACCTGCAGAATTGGCTAGTATTTTACATACACGCCAAACATCTATAGTAATACCTATGTAGTACGCATAATTTCGCAATCATTGCCATTGTTTAAGGAATAATGACTGTTCGGACTGTCCGAGAAGTGTTGTTATATTCTCTTTCTCTAAGAGTAATTGACAATATCGTCATCGCCCAATGTTGTTTACTCAATGCATCTGACGATTGATTATAAATGTTATGAGATTTTATGAGATTAACAGTAATGACAATACATTAAACGATGGTGCTTTGTGGTCTGGTGATATGACCTGTATATCCCTGGTACGAAACCTGCTCTGGACGAGGCAAAGTTCAGTCATTGGAAAAGGGATTTTACTCACACAATTTAACCGCACTAAGGTGAATGGTTGGTGCCTGATAGTTAACAGCAATGTCTCTGTCGAAAATAAATTGTATTGGCGCCTAAAAAGGCCTATATGTTAAATGCTGCTTATATATAATAGCTCCAAGTTTTTTCATGTTGAATTCAAATTGCATGATCGTGTCT
>NC_088363.1:25336211-25351211 GCF_034508935.2 Berghia stephanieae
AAATACGCACAATTTAATTGACTCAAATACGAAAGTTCCCGATCACGCTTGGAATACCATAGATATTCATTGAATCCATTCTTTCACTTGTGTCATTCTATGTCTGTCTCAACAAGAGTATCTACGGCTTCTCCAAAGACCCTCCCCGATGGTACGAGTGTGTGGCCTTTACCAATGCTAACATGGGCAATGCTGTAGGAAAGTTGTTCGTGGAGGACCACTTTGATGAAGGATCCAGAACTACGGTATGATATCATTTGGTTTGGATTACTGTTGCATAATATTACAATTTTCACGGGACTTCACAAGGTGAGCCTCTGTCAAAAGGCGTCATAAGTTGAATTTAACTCATCATAACAACATATCATTCGTCTTTAGTGATTATTAGATCGTCTTTTTTGACAAAAGGGAAATCCGAAACGTCCACATCATCTGCTGGCCTTCGTGAATTAAATCGAAGCTTCCATTCCATTTGACTCATGTTACTCATCATAAAAGCGATGTGGTAGACAAATCGGTTTCACTACTCACATTCTCTCACTGTACTCACGAGTAAAATAGGCACTTAATTGGTCTGTATTAGAGTTATCGCTTTTTTTTTTCGTGTAGCCTCTTTGATGCGTCATGTTTTGTTATACATGTTAAGTGTTCCAGTTTGCGTGGGACTCCTTGTGAAACCGAAAACTAAAGGTGCCTAAATGAGTTAATAAAATGGAGAGAAAGATAAAGGTAGTAGATGTGACTCGTAAATAAGGGAACAGCACAAAACAAACGACGTTTCGGCCTTAGGACTTTTTCAAGTTTTACTACTTGAAAAAGGCCGAAAGCTCGTTTGTTTTGTGTTGTTCCCTTATTTATGAGTCACATTTACTCCCTTTATCTTTTTCTCCATTTTCGACTCCTTGTGAAGCGCGTTGGGCATATTTGGTGAATTGTATACGTTATAAAAGCTCGGATTATTTTTAATATTGAGAGGCTCTATTTTTCCATTTAAAAAAAGAAAAAGATTTCTTTGTGTATTTTCCTTTGAACACTTTTTAAAAAAAGGTTCCTTACCAGAATGTTAAAATGTTTTGTCGGGGGATGGTAGAGAGATCGACAATGCGTCTTATCGTCATTGCTTGAAGTAGTTGTGTGATTCATTAGCTCAGTAGCACGGTTTCTCACAAAAGTCAAGCAATGTTAAGCATGTCAGTAGCCAGAATGGTTACATTGATCGATGTTGTGTGCTTCGGCAATACACTTTACTCATATTACCCCCAAGAGTGAATGGCTACCTGGTGGTAGACAGTGACGGATACTGTAAGAGAGTGTTAGTACAAATAGAACGCCTAACAGACAACTGGTAATGTATGAAATGGAAATATGATGCTACATTATGGCTTCCAGGGGGAATAAATGAAACATTGTGAAGCTCATTGTGCTTGGTATCCCGTGGCATTGCGCTATATAATTTTCAAATTTATGTATTAATACAGGAGACCCCGCATTATGGGAAATAAAGGCTAATACAAACAGAGCACAGAGATGTATTTTATTTATCATTTTGTATTGTGGAAATAAACAGATCGAGACGAACCTTTTGAGCCTTCAACGATAATATTGGTCTAGTAATATAGACAGGGTGGCCTTATTTTTTTTTTTAAAGGTTGCAAGTTACTCGTATAGGGTAATCTATATTTTCTGCAAAAAATAGTTTTATTTTTTTAATTTGCCAATATAATGTTCGTTGGAAAAATGCTGTAGGGGACAATGGTAAACCCCAAACCTATTTTTCAAATAAATAGATTAGTTCAGGAAGTTTAGTAATTATTCAAGACTTTCTCTTGATAACAACAACGCAAGAACGAGTAGAAATGAGATAAATCGTAGATTTCATAACCTGGCCCTACGGGGGAAAGGCCTTGTTTTACCTAGTTTTCTTAAGACTTACGTAGGTGATTCATTGAGATTTAATTGTGCTCAAAGATCATAATGGAGATGCCTGCTCAAAGCCAATAACTCTTATCAGGAACAAAAGGTCGACAGATGATTCTGATCTGTCAATAGAATTAGGGTACAAGACTGTGAACAGATTTCCTTTTTAACTGAACTCTGCTTCCAGCCAATAAATACATCGTGTACGAGTACGTAAGAGAATACCCATTATGTGCGGCTATGTGGTCTTGCGGTATGACACTCGCTTTCGGATCGGAAGGTCCTGAGTTCGAGCCTCGCTCGGCGCATAGTTGATTCCGTTGAAAAGACTCTTTACTCACATTCTCTCACCGTAATCAGGGGTAAATTGAGTGCTGGCCGTTAACAGCGTTGTCTCTGAAAAAAGTGTCCGAAAAAATTGGAAATATAGCCTAACAGGCGTCATGACTCGTTCTACATGTTAAGTTTTGCTGTTGTAAAGCGATTTGAGCACGTTTAGTAGATATTGCTCTTTATAAGTTTATGTATAAAGAAAGGTAAAGAGGGAATTTATTGCATTGTACAGCGCCTATTCCACATACCTAATCTTAAAGAGAGGTTATTGATTTATTCTTGTTTGTTCACACAAAGAGTCGTTCGTGAATATAGATTCATATCACAAAGATCATATTCATATAAACGTCTTTATTCATGTACAAATTACGAGAGTCGTAAATTCCTCTTTACGTCAGATTTTTATGGTGTAAAGTAGGTTGTGACAATGAAATAATTTATTGCTTTCTTTTTCTCTTATAAAATAATGGCTACAACAGATTGCCTCTTTCATTTGTTATAATGTCAGCGCTCTTATGGACATGATGTATGCTCTATACACATTTTTTGCTCTGAATCTGTGTTTCGTTATCAGTCTTATACTCTAATACTAGTCGACAATTCCGTCAATTATTGATGAGGTATTTAATAATGTTGTGTTGTGTCGCGTTAAGTGATTTTTCATGCAATCAATTTCTACATCCAAGCGCCATAAACTATCTTTAAACAAAGTAAAAATAAGGACAAGAAAAAAAGATGTATTAACTTGTAATAGAACCGCTTAAACTGTTCTGTTTTTATATGGCAATCGAAAAAGCGCCTTTGGTTATATGAGTTTAAGTACAATAGTCACCAATTCTGTCTGCCAGATGAATAATACCAACACAAAACGACCTGTAACATTTTAATCGTTAATTGTCTGATTGAGGAGGCGGCGGCAGCGGAGGAGGAGGAGGAGGAGGAGGAGGAGGAGGAGAAGAAGAAGAAGAAGAAGAAGAAGAAGAAGAGAAGAAGAAGAAGAAGAAGAAGAAGAAGAAGAGTACAATAACACAACGACGACGATACAATGACAACAACAATGTTAATAGTAATCTTATTATGAGAGGCATCGGTGGTGAGTCATAACTCCTGTTTTATGTGCCTGGATTTTATGACCGACTTTTGTCATCAAAACTTGCAAACAACAATACCCTTAGAAAAGATGAGAATAGTCGCTTTATATCTGGCAACTCTTACCTCGTCGACAATCGAGCGACTGGCGTTTCTAATACTATTATGTGCTCCACTACTTCAAATCGCCATTATGATGGGATGACTTAGATCTTGAAAATTACTGAGATTTGGGGTAGGTGTATGTTGTATTGAGAGAAAAATGAACATGATTTCTCAAGTTGCAAAAATCTAACCAGTATAATGTGATTAAAAAAAGGGGGTGGGGGGGGGGGCGAGGTGGCCGAGTGGTTGAGACATTGTACCGTGACCCGGAAAATCCCGAGTTCGAGACCCACTTTATGCATGTCCGTATTTCTTTCCTTGGACAGCGTGAATAATTTCTGTTGACATCAGACGTTGGTTTGATGGATTATCTATATTCCTCCACGGAATGCCTAGATGACTGCACATAACGGTATATTTAAATGAAATTTTCGGAACTGATCCATCCCAACATAATACCGGATATAGACTGTGGGTCACATATTGACTTTAAATTCAATTATTGGCGTCTGGTTTACCCCGACATATTATATCATAGTGAGGTCAAAGGTTAAATTTAAAGTTGAAGTGAAAACCAAACGTAGTGCGTAAAAAAAAAAGGTTGTTTGACGAATGAAAGCTAAATAGAATGTGACGCTTTTTTACGAGTTGTCAATATCGATTTAACGAAGATTAGGCTGGTTGTGTAGTTAAGAATTCCGAAATACTCGATGCTTGCCTTCTTCGACAGTGTTGTCGCTGGTATTTGGATTACATTATCGAATATACGTCAATTTAACTTAATCGAATTATACTGTCAGCAAAGTGTAGAAGGATTTTGGAAATCTTTGGGGCCGGAGTGCGGTGACCTTATTTGGAGTTTGAGGAGTACGCTTTGTCTGGGAGACCCGGGTGTTGGAGGCTTTTTTTTCTTCAGATTTTTAGATTTTATATGTTTTTCTTTTGTTTCGTTTTTTTTTGTGGGGGGAGAGGGGGGGGGGCGTGGGGAAGGAAGAAGTTGGTTTTTTTTTTCCTTTTGTTTTGTTTTTCTTATTGTTTGCTTGTTTTAATTTGATGTTTGGTTTGCCTTTGGTTTTTAGGGTCTTTTCTGTTATATCTTTGTGATCTTTGTTGTCTGTTAGGTGTATCGAGGAGGGAGGGGGGGGGGGGGGGGGGGCGGAGGTTAGGATACTTAAATGTGTTATGATTTATTTCCTTCTTTTTTTTTTCTATTTACATTAAGTTTTGTTTCTTATATCAAATATATATATATATATATATATATATATATATATATATTATATAATATATTACATATCAATCCTATATATCAGCTTACACTTTATTCATCCGGACGTGTACCAAAGCAGCAGACTAATAGAACTTAATTTAATTTATACAGTACAAGTTGTAGTTACGTCATTTAGGGCCTTTAGTAGTAGTAGTAGTAGTAGTAGTAGTATTAGTAGTAGTAGTAGCAGCAGTAGTAAGTAGTAGTAGTAGTAGTAGTAGTATAGTAGTAGTAGTAGTAGTAGGTAATAATAACAATATTAATGATATTAATTATGAAAATAATAATAATAACAATAATAATAATAATAATAATAATAATAATAATGATAAAAATAATAATGAAAATAATATTGTAATTATAATACTAATATTAATAATATTAATAATAGTAATGATTATGATGATCATGACAATGATGATGATACTAATAATAATAATAATAATAATAATAATAATAATAATAATATAATAATAATAATAATAATGATGATGATAATAATAACAATAGTAATGATAATGATAATAATAATAATAATAATAATAATAATAATAATAATAATAATAATAATAATAATAATAATAATTTTAATAATAATAATGATATAATGATAATAATAATAATAATAATAATAATAATAATAATAATAATAATAATATATAATAATAATAATAATAATAATGATGATGATAATGAAAATAATATTGTAATAAGAATACTAATATTATTAATATTAATAATAGTATATGATGATGATGAATGATGGATGATGATAACATAATATTATAATAACAATAAAAATGATAATGATAATAATAGTTATAATAATAATAATAATAATAATAATAATAATAAAAATAATAATAATAATAATAAATAATAATAATAATAATAATAATAATAATAATAATAATAATAATAATAATAATATATAGTAATAATAATAATATTGAATAATAATAATAATAATAATAATAATATAATAATAATAATATAATAATAATAATAATAATAATAATAATAATAATAATAATAATAATGATAATAATAAATAATATTATATAATAATAATAATAATAATAATAATAATAATAATAATAATAATAATAATAATAATATAATAATAATAATGACATCGACATTAATAATATTAATAATAGTAATGATGATGATGATGATGATAATGATGATGATGATGATAACATAATATTATAATAACAATAGAAATGATAATTATAATAATAGTTATAATAAGAATAATGATAATAATAGTTATAATATATAATAATAATAATAATAATATAATAATAATAATAATAATAATAATAATAATAATATGATAGTAATAATAATAATAATAATATAATAATAATAATAATATAATAATAATAATAAAATAATAATAATAATAATAATAATAATAATAATAATAATATAATAATAATAATAATAATAATAATAATAATATAATAATAATAATAATAATAATAATAATAATAATAATAATAATAATAATAATAATAATAATAATAATAATAATAATAATAATAATAATAATAATAATAATGACATCGACATAAATGATTCTCCCAAATTCTCTACGTCTTCCATTCATTAAACTAATGGAGAGATAATCTTCCACCTTCCATTCCCTAACGCTGTAGGCACTTGAGATGATTCACGGTATTCGAGATTCCTTCTACGAACTGTTGGAGGAAGCAACTTGGATGGATGACAAAACGAAAGTAGTGGCCAGAGAGAAGGTAAGAAGACTCGGGTTAACCCATTAACTACGGTACTCTGAAAAAAAAAATAACACGTATTTAAAAGTTTGGCCAGAAAACTTGTCCTTCAAATATCGATCGATTAAATTACCTTAATCCTGGAGAAAAAAAAAACTCTTAAACCTTGAACCTCGCGAGAATTCTCAATTTTTTTCTTTTCAAATAGGCACTGACATAAGATTTGGAGTCATGATGATAATCTCGAATTCAGATTACACTGAAGGCATCTTGACTCATTCTCCAAAATTTACGAGTATCTGTGAGCTATCTTTAGGGAGAGAGAATGGGAAAAAACGGTACTTGAAATCTCCTGGACATTACTTTCCATGGAAACAAACACAACGTGTTTTGGTTTGGGGTTGGGGGGAGGGGGGGGGGTGGGATTAGGGGTTATGCCATAATTAAAAATAAATCGTTTTGGGCAACTTTGGATCAATTATCAAACAATTTAATCCCTTTGTGTAAGTAAAAATAAGTACATGGTTAAGCCTATCGGTTATGGGTTTGTTTTTTTCACTGCTAACTGTCATATATGTCTTCTGAATAAATTATCCACATAGGTAATTTATTCTAATTGAATCATTATGTGTCTTATTGACGAAATCAAATCATGTCTCCTTAGGCCGAAGTAATGTCTCAAAAGATTGGCTATGCTGATTCTATCTTCAACACGACTGCTCTCAACGAGGAATACAAAGATGTAAGTAATAAAATCATTTGTGACCCACCGTCTCAAAACGGTGTTATGTCGGGATGACATAGGTGCTGGAAATTGAATTTGTAACCACAAAATATGAAAATTAGGGTTAATTTCTATTCTTGACGATGGGAAACAATAAATACAATTTTTTTACACTGGGAACACTCAAAGTTTGTTCTCGTAACAATTTAATCGTAAGTTTACTTTTGCTAGTCCTATTCATTCCGACATAATTCCCTTTTGAGACGGTATGTTACATTTATGTTTCAAGCTTTGTAGAAAGCATTAACCATGGTTTTGTGGTTTTAGTTTACGTGTATTAACTCACTCAGCCCTAACACCGACTATATCCGTAGTTTACTCGGGTTACTCTTACCCCATGCCTATTTATTACATTTTTCTGAGACAAATAGGCGTACTATCAAAGCTATTGTTTTTGGTTTTTACATGTTAATGATAGTTGAATATAATTATATATGTAGACCTATCTACATGTCATTTTTTCCAATTTTGAAAACTAGCAAAAATCTCTAGGATTGAGTGAGTTAAGATTTCAATTATAGATGACGAAAAGTTTGATAATAATCAATTCAAGTCTGATATCCCCAATCAACTTAGCCACTCCTTCGCTACCCGCCTGTGATTTTTTTTTCAATGTCCCCGCTGTCGGATAACCTCTGTGGTGTGATTGTAGCACGTCTGACCGGTAATCAGGAGATCTGAGGTTCCTTCCCCGCACAGGCACACTGATTTCTTTTGGGATTGTATTTCTTGTATTTTTCTCTCTTGCTTTGTGATTGTATTTCTTGTATTTTTCTCTCTTGCTTTGTGATTGTATTTCTTGTATTTTTCTCTCTTTCTTTGTGATTGTAGTTCTTGTATTTTTCTCTCTTTCTTTGTGTTGTATTTCTTGTATCTTTCTCTCTTGCTTTGTGATTGTAGTTCTTGTCTTTTTCTCTCTTTCTTTGTGATTGTAGTTCTTGTATTTTTCTCTCTTTCTTTGTGATTGTATTTCTTGTCTTTTTCTCTCTTGCTTTGTGATTGTAGTTCTTGTCTTTTTCTCTCTTGCTTTGTGATTGTAGTTCTTGTCTTTTTCTCTCTTGCTTTGTGATTGTAGTTCTTGTCTTTTTCTCTCTTGCTTTGTCTCGGCATTATTTCATACACACTTTTTCAAATCTTTAATGTGATGGTTGCTATCTTGAAAACGATTATTATGGTTTTAATAACAATGGGGGCAATGAGATGGAGGTTAAGAAGAGGATCCAGACAGGCTGGAATAATTGGAGGAAGGTAACTGGAGTTATGTGTGACAAACGAATTTCCGCAAAGCTGAGGGTGTAAATATATACAACTGTTGTAAGACCAAGAATATTATATGGACTAGAGACGGCAGCTACAACAAAGAAACAAGATAAAGAAGTTGAGGTGGCAGAAATGAGGATGTTGAGATGGTCACTTGGCTGAACAAGAAAAGATAAAGTGAAAAATGAACGAATTCGAAGGTTGACTGAAGTGAAGAATGTAGCAATAAAGATGAGAGAAGATAAGATTGAAATGGTTCGGACATGTAAAGAGACGAGAGAGGGAGTACGTGGGAAGGAAAGTATTGGACTTACAATTAGCTGGAAAGAGGAAAAAGGGACGCCCAAAGACTAGATGGTTGGATAAGGTAAAGGACGATATGAAAGAATTGGGCCTGGAAGAAGATGATGCTCTTAAATAAGATGCAAAACGCGGAATACGCTGAATGAAGAAGAAAAATAATAATAATAATAATAATAATAATAATAATAATAATAATAATAATATAATAATAATAATAATAATAATAATAATAATAATAATAATAATAATAATAATAATAATAATAATAATGATAAAGAAGAAGATAAGAAGAAGAAGAAGAAGAAGAAGAAGAAGAAGAAGAAGAAGAAGAAGATGGTTTTAATACCAGACGGCGCGTATTGAGATAAGGCCACTCAAGTCGGTAAACACCCTCTCGCTATGTTCATTTGTAATATGTCTTTAAAATGGCAAGTGTTTTCAACAGCTGCTAACTTCAGTTGAGTGATTACGTTCCATTAAATTCTCTCTAACAGACAATAAACTTTGA
The DNA here is from genome assembly GCF_034508935.2 of Berghia stephanieae. Lineage (NCBI taxonomy): Eukaryota > Metazoa > Mollusca > Gastropoda > Nudibranchia > Aeolidiidae > Berghia > Berghia stephanieae. The sequence continues at coordinate 25,345,523 of NC_088363.1, forward strand.
AGGTTATGCACACCATCAATAATCAAATGCTATGTTTACCGACTTGAAACTGGATACTCGTAATTTTCTTGTCTCGATATTATCATTTTAGTCTTGGAGTTTAGAATGACCTATTTTCCCATCTTGCCCTCAGCTTAACGTACATCCAGACCACTTCTTTGACAATGTCATCAAAGAGCTGAAACAGACAGCCTTGACTATTTTCAAGCAGTTGTCGGAGCCAGTCGACAGGAATAAGTAAGTTACTCTAAATGCCAAATCATAAAAGAATTCTTTTCCTTCAATCTTAATCGCTTCCTTGTCATTGCTATCTTTGGAGGCCTTCCATACCCCCCCCCCCATCTCTCTCTCTCTCTCTCTCTCTCTCTCTATCTATCTCTCTCTCTCTCTCTCTCTCTCTCTCTCTCTCTCTCTCTCTAATATTTCGAGAAACTGGATCAGATAAATTCTGCGTTTACAAATAGGGTCTTTATTTAGTTAGGGTTTCAATGCCAGGGGACTCTCTGTCTCCTCATCTTATATGATTAATAATATTAAACCTTGAGATCTGAGAGGGGAGGGCTTCAACACGTCACTCCCTTCGTAATAACAAATAGTAACTGGTTCTAAACTATCGGAACAATAGCGGACGCCCGTATGAAATACTTCACCGACGAGTATAAAAGTGTATCCAGAGGAGAAAAAAATATAAATCTGATCCTGGTTTGACTTTTAAACATTCTTATCACATGACATGTGAAAAAGTTCTAGCCAGAATATTTAGAACCAAGCTGCTCGTTACTGGGCGGATGTGACATCAGACTATTGAATCCTATTACAGGATGGATTGTGACTATTTATTTATCCAATCCGACAAAATAATCATTTTATTATTTATATACTTTAGTTAGGGCGTAAATGGCCACAGCTGTAAATGAAAAGGTAAAAGAATAATATTTGTAACAGAATATGTGACCGACCTCGCCATGGTAGTATAAGTCGGCGAGTGTAGTAAGGATAAATTTGCAATTTAAGGTCATGAAATGAATATGATTATATCAATTTCTCCAAATTATTCAGAAGATGTTCCCATTAACTGAAATAAAATCAAACCAATACAAGACTGATAAAACCCGCAGTTCTGTAGCTTGTCTTTTTGTGTATTTGTTTGTTACCGGTTGACTTTCTTTGTGTCAAATTTTGTTGTTGTTTTTGCTTGATTTTGTTTGTTTGTTTGTTGTTGTTTTTTGTTTTGTTTTGTTTTGTTTTTTTTTTTGGGGGGGAGGGGGTTTAGTTGTTTGTTTGTTTGTTCTGTTTTTCTCTCTTTTTTTTTTTTTGTATTTCTGTTGGGGGTGGTTTTTGGGGTGTTAATTTTTAGTTGTTTGTTATTGTTGTTTTATCTTTTTTTTTTACTTCGTTTTTTTCCATTGCTTTTTTAAAAAATGAATAATGAAAACCCGACTTAAAATTTGGAAGTTTGGCCACATACATTTTCTTTCCTATTCATTGCTTCGGTCCCTTGCTATAAAAATCTCGAGTTGTTTTTTTTTTTTTTTTTTTTTTTTTTTTTTTTTTTTTTTTTTTAAAACTTAATTAATAATTAAAATGTTATTTCCTTTTTATTTCCAGATGGTCAACAACACCTACAGTGGTTAATGCGTTTTACAGTTCAAACAAAAACCAAATCTGTAAGTATACAGACAATAATAATAAGAAGAAATAATAACAATACACATTTATACAGCGTTTTCGTTTGTCTACATTTTAAATAATTAGTTTGGATTCTGTTCTTTGTTTGTTTTTTACCCTTTTATATTTCATCCAGTCTATAATAATGATATTGTTGCAGCTCCAATACTGAAGATAAACGCAATTGTTATTGCATTATATCTAACGCGATTAAGGCAATAGGAAAGAAAACTCGTGACGTCACACCGTCTACTTTGTCCGGTTCCAAAATAATTGGAAGTGTTTTGTTACCAGTCCTTCGGAGGACTAATAATGAATAGGTCACATATCGAATCATAAGGTGGCTAACTATTTTAGTAGCGGGATGTACAGGCAGAATCTAATGATTACGGGATGTAAAATAGCAAGGAAGGATTATTTTTATTGACGACCAGCATATACTTAGATTAAAAAATAAGATTCTATCACTCTCAAACCAGAAGATCATTTACACAAGGAATGTATTTAGGGGAGAAACTTGAGCTTTTATAATGCGCAATATCCACTAAACTGCTCAGTGACCAACAGCAACACGTAGCATGTAGAACGAGACATTTCGCCTGTTTGGCGATATTACATTTTTTTTTCAACAGAGACAACGCTGTTGACAACCAGGTACTCATTTTATACTTGAGTACAGTGAGAGAATATGAGTAAAGAGCCTTTTCCAAGAACTCAACTATGCGCCGAGTGAGGCTAGAACCGGGGACCTTCGGATCCGAAAGCGAGTGTCATACCACAAGACCACATATTTAGTCCTCTCGAAGACTGATTTTACAATTCCAGTGAGATTGGAACAAGTTTGGGTTTTTTTTACACAACACTATTGTTCCCTCTTAAACCCTCTCCTTACCACCCACAGGAAAATCGTCACATTCTTACGATACATCCAACACTTTTCTTATTCTGATTTCTTTTGTTATAGATAAACTATAAAAATTCGACACTTTGTTGCAGAGCTCGTTTTTCAAAACAGAATATGGAATAAAGGTCCTACTCGTTACTATCTGTTTGAAAAATATATCTTTGTCTTGGGTGATTATGAAGTTTCGGGTATAATTCTGAAAATAGCGGGTAAGGAGAGAGTTTAATAGTATCTAATATCAAATGGCTCTAATGCAAGGGTGCTGAACTTAGACCCACCCATTATTGTAGTAGGTATAGATAGTATGAAGTTGACGTCACTCAGGTCTTTGTTATTGCTTTTTGCCATCCACGTTTATGAGTAATTCTCACTTATCTGTATTATCCATACTATACAAGTTCATGGTTACACAAGAGTTTTGTGTGTTGGCCCGTTATACTTCCGGATGGCAATGTTGTGAGCTTCTTGGCCAAGCGTATACTATCTATTTATACTCACCCCTCTTTTCTTTTCTTTTTTCAGTGTTTCCAGCTGCCATCCTTCAACCGCCGTTCTACAGCAAGGATTATCCAAAGTCAGTGGTTTTACTATCTATTATAATTTGTAAACTTGAGCTTTTATATAGCGCAGTATCCACTAAACGTGCTCAAAGCGCTTTTGTAGAGAAATAAATAATAATGTGAAATTGAATGTAAACTTCAATTTAGTTACAAAAACAGATAACAACGCCACTACCACATTATCTCATTCATCTGTAGTGTTTCATTCATCCTGTTTTGTTGATAAAGGGGAAACCCGAAACGTTCATTTGATCTGTTTTTTGTAATTAAATTGAAGCTTACATTCAATTTCACATTATTATTTATTTCTCCGAGCTTCGAGGAGCAACATTTGCATTTTGTAGAGAAAAGAATTGGGTGAACAAAACAAAAGGGCTTGAATTTTTATTATACGAGTATTCTACTTGTAGCGATTCATATCATTGTACAACAAAAATTACATTTTCTCCAAAACCACAATTCCCGACTTTCTAAAAACAGTGATCCCCCCCCCCCCCAGTTTCTCTCTCTCTCTCTCTCTCTCTCTCTCTCTCTCTCTCTCTCTCTCTCTCTCTCTCTCTCTCTCTCTCTCTCTCTCTCTCTCTCTCTATCTATCTATCTATCTATCTCTCCATCTTCAGATCTCTTCTGTCTATCTATCTATCTATCTATCTATCTATCTATCTATCTATCTATCTATCTATCTATCTATCTATCTATCTAATCTATCTATCTATCTATCTATCTATCTATCTATCTAATCTATCTATCTATCTATCTATCTATCAGTCTATCTATCTATCTATCTATCTATATCTTTATGTCTATCATTTTATCTATCTATCTATCTATCTATCTATCTATCTATCTATCTATCTATCTATCTATCTGTCTGTCTGTCTATCTATCTCTTTTCCTTTAGCGTGTTTTTAGATAAGTATTGTTCGAAGAGAGCAGCAATGAGGAGAAGTAACTATGTTAATATATTCTTATTTTTCAAGATCTTCAGGTTTGTTTCCCTTGTTCTGTAAATCTCATTTGCTTCGAGTCATTGGTCCATCCATTGAACCGTTTATTCATTCACGTATCTTATGGCGATTTATTTAAGATGTTTTTTCCAGTGTAGACTGATGTTTATATTACAGAACCTCAGTAAGATATTAACTTCACACACACACACACACACACACACGCACACACACACACACACACACACATACAAAAACGTCTTTTATTCCTTCCCCTAGGAGCCTCAACTATGGGGGTATTGGCATGGTAATCGGCCATGAAATCACGCACGGGTTCGATGACAGAGGGCGTCAACATGACAAAGATGGCATTCTCAGACAATGGTGGGATGATGTCGTCATTCAGCGGTTTAAAGTGAGGCATCGGCAAACGATTTCATTATTTTTGTCCATGGTATTGTTTAATATTTGACAGCCGCATCAATCTGACTGGTATTATGTTAGAATGAACTACATAAAGAAAATGGAGTTAGAACTCAAATTGAAACAATCAGAATTATTCTGCCCCTGCTCATAGAAAGTAACGCGTAATTATATCAAGTTTACAGTAAATAATTTGTTATAACAGATTATCAAGCGGTAAATTTCATTAAAATTTTTTTTTTAAAAAGAAGTATCAGTTAATTATTTTTGAAAATGTGTTTTATTCAGAGATGACAAAATTGGAACCGATTGAGAGGGTAGAATAAAAGATTTCTTACACTATTACGTTTTGGAATTCCAGCTTTGTACCAAACGCGCATTCGCAAGGCTCGTGTCGAAATTGGGAACGCGTCCGAGACTCCAAAAAGAAAGAGTGTAAGAATCGTATATCAGTAAATTTAAGCTGTTTGACTCTAAGAAACATATTTCATTCACGGCAATGAGGATATTTATTTAAACTAAAAGCACAAATTTGCCTTGAGTCCATCCCGACATAATACCAGTTTGAGACGGTTGATCACATGTAGTGGGTCCCGATGACTCAGTGGTAGAGTATTCCCCTCACAAGTAAAAGAATACACATTTCCATATTCTGCAAATTTGTGGCACCATTTCATTATGTAATGGGAAGATATTTTTATGAAGTAGAGAGATGCTTTAAATGTGGCATTGTGGTTTGACGAAAATATGACGCTCATAAGTCCCGGGTGCGAGCTTTGCAACGGATTTCGCAAAAAAATGAGACTTTGGAAAAGGCATTTTACTTGCATTTTCTCACCATAGTCAGGCGTATAATGAGTTTGCATCCGTGTTTCGGAAGACAATGGAGGCTTTGCGCCTAATAAAGTCAGTCTGTGGTTTACTGGCAGCGCCTGCTTTGGCGGAAGAGGCTGAATTGGAAGCGGTAGATCATGTTGCAATTGCTGCAGGTGACTCCCTCGTCAGCATCTCTTGGTCCTGCCACCGAGCTGCCCTCTAGCTTTTGCGTTGTCTTTTCTGACTCACTGGTCCTCTCTTCCTCTCTCGCACAACTGCATGCTGCTTTTCAATGTGAGCCTCCAGGAGTCTCTGTCAGCAACCAGGATTCAAGTTCCGTGCTGCCGGGTTTCGGTTCTCTCTTGTAGACA
>NC_088363.1:25356211-25363711 GCF_034508935.2 Berghia stephanieae
TATATATATATATATATATATATATATATAATATGGCTGATTTCGGTCACAATTAACACCATGTACACACGAATACTGCCATTGTTGAAATTAGCGAAGCAACTAAATTCATCGCCTATAGTGTATTGTTATCATTATCACCGCCATCATCATCATCATCATCATCATCATCATCATCATCACCATCATCACCCTCACCCTCATCATCCTCATCATCGTCATCATCATTATTATGATTATTATTATGATTATTATTATGATGATTATTATTATTATTATTATTATTGTTAAATTCAAAATAAAGAAATTATATAGATACATATATATAAATATATATTTATAAATATATATATATATATATATATATATATATATATATATATATATATATATATATATATATAACGCACTTATAAAATTCCATTGTTATCATTTCCACTATGTTTTGATTACCGTAATACAAAACAAAGTAATCTGATTTATTTTTTTATCGAAATGAAAATTCACTTTTTTTTTCAAGTTGTTTTTCTTTTCTCTACCTCTCAGTTAGTCTCTGCATACAAAGCTTCTTCATGTTTCTCTAACAATATATTTTATGCAGGCATTTATGTAAACCCCGTGTTTGATACAGTATAATAGCCCTTTTCAGTGCTTTTAAAACCCAATATGAGCTCTTCAAAGAGACTAACATTCTCCATTAGACTCTCGTTATTCAAATTTCTGAAACACAATTTGAGTGGACGTCAGATGGACGAAAAACTAGCTTTAAAACCCTACGTAGATATGTTCACAAACGATATGAAACTTGGAAGAGGGTGTGAGGGGGTGGGGGGGGGGGGAGCAATGATCTTTCTTTAACGTTTTAAGCACTAACTGCCACTAGTAGCGTCTGCGAGTCTGTGCATGCATATCGGTCGCTTCGGTGGCTATAAGAATTGTGTGAGATTTGTTTATTGAATTCTTATTGTATTAAAAATTGGCGTATAAAGTCTTGGAAAAATGCTCTTAATCATTGACTGCATTTTTGTAAGTTTTATTTTTTTTATTGTTTTAGTATTTTATTTTTATTAATCTATAGCTACGGCACTGTTATGTTGTATAATAGCTGGTGTTATCGCAGGGGAACATGAATCCTTTCGTAAATGCATTTCAATTTGTCGTTTTCAATTTTTTGAATTGTTTGTTTGATGTGAAATAATTTACAACACAATATTATATCATGTAATTGGTCAGATTGTCTCGCATTAATTTACCAATAATCTTTTACATTTTACCCATCCCATTAGTCAGACTGTTCACATCTTCTTACTCTGTGACAAGTTTTATACATAAAGTTATTCATCCAATTCATTACCTCGACATTGCTTACAATCCATAAACACAAAACTCTTTTTTTTTCAATCGCATAATATATTGATTCGGAGATACTCTAGATATATAAACTTAAGCGAATTGGAAGAGAATTAAAGCGATTTGAATCTTTCTAGTTTTTAATTTAAAAGAGGGAACTTGGCAATAGCAGAAGACTGTTGCACTTGTGTATGAGTAGCATCCTTCCTTTTTTTATTTTTTAGTTCTTCTAATTTTCAATCGTATTATAAGGTTAACAGTCCGATTTGTACATATGCAGGTCTGACACCCGAATGTAATTATAGTCCTAGTTTAACATTGTTGTAATTGACAACATTTTGCGTCATCTTTTGAGTCCATAAAGAATTGGGTTTATCAGACCTGCAAATACAATAAGTACACTTCGTCAAAGTCCGTTTAACTCCAAATTGAACGATTTTTACTGTAAAGATGGAATTCAAAGGGAGGGGAATGGTTGTACATTTGTGATGAAGAATAGCTTTACTTGAAATGCACTTCTATTGAGCCAGTTGATTTCTCAATGCGTAACAAATGTTTTGTTATGATTACAATATTTTGCGTTTTAACCAAAACCAGTTTCAGTACATGCTAGTCAGCGGATCCTAATTGTTTTCGCATATCATTTATCTGCGAAATTTTTCTATAGCATTCTATAACACAGTGTATAGAACTTACGTAATCCCCCCCCCCCCCCCCCCCCGCCTTTTTTTTTTCCAACCTAAAATAAAATACGAATAGTCATCATGGTCCCAAGAGGCCGATAATTTCGGCTGGCATCCGTGTTCTGGAGGATGGCGATGGTTATTCCTCAAACTAATCACAACGTTTTTTTGTTGCATTGTAAGAATACCAGACGGGTGAATACAACCGAAACTTATAGCCTGACACCAGAACCCACAAGTTTGACGTCATTTTCTAGGTTTTTTTAGTGAGTTGTCGTTAGTAGTGCTCAAGGGAACAAGTGATTCCATTGGTTGAACTATTGAATACAAGTCACGATCTGTTTTCTTTTGTGGACAAAGACTTGTCTTTTGACATAATTTTTTGGTCAGTGTCAGGCTAAAAGTAAACGATGACTACCATACAACCCCATTATTCGCTTTTTATCGTCATTACTACTTGTAATCAGGGCGGGTATTCACAAGCAATGCGTAATTTTCGCGATTGTGGCTCACCATTCTGGGTATATCTTGTAAATATGACTAAAGTCCTTTTTCCTTCCTCGCGCAAGTCAAAAGAAGGCCGGCTGATATTTTTAGTTATCAAGAAAACTTTTACATAGTCTGCGACTCAGAGAAATGCTCACCATTTGTGGCTGGCAAAACATAACAAACAGTTATAACCATCACGAAAACATAATTTTGTATGTGTAACTTTCACCGCCAAGATTTGTTTTATTGAATGCGATGAGAAATGTTAACCTCTCTAGTAAAGTAAACTCAACGTCTGATCAGACGCTGAATATTTTCCCATTATTGGGTAATGCCCTATGTCAAGCATATAATAAATGTCCCTTCCTACACTTTCGCCAGATCTATACAAACCGAGCTACTCTTTTATTGACAAGGAACTTACAGTTGGGGTCCAGGGCCAAATTCTGTCCTTTATCGTTGTCCTTCATTGCGCTTATCATAAAGCAACCGAGCTATGCCGACTTACTTCTCTGGCAAGGAAAAAGTAAATCAAGATCGTAACGTCATTCTCATTGTATCAATACATTCGAGAGAAAAGTCGTAATCGGGTTCAACCATATGGGTTCAAGAGTCTGACGCCACTTCCGCCTTGCAACGAAATGGCTGGTTCCAAATAATGAAAGTCGGTTCTCTTTATTCTTTATGCTGACTTGAACATTTACAAACAACACGTGATCAGAATATGTAAACGTCAAAACATGACAATTTTCTAATGGTTTTCTCCTCTGGATACACGTTTGAGAAGTACTTTATAAGGGCAATGATGGAGATATTATCGACGGTCGATAGTTTCGAACCAGTTACTATGTGTCGTTACGAGGTAAATGACATTACGAGTATTGAACCCTATTGTGTTGAGATCATCGTGATCAACTAGAGAGCTTGGTGGTTGAAAGATTTCAGGAAGACACGCTTTATTCTCTTTTCATATAGATAGAGTAAAGTTCACGTCACTCGGCTCTTTGTTATTGTTTTTAACCAGCCATTTTTATGAGTAGTTCTCACTAAATTGTATAAATCAGACTATAAACGGTTAAGCTTACTCACTGTTGTATGTGTTAGTACGTCATATCCGGCTGACGGTATGTTGTGAGTAAAATATCTAAGCGCGCAGCATGAAGATAACGACATGGCTAAATTGTGTTTGTCTGTTGCTAAGGGCGAGCCAATGGAGTAGTGGTAAGTCACTTCTTGGGTCGAGAAGTTTGAACTCAAATTCCTACCCCGATGTGATAGAGACACTAAGATTATTTTCTTGTCACCTCGGAGTTTTATTGGCTCTGCCCCATGGCATCCATCATTAAAATATAGATAGAATGCGCTTGGCCAAGGAGTTCACAACATTGCCATCCGGAAGTATAACGGACCAACACACAAACTCTGTGTAACCATGGACTTTTATAGTCTGGTTAATACAATTTAGTGAGAACAACTCACAAACGCGGATGGCAAAAACAATAACAAAGGCCTGAGTGACGTCATCTGCATACTATCTATAGCAACCGACTTTTTATCGAGTGTTTCAAGTTCGTATTTTTGATAAACCAGAACTGGAGTCGAAAGGTTGTTTAATACATTATTTTTAGCAACTTGTACTTAAGTTTAATTTTCGCAAAAGTCCATCTATAATCTAGATGGTATTCTGTTGTATATACATGGACGTGTTCTAATTTGTAGGTCTGAGTCCGATTACCCGAATGATTCTGTTCTCATTGTTGGAATGGAAATACCCTCATTGCAATAGTGTCAAATCGACCCCGTTCGGTAATCAGATCTGCTAATACGTGCACGTCGATTTTCATACTTACTACAGTATCCGACAAGTTAAAAATATAGAATTATTGATTTTAAATTACTAAGAAAATACAGGCTACAGGCAGTAATAATGATTACGCGGTGTTTGTGAATACATGTCTGGGGAATTGCATTTTGTTTACATCAATTATTGACATCTTTTTCAATTCATTGAGATTTATTTTATATCTCTCTTTGTTTTCTTTTCTTTATTTTTTTTCTATCAAGTTTTATACAGATTTATCGATGTTTTGTCATTTTGTAATAAAGGTATAAAAAACAATCACTGGCAATTTATTCTATTTTATTTTCTTTTTGTCAAATTCTCAAGATCGTTTGTTTTGTTTTTAAGGATTTTACGGCGCTTGCAACACATTTGGGTCATTTCAGCTCTACTTGGTGGGGTTCCTGACCTCCCATAGTGGGCAGGGGGGTACATACTGTGTCTTCTATCCCCTTATATCTGTTTTCCAACATGCTTTCTGTCTTTGTCTTGGAATGAGATTACTTGGTTTTCGCTGACCCTGGCCGGAGTCCTGGCTGGGAGGAAAACAGTCAAATGCATAGTTATTGTTTTGGGAGATGATATTTTTTTTTCCTTGTAAATCATCTCTCTGTTATGTATTATTATATTTGTTATTTTCAATGTATAATGTAAGCATTTGAGTGTATTCCTCTTTGTTGGATTTTGTGCTTGTGTCCGGATGAGACTTTTAGGTGATCTCAAACTAAGTACACTGGTGGTATGCTCTTGGAATCTACATCTGAGCCCTATTTGTTCCCAGTTCCCCTATGTCTTACTTTTTCTTGGGTGCTTTAATTGTAATCCTAGAACTTTTTACTATCCCATTTTCTTCCTTTTTACTGGCGCTGATATAACCTAAATGTGTTGCAAGCGCCGTAAAACCCTTTAAAATAAATAAAAAATAAATCATTTCAGCTCAAACAGCTAGTGACCTCCTGCTCACCGTAAGAGTTCAGAAGACCTCACCCAAAATTCTCAAGACAGTTTGCATCACTCCTGAGCAAGGATACAAATGTACATAGAAGTAACACAAAGTATATGGGGTAGAAGAGAAAGTAAGAGGATGATAAGGCTTTGTTTTAATTAAGACACCCAAGAAAAAGTAAGACAAAGGGGAACTGGGAACAAATAGGGGTCAGATGTAGATTCCAAGAGCATACCATCAATGTACTTAGTTTGAGATCACCGATAAGTCTCATCTGGACACAAGCACAACAGCCAACAAAGCGGAATACACCCAAATGCTTACATTATACATTGAACATAACAAATATAATAATACATAACAGAGAGATGATTTACAAGGGAAAAAATATCATCTCCCAAAACTATAACTATACATTCGACTGTTTCCCTCCCAGCCAAACACTCCGGCCAAGGTCAGGACAAAACCAAGCAATCTCACTCGAAGACAAAGACAAAAAGCAATTGAAAACAGATAAAGGGGATAGAAGACACAGCAAGTACCTCCCTACCCACTATGGGAGGTAGGAACCCCACCTAGACACTGTAGTAAGTGCCACCCTGTCCACTATGGGAGGCCAGGAATCCCACCCAGGAGTATGATAAGTAGTGCGGGGCGGTCCTTGGCAAGCTTAAGGACCACGGTCCTACGGTCCCTGAGAAATGAAAACCGCAAGGACCGGTCCTTTTCGACATTGAACATTCCTGAGAGACTGTTGGAAGTTCGAACCGTTTTGACCTTTGGGACCATGGGATCGTTCATTCTTGAACCGTTAAAGACTTGGGACCGCGAAAAGCGTGGTCTACAGGAGTAAAACACAAGGAGTAGTCACACTCATTTCAAATTGTAACCTAATTAGAGAAGAGGGGTGATGCCTTCTTTATTTGCTCACAGTACTTCATTGTTACTTCGATAATTTAGCGTGAATAAAATTTGAAATTTATCTCCATTAACGGAGATAATGGAATCACCCAAGGCGTTGATCGAGTTGTTCGTGGCGTTTATACACACACGCAACTCCTCCCCCCCCCCCCCCCCCCCACACACACACACACATGAGAGGGCAGCGAGCATTGAAGAGTAAGAGAGAGACGTGAAGTTATAATAAGAGGGGGTGGATGCGGTAATAAGTAATAAGTAATAAGTGGGGTCGATGGTGACTTTTCGCCAGATCTAACAAACCCAGCTACCCATTCACTGCTGAGTAGACAGGGATTCAGAAAAAAACTCGACTGCACCCGGGATCGATCTCTGGCCCTTTGCGTATAAAGAGAGTGCTCTATCAACTGAGCTATCGGGGTCCCCAAATATTCTATTGGACCTTTTAAAAATACAGACGTTAGAACTGGTTTTTTTGGAAGGAAGAAACTAATGAAACTCATATTATTTGATTAGTTAAAACACCAAACGAAATTTTAATATTATTGTATTATTTTAAATGACAACAATGCGATAGAAAGGAGTGGCGACAAGAGATGGACAAAAGAAAACAAAAAATCAGACGTGCTACTTGCTAGGTTCGAGACACACACACACACACACACACACACACACACACACACATATTTAGTAGTCACAAACATTTCAAACAATAACCCATTAGAGAAGAGGGGTCATGCCTTCATCATAGATCATTGTCATTGCGATCATTATGGTGTAGTAAATTTTGAAATTTACCCCGTATAATGGAATCGTCCAAGGCGTGCGCCTCCTGTTCCCCCCATCTCACACACGAAAGGGCGGTTTGCGGAGTGGAGGGAGGTGGTCGTCTGCCTCTATGGTCGTCTGTGTCGTTTAGTGTATGGCAAAGGGGGGTGGGTGCGATTAATTAAGTGGGATGGGTGGTGATTGGTGGAAGATAGGCAAAGAACCGAGGCAACGAATCGCTGGGGAAGTTGTATGGCGCGAGACCGTTGAAAGATGATAAGAAGTGAGGACCGCCGCCGGTCTTCCTCTTTGGGACTGGTCTCCGGTTCACAGCTAAAAGACCGTGGGACCGGTCCCAAGGACCGGTCTTCAGCGCGGCACTAATGATAAGGATTAAGATAAAATTTCATATTTATCTCTAACACTCTAAGGGAATGTTTATCTTTTTGGTCTATTTCAAGAGAAGACTGGAATTACCAAGGTGTCAACCGCAGTGCAGCGACAAC
>NC_088363.1:25368711-25453711 GCF_034508935.2 Berghia stephanieae
GATCACCTATAAGTCTCATCCGGATACAAGCACAAGATCCAACAAAGAGGAATACACTCAAATGCTTACACTATACATTCAAAATAACAAATATAATAATACATAACAGAGATATGATTTACAAGGGAAAAAAATATCATCTCCCAAAACAATAACTATGCATTTGACTGTTTCCCTCCCAGCTAGGACTCTAGCCAGGGCCAGGACAAAACCAAGTAATCTCATTCCAAGACAAAGACAGAAAGCATGTTGGAAAATAGGTACAGGGGGATATAAGACACAGCAAGTACCTCCCTGCCCACTATAGGAGGTCAGGAACCCCACCCAGGCCTAAATGTCTCATCCTGGCACAAGCACAGGTCCCCACTAAGAGGAAAACACTAAAATGTTTACGAATCATATGTTTAAAAACAAAATTTAAAAAGTAAAGCACACAATAAAGAGATGATTTCCTAGGGGAAAAAATACCATCTCCCAAAACTATAACTCTATATATTCGACTGTTTCCATCCAAGCCAAGGTCAGGACAAAACTAAGTAATTTCATTCAAAACAAAGACAGAAAGCAGTTTGAAAACAGATATAGGGGGATAGAAGACACAGTCTCCCTGCCCACTATGTGCGTCAAAAACCCCACCCAGTTACTGATTTTAAATGACATTTTGAGAACATAATCTTTAAAATTTGATCTAATTTATTTATTTTTTTTTTTTTTTGGCCATGAGAATTTAAACGTATAAGTTATAAGGTCAGGTAGTAAAGAAGTGGGAGACCTCCAAACATGGAAAAGGTTTTTTCTGAGCAGCCCAGTATAGAGAAAGAATGAGAAGAGACAACATAAGTGATTACCCAGCCCGGTATAGAGAAAGAATTGAGAAGAGACAACATAAGTGATTACCCAGCCCGGTAAAGAGAAAGAATTGAGAAGAGACAACATAAGTGATTACCCAGCTCGGTATAGAGAAAGAATTGAGAAGAGACAACATAAGTGATTACCCAGCCCGGTATAGAGAAAGAATTGAGAAGAGACAACATAAGTGATTACCCAGCCCGGTAAAGAGAAAGAATTGAGAAGAGACAACATAAGTGATTACCCAGCTCGGTATAGAGAAAGAATTGAGAAGAGACAACATAAGTGATTACCCAGCCCGGTATAGAGAAAGAATTGAGAAGAGACAACATAAGTGATTACCCAGCCCGGTATAGAGAAAGAATTGAGAAGAGAAACAAAGTGATTACCCAGCCCGGTATAGAGAAAGAATTGAGAAGAGACAACATAAGTGATTACCCAGCCCGGTATAGAGAAAGAATTGAGAAGAGACAACATAAGTGATTACCCAGCCCGGTATAGAGAAAGAATTGAGAAGAGACAACATAAGTGATTACCCAGCCCGGTATAGAGAAAGAATTGAGAAGAGACAACATAAGTGATTACCAGCGTCATTAGGGAAGCCTATGGTCCCTAATTTACTTTTTAAGCATAAAGGACAACAATCATTTTATCTAGATGATGACATCAATTTTATTATATTAATATTACTGATTAGATGTCATTAAGATACCAAATCTTAATACAGTTAAAGTGCAATCAAAATCATAAAATAATAATGTAAGGTATGTATTAAAATCGATTACATTGAATTATGGTAAAGAAGCTTAACTTACTCAACCCTAAAACCGTTTTGTTTTTTGGGTTTTTTTTTAGTTTTTAAGGCTTTTACGGCGCTTGCAACACATTTAGGTCATATCAGTGCCAGTACAAAGGAAGAAAATGGGATAGTAAAAAGTTCTAAAATTACAATTAAAGCACCCTAGAAAAAGTAAGACATAGGGGAACTGGGAACAAATAGGGATCAGATGTAGATTCCAAGAGCATACCACCAATGTACTTAGTTTGAGATCACCTATAAGTCCCATCCAGACACAAGCACAAAATCCAACAAAGAGGAATACACTCAAATGCTTGCATTCTCATCTCATGTAGTTCCATATCTGAAGCAGACGTCGGAGGTCATCTTCCGCCAAGCTGATCTATCTCTTGCCAATTCTATTAAAGCAGCGCCACCTTTCTCAGCTTCATCTGTCCAAGTTCTTATCCCTTTCAAATACGTTATTCTTTGTCTTCCTCTTATTCTTTTTCCATTCATCTTTCCAGTCAAGGCGAGTATTTCCAAACCAGGGTGGCGGATAATGTGTCCTAAAAATTCCATTTGGCGTTTGATGATTTTTGTTATCAGTGATCTTTTTCTGTTTGCCATTTCTAAAATTTCTTCATTTCTTTTCCTTTCCATCCATGACACCCTCATCATTCTTCTGTAAAACCACATTTCCACTGCCTCCAGTCTTTTAACCATGGTCTTGTTTATGGTCCAGCTCTCACAACCATATAGCAGCACAGACAGTACATAGCAATCCAGGACTTTGATTTTTGTTTTCATGCTAATATTCCTGTTTTTCATAATTGTATGCAGCTGGTTGAATGCATTCTTCGCCATACCTATTCTTTTCTTTATTTCACAATCTGATTTTCCATTGGATGTTACATTGAAGCCTAAATATTTGAAACATTCAACTTGTTGTATTGTTTGTCCTCTGCTTGTTATTACACAGGCTGGTGGGTTATTATTTTTAGATACCGTCATACATTCTGTTTTAGATATATTCAGTTCCAGTCCCATATTTTCACTACTCCTGACTACAACATCCAGTAATTCTTGTAGTTCATGTTCAGATTCTGCCAGTAGAACCGTATCATCTGCATACCTCAGATTTGTTACATTCTTTCCTCCAATACACACCCCCTTCTTATGTTCGATATCTCTTAATATCATTTCACTATAGAGGTTGAATAAATCTGGAGACAAAACACACCCCTGCCTAACTCCTCTTCTAATAGGTGTAAAACTGCTTAGTTCGTTGTCAACACGCATTGCTGCTTCTTGTTCCCAGTACAAATTCCGTAATATTCTTAAATCTTTACCATCAATGTCCAAGGATGATAGAATTTTGAATAGTTTTTCGTGTTGTACTTTATCAAAGGCTTTTGAATAGTCGATGAAACACATATACAGATCTTTATTTACTTCAATACATCTTTCCATCAGCATTGATAATGTGAATATTCCATTTCTGGTACCCTTGTCCTCAACAAAACCAAATTGCATTACACATTAAAAATAACAAATATAATAATACATAATAGAGAGATGATTTACAAAGAAAAAAATATCATCTCCCAAAACAATAACTATGCATTTTACTGTTTCCCTCCCAACTAGGGCTCCGGCCAGGGCCAGGACAAAACCAAGTAATCTCATTCCAAGAAAAGACAGAAAGCATGTTGGAAAACAGATATAAAGGGATAGAAGACACAGTATGTACCCCCCTGCCCACTATGGGAGGTCAGGAACCCCACCCAGCCTAAAACCGTCTGTGTCCGTAGTTTGCCTGTGTTACTTTTACCCCATGCCTTATTACATTTTTCTGAGACAAATTATGGAGGAGTATCAAAGCTAATGTTTTTAGTTAATGGTAATTGAATAAAACTATCTATGTATATGCTCATATTTTATTATTTAATACATTTTTTCCAATTTTGAAAAGTAGCAAAAATCTCTAGGATTGAGTTAGTTAAAAAAGCTTTGATTATACTTCATTATTAAAGTTCAATAATAAAATAATAATTCTATTATGTAATATCGATTACATTGAGCGAAGCTTTAAAATAGTTCTGATTAATTTCAGTTTGAAGCAATTATAGAATAATAATGGATGCATGTTTGTGATATTGATTACATTCAATTAAGGCATAGAAGAAGCTTAAAACAGCTCTGATTACATTTCAGTATAGAACAATCATAAAATAATAATGTAACGTTATATAATCAACAACATCAAATAAAGATACAGAAACTTAAAACAGTTTTATAGTAATTGTTTTTCATAAAAGTGCAAGTTATTTGTCTGTTTTTGTTTTTAAGGGTTTTACTGCGCTTGCAACACATTTAAGTCATATCAGCGCCAGTGAAAAGAGAGATTATTGGATAGTAAAAAGTTATATAATTACAAGGATAAAAATAATACAGTAATGATTTTAATAAAATTCTATCTATTTCCCCACAAGAAATTTTTAAAAAGGGGAATTAAAATGCCAAATAGAAAGCGTTTTGGGTTTGTTTCACTTTTAATTTTATTTTTCATCTTGATTATTTATTCTTCACTCTTCGTTCTATTTTTTGTTATTGCATTAAACTTGTACACAAAGATTTTATCTATAATAATAACTATAGTTACACAAATACAATCAATTTTATTTATTTATTCATTCATCCGCAGCGTTTTTATGTTAAAAAACAACCTGTTTTTTTAACCAATAAATAGCGGTTTTAAGAACAAAGTGAAAGACCACTAAAAATTGTAAGTGCCTATGCTGCTTTATTTAAGACAGAGCATTTGATTCTCAATTCTGATTAAGTTGCCATTAATGACCAATGCTTTGGTAACCAAGACACAGGGGTAAATATTAGATGATGATATTAACTAATACATTCATTATAAATATTACCGCTGTTAAGGATATTCTCTTTTAATTACTAAAATGTTCAAAACATGCAGATGACGACAAAAAGACAATTAAGTAAAGGCAATTTAGAATCAGAGGAGCTCTGTTGGTAATGACAGTGAGAGAAATAACGAGCAACATAGCTTGTAGCGATTCTCAATTACTGGTTCATTCTTCTATGAAATAATATGAAAAATTGGCAAAAAAAAATATATGTTGGTCTCTCAATGGGACGGACAGATTTATATCGCAGTTTGCTCATTTCCCATCCCATCAACTGACCAACAACATAAAAATCAATCCCATCACCTCATCAAAAATACAGAACAATATGTACGTACATATTTCATAAATGAGCCAAGGTCAAAAGGTGAATCCAGATGTACGACTTATGATTCATGTGCAATCAAGAGTATTTCTTTACAGTTATCAAGTCAATATGTTTGTTTGTTTGTTTTTAAGGGTTTTACGGCGCTTGCAACACATTTAGGTTATAGCAGCACCAGTAAAAAGGAAGAAAATGGTAAAGTAAAAAGTTATAGAATTACAATTAAAGCACCCAAGAGAAAGTAAGACAAAGGGGAACTGGGAATAAATAGGGATTAGATGTAGATTCCAAGAGCATACCACCAATGTACTTAGTTTGAGATCACCTATAAGTCTCATCCGGACACAAGCACAAAATCCAACAAAGGGGAATACACTCAAATGCTTACATGATAAATTCAAAATAACAAATATAATAATACATAACAGAGAGATGATTTACAAGGAAAAAAATATCATCTCCCAAAACAATAACTATGCATTTGACTGTTCCCCTCCCAGACAGGACTCCGGCCGGGGCCAGGACAAAACAAAGTAATCTCATACCGAGACAAAGACAGAAAGCATGATGGAAAACAGATATAAGGGGATAGAAGAACCGCTTCGTGTTTTTGATCAGTTCACAAACTTTTTGTTCAGTTGCCAGATGGTGTTTCTTCAAAAGTTGAATGTCACGTTTTTCTGCAAATCACTACTTTACTATATAAATTATACTTTTTTAACTATAACCCAATGAAAGAGCAGTTAGCTTATTCATCAACCCTGGTGTAGTTAATTGGTTTTTTTAAAGTAACCAAGTTAAACTTATGACACAAAGATCATTGTTGTCACATGGAGTAAGCCACACCGGACCATTGCACAGCTACAAGTACAAGTACTTATCATGCTGTAATTAATAATTCTCAACATTAAGAACTTGATGGAATATAAAAATCATATGGTTTTATATTATACCATTTCGACAATATTCTAGACAATTCAACATGAGGTGCATAAAATAGTGTATTTGGTGTCATCAACATTGTTTTCAGAAGCAACACCAACAAGTATCATCCAATGCAGAGATATGCTCAGTCTAAATTGACAATGTTTATATTACATGCAGAATCAGTTGCTAACTCAATGTTATATTTCCTTACTATTGTATCTCTATTTCTTGTTGATTTGAAAACATTTGTTTAGCGAAAGTGTTGCTTCTGATGATGACACCATTGGATGTTTATTTTATATCATCTATTAAACCATGTTTTAAGGTTGGAACTTCTCTGATTGATAAATGTAAACTAATTAATCTTGAAAATAAAGTTTTCTGTGGTTGCGAAGTTTTTGAGTTTCTTATATGTGCTATTTTTGTCATTGTCGATCAGAAGTGAGATCATAAAAACTTATCCCACCTGTCTCAATAATAAAATACCAAAATTTAAGGTTCCAACTATATTATAATGCCCTTCAGGGAAAAAAAAGAGAGACTTTAAAATTTAGCATGTACGAATAAGAGAATATAAAAAATTGCAATTAATGAAGTTCAAAAATCTACATAATGTAATACAAAGTATAGAGAATAGACAATGGAAATAAGTCATACATGGTCATTATGATAAAGACTTACAATAAATGTCATAAACATCTTGTGCATTTTTTTAATGTATAGAAATTACATCAACTTGCCATGCTGAAATGGTTTCAAGAATTAAATAAAGCTTCAAAAGAAGTAAATTCAGTGAAGAATTGATAAATTGTGCAACATATTTCATAAACTTATTCAATTACTTTTTTCTTTTCTTTTTTCTACGAGAGATTATATAGGCTGTGTGGTAATCAATTTAAAATGTTGACACTGGACTCAAGCACAGTCGTTGACGGAGAGTAAAGTGTGCATAACGTAGTTTGCAACAACCCCCCCCCCCCCCCACCCCCCAAGGAAAAAAGAAATCAAACATTCCCTGACCTTACAATGATTTTTTCAATTGTTCATACATATCTACAGCATCTACCCCCCCCCCCTAGGAATTGATTCAAGAGATGTAACTGACTAGTTCTAATTTTGTTCTTGTTGTTTTGTTTTTTCATTTGCTTATATACAAGCTTTCATTTTATATTTTCAAGCATATGGAAATTAAATGGGCACCACCGAAAATGAGCGATACGAAACATCCATTTACCTCAGAATTATATTATAACTTGTTTATCTTTTTAAAGTGGGGGAATGTGGACTACAGAATCATATTATTACTTACAATTCATGAAATTGTCAACTTCATAAAATATATATTTGTCATGGTAACAGTTACAGCAAAAGTTAAACATTATTTAATCTTTCTATTGAAAGAAAATAAAATGATATATTCATTCTCATATTTGTGAAGAAAGGAATTCCCTGTTTTTACAACTATTTCCATCACATCACCCCACTTGCATGTATTAGACTTTAAAATGTTTATCCACACACACCATACATGTATACACACACACACACACATACACAAACACACTTGAAATATCGAAGTGAAAAATGGTAATGCTTGAGGCTTATATTTTGAAAATAAAAATGATCTGAGAACTGAGAACTACACTCTTCACAAAAGAATTTTACAAAAAAGATAGTACATTCCCCCTTTACCATTTTTAACAATTATTTGACAACGGGAAACAAGAAATGCTCCCATTATAATTAATGATAATCTCTACTTTGAATAGTTTTGTGACCACACCAGTTATGGAGAAATACTACCGGAAAACTATGAAAGCTGCTGCATCACAATGCAACAATAGAAATACTGACGAAAGAATCTTTTTAAAATCTCAACTTATCATTACCCGTTCAGAAAAACCATGTATCAATCAATCCTCCTCCTCCTCATCTAAGCGAAAAATCCTCAAATTGTAAAAATCTTTTAAGACTATTCGGTACAGGCAGTGTGTTTACATTTCCATCAATGGGCATTGGCAGTTGAGAACGTATACTCTTCCTACTCAAATCTGACAGAGAATTCATTGGAAATAATAAATTATCTAAAATCTTGCCAACTCTTGGGTAACTGCTGCACAAATACACACGTTTCAGTTTCAAATCATACAACTCCTGTTTCGGTCTAAACCCTGCTTGATTTAGCAACTTCCACGATAGTAATTCAGGACTATCTTCACGGATCACCTCTGGATTCTCTAAAAATAACTTTGTTAAACTAAGAGACACAAGTTCTGACATTTCTTCAGAGCTCAGTGTTGCACCATAAGAAAGCAAAAGCTTCATTTTCTCCACAGAATTATGAACAAATGCGAGAACTAAAGGTTTGCTTTTTCTACCAATATCTTCATTCACATTTGCACCATGCTCAAGGAGCAACTTCACTGTGGTTAAAGGAACATGGGAAGAGGAACAGGCACAACCTAGAGGAGTTCTTCTATTGTCATCCATAGCATTCACATCCATTCCATAATTAATAAATTCTAACACAATGTCTTCAGTGCTATACAAAATGGCTGATGGAAGAAGTGTAGCGTGTTTTGGGTCAGCTCCAGCTTGAAGCAAAGCTTGGCTAATGCGATAACAGGGGAAATTCTTCTCTTCTAGACTTCCACTTTGGTCATTGATGCAGTCAACATTCCAAAAATACCACCCGTGAGAAGCAAACCGACAGGAAATGGTTAAGGCAGAGTTTCCATTTTTATCAATGACATTCGTATCACAACCAGCTTGAATTAACAACTGTACCATTGATACCAGGTTATTACAAGAGGCTAACATCAAAGCTGTTCTTCCTTGGGAATCTTGAACATCTACATTCACATTATGTTTCAATAGCAGTTCTAAAATTCTATAATTCACAAAATTATGTTCTATATTAGAACATACAATATGTATTGGGTATGATCCACTACCAGCTCTAATGTTAACATCTTCTCCCTGCTCCAACAAGGTAGTGACCATTTGGACATTTCTCATGTTACAAGCTAGGTGTATTAGAGTCATTTGGTTTTTGAGGAGGTATTTTGAAACAAGAGGGTTTTGTAAGACACTATGGATATCCTGGCTGTTTTGTAGTCTTAATGCAGTCATGATTTCAGTCAGGTTTCCAAGCTCCTTTTCAGCAAAAGGTATTCTGAAACGAAACAAAAGGATTAAAAGTTATTTTCTAAAATGAGAGACCTTTCGCACATTCTTCGAGGTAGCTTCACTTTATATTATTATTTTAACTGTGGATTTTTTGTCCGGCGTTTATTTATTCAATTTGTTTATTTTTAGTATCATTTTTAAAGCAGTGAAACAAACCTTGATTGATTGGTAAAAGTTAAAATTTTCTAATAAGACTATTGTTTGGATTTCCGCTGCCATTGTCATTGAAGTAATTGGGTTAGCTCGAGGTCCAAGGATTTTTATTTTTTTCCCATTAGGTTCAGATAAATGTCGTAGTCATAGTAAAAGTCCTAGGGTTTTTGTTTTTCCTATTAGTTGGTTTAGTTAAAGGTACTAAGTTTGTTTGTTTTCTTTGTTTCTTTGGGTTTTTTTTTTTGGGGGGGGTGGGGGGGGGGGGGAGGCCTTCTACACGTTCCTTGATCTAAGGGGAAAAAAAACAACAAGTATGCCCTTAATTCTTAGAAAAAATAAAACCTAGTTGCTTAACTAACCAAAATAGTAACAGGAAAAACAAACATCCCAGGATATCTACTATGACCTACTAACTCAGGGTTCCTACAGCAATTCCATTTTGAAATTCAGGGAGTTTTTTCAATGCGGTTTTTAAAAATACAAGGATAAAATCAACAAATTATCCCTTCGACACTTTAAATTTCTCCACTAGTGGGGACAACTCAGCTCCTAAACTACTGTTTCCACAGAAGTGTAAAGGCCTCAAGTTCACATTTCTTCCAATTTCCTGTGGTACCAAGTAACGAAAAATCCATCAACAATTTCAGGAGTTATATGAAGTTAAAATTTGGCAATTTTCTATATTATTTACAGTGTGTGTTTTTAGAATAACATCTAAACTTTATTCATGCCAAATTTCAGGGCTCTGTGTCTATGCACAGACACTTTTTAACTCTGCGCCGAAATGCCATGTTTTCAATATCTTCTCATCATGGCTGTCCGACGATATCAATATTTTTGATTTAGTTATTTATTATTTTTAATTTTGTCCATAATATTTTCAGTACTACTACCATTATTTATTATGTTTTTATTTTGAATACATACTTTTCAACTTTTTCATGTGCATTTAATAATTTTTATTTTAAAAGTTTGTGTATTTCTTTTCTTTGTAAAATCCGATATTAATTTTATTGATATTTTAAAATACAAATTGCTTTCATTTTAATTATTTTGCCATCAAGTTTCTTTCCCAAATGTTTAGATACATTTGTTATAATAATAATAATACATGACATTTATAATGCGCATTTTCATCACTGGGTGATGCTCAATGCGCGAAACAATAATATAGTGACATTATTATACAAATGAAACATTATACATACTACATCAACATAATATTATCATTATACAACAATGTAATAACTAAACATAAAGTCATCAATACAAGATATGCTACAATACATCCACATGCTATGTCAAACACGGAAACAACATAAAACAATGATACAACAACACAAACCAAATCAACATTCATATTGGGGTCAAATTACAAAGATGCATTAATCAAGATGTGTTTTAACAAATAGATGGTGTTTAAACTTTGATTTAAATATTGACAAGGACTTCGCTTCTCTAATTCTTTATCATTTGTATTCACGTTCTAAAGGTTTCAATAATTATGGTAAGAATTTATATTAGTTATAAATCCAGACAACCCCAGAGAAGGGGCTGGGGGGGAAATAAAAATATATTAATTGATCATGTAATAGTAATGGCAATAAACACAAAGTGGTTTAGCAGAATTTTTAAAAGCCAGAACTTTCCTTCTGATTAAAATAGACAAACTGCCTTTGTGTGAATCTGTTTCAATTTATTTGAACTTTTTCATTCTGCCATTTCATTTATGCAATTAAATTACCAGAGGTAAAATAAACTCATTATGTCATTACCCAACATGTTTATATCTTTTCATTTAAATTCTGTCTCAAACCCTTCTTTATTCAATGTATTAACAAAGAGGGGAATTATGTGCAATGTTTCAGTGAGATATTGGGGATAAATCCAAAAGTGATATGGCATATTATGTTTCTTATGTCTAGCCAATTGTTTTCTTATGTAACATTTGCGTCATATTATGGGAATAACGAAAATTGGTTGTTCCCAGACACCTGTCTGGGGATAACAAATTTTCGTTATTGGCAGACCCTGTCTGGGAATAATCACAGCGTTATTTTTTAATTGAAACAAAATTACTGAAAACAATCATTATTGGGCCATGTTGAATGCAAAACCCAAACTTTCCCGATCGCGGCGAGATGCCGGTTTTGAGTTTTGAGGCAGCAGTGCGTGTGAGTGTGAGCAGTGAGATCACAGAGTCTTTCTACTGTAAAATTAAAATTGACTCAAAATTTCATGAGAAAAATATAAAATAACTCTGCTGGAACCGCGTAGAGAAACAAATAAGGTTTCATATTTACAATTATTTCAAGTCCCATCCACCTGACTGGGTCAAATTAAGATGTTTTAGTTTGAAAATGTTACAAAGTGCAAAGGGGATGTTTCCCTTAGCTTTAGCTCGAGGAACGCGAGGAAGGGGGAACGCCTCCCCACGCTTTCCCCTAACAATGAACAATGTTTAACCATTTGAAATTCGTAGTGTTTTTATGCACCTCCATCACGCATGCCCTTCCCACCCAATTTCATCAGCGACATTGTGTTTCTGTATTTGGACATGGCGAAAGTTATATTGTGACATCTGTAGGATGTTTCTGTTAATAAATTTATATAAAAATATTAATAATCTAAAAAATCGAAATATAAAACTAGAACGGAGTGTCTACATACACGGTAGCCTTGCACCTAGCACCAGAATCTACGTACAAGGTGACCGGGCACCTAGCCCCAGAATCTACGTACAAGGTAAGTGGAAGTGGAAGTGGGCACCGGTAAGGTATGGGGTCAGGAAGTCAGCACGAGTTTTGAAAAGTATCGTCTTGAGACACTCGTATTGTAGTCAAGGATAATGATTTACAGTATCCATTTATGTAGAGAGCTGCGCCGGGGTTACCAATACTTAGCTTCTTTATCCTTACCAATCATTCATTGGACAGAAAAATTTTTAAAACCTGAACGCTTACCGTTAAAAGCAGTTTAGATTTGAAGATGCATTTCTTTTCTATCAAAAAAGATTCGGTACTAGACAATCCTTGATGAGTTTCAAAAGTTGTGTTTGAAATTATATTATCGTAAATTTTTTCATGTTTCATTCCTCGCGAAATCGTGGAGGCTTACGTCTGTTTTCAAGGTGCTGTCGCAAAAAAACCAAAAAAAAACCAAAGGTTTATTAAAAAGTTTATTGAGAAAAAGATACGGAAAAAAGTGTCCCTAGATAGGTATGCAATTTGGTGCATAAGTGCAGTAAAAATTGGTGCGCACAATTAGTTCGTAGCGGATGCGAGACTCTCTCTTTGTGTGTGTGTGTGTGTGCCTCTTTTTTATCTTTTATTTTTTGGGAGTGCCTACATACATGGTTACGGGGCATCTAGCCTCAGGATCTACGTACACGTAAACTGGTTTACCGTTGCAACACAAGCAATAGATGGTCCTCGCTGTCGCGACCGCGCGCTCTCGTGTGTGTGTGTGTGTGTTTTCAAGGTGCTGTCGCAAAAAAACCAAAAAAAAACCAAAGGTTTATTAAAAAGTTTATTGAGAAAAAGATACGGAAAAAAGTGTCCCTAGATAGGTATGCAATTTGGTGCATAAGTGCAGTAAAAATTGGTGCGCACAATTAGTTCGTAGCGGATGCGAGACTCTCTCTTTGTGTGTGTGTGTGTGTTGCCTCTTTTTTATCTTTTATTTTTTGGGAGTGCCTACATACATGGTTACGGGGCATCTAGCCTCAGGATCTACGTACACGTAAACTGGTTTACCGTTGCAACACAAGCAATAGATGGTCCTCGCTGTCGCGACCGCGCGCTCTCGTGTGTGTGTGTGTGTGTTTTTTTTTTTTAATCAAAACATTTTAACCATTAATGACGAGATTCCATCTTACACTCCCCAAACTCCAGATCTTAGTCTTAATGTTATCATTAAAAGACAAGCCTTGCGATTTATAGTTTAATTGAAGCCCAAGTCGAAATATACTCTTACTACTGCTCTCTTGGTGGAAACGATTTATTCTGCATAAGCAATCTGGAGAAAAAAATCAGTGTCACTGTAAAAGGTTAAAATTTCACGAAGTACACTCCGTGAACACCGCTGTAACAATCATTTGATCTACGTCATCAGGCAACCCATTGTTTCTTTCATCTTTTCCCATTCCCCCTTACTATCCCCCCCCCCCCCCCCCACCCCCCGCCCATCTCTCTCTCTCTCTCTCTCTTGTCATAGTGTTATCCCTTCCCATCTCATTGTAAAATGAAAACGTTCTGCAGTTTGCAGATACATGTATGATTGTTTTTTTTTTCTCTCTCACTAGGCTAGGATTAAAAACCAAGACATCAGGTAATAGGTGTCTAATGCCAAAGTATAGATTCTCCCTTTGGCCAATTTAGTCACGCATGTGGCAGCCCTGCCTGGTAACCCTGTACGTAGATTCTGGGGCTAGGCGCAAGGCTACCGTGTATGTAGATTCTGGGGCTAGGCGCAAGGCAACGGTGTACGTAGATTCTGGGGCTAGGTGCAAGGCTACCGTGTATGTAGATTCTGGGGCTAGGTGCAAGGCTACCGTGTACGTAGACACTGCCAAACTAGAAAATAGAAGTTGCATTGAAGGTAAAATAATGTTTTAGAAAGACCTTATTAAATGTGATGAACAGTCAGCCTCAGGTGTCTCCGTAGCGCAGTGGATAAGCTGTCAGACGTTAACCTTGAAAGTACTGGGTTCGATTCCCATTGTGGACATTTTTTTTTTAAATTTAAAGTTTACTTTTTTGAGAAAGACATCATTTTTTTTATTTTTCTTTCTTTTTTCTTTTTTTGTTTTTCAAAAACTTTTTTTATCATGTTTTAAAAAAAACTTCGATTTTAATTTTCTAAAATTATTTATTTATTTGAGATCAGTATTTGTGTGCCATGTTTCTTTTTTACTTTTGATTTTTACCTATTGTTATTATTCTTTAATTTATTATAATTGTATAGTATAAACGTACATCGGTAATCACTTAAGACTTAAGCAGCGTGCTAAACTACAATCTACAACTATTTAAACCTCATGGACGTATGCAGCAACATTTTCATTAATTTACCATCACCGCCAACGGAGGTGCATAAAAACGGTGCGTTTTTGTACACCTCCAATGGAGGTGCATACAACAAAAACGGTGCGTTTTTGTACACCTCCAACTCCAACGGAGGTGCATAAAAACGCCACCTTTGAAATTATAACTTTCTTGCATGAAATCTTTTGTTTTAGGGGAGCCATTCATTCATGGGACATATCCATAGCCATCAGAGGCATAGAGAACAGCCGTCTTTATTTCTCTTCTTCTAGGACTATACTATTGACTGTGACTGTCTGTCACTTGTTGATTGACTTGGAATTGGAATGGACTCAGCACTCTACTCTGACTCTGACTCTAGTCACTGAAACAGTAAAATTTTGTTATTAATTCATTGCTTTATTGTTAAAAATTAATCTACAATATATTCCTACCCTCTCCTCTCTTTAGCCGGCACTGTCGACTTTCTAGTGAAAGCCATTCTTTCAAATTTCTTCAGAAACACTAGACGTCTAACACTATTTCATCAAAGATTCAAAAACTGCTTCCACCATTCATTGAAAGGGAGTGTAAAATGGGCTTTCATCGGTAGGAGTACTCGGTACTTACTATCATTTCGAGCCCAGCTACTCGATTACCGATAACGTTGTTTCGAATTCTCATTTACATGTGAATGATGTGCATGCACGTTGTCTTGTCTTGCATTAACTCGTGATTTCGGGGCCTGGTATGAGTGCTGTTTTCTTTTGTTTTGCATAAGGGATTATTGTTAGACCCCGACGGGCCTTGATTAGGACTTTGGCTTTTAGTATAGTGCTTCTCTCATGTAATGGTGACCAATTTAGGCTCTTGTGCATCTCACTGACGCTATCAGTCCTCCTGTAATTGTTGCAAACAAACCTGCATGTCCTGTTTTGACCTTTCTCGAGCTGTTCTATCTGCTTTTACTCTTGGAGTCCCAAACGCATGCACTATATTCTAACAATGGCCGAATGAAGACTTTATAGCAGGTTTCTCTGATGTTTCTTGGACAACTTTGTACTTTTTTTCTTAAGAATCCAAGTTTTGTTTTAGCCTTTATACAAACTTTATTGATGTAGTGCTGCCAAGACATTTTGTTGTCAAGAGTTAATCCAAGATATTCTGCTTTTTTGTGTTGTCTCAAATTTTTCTTCTTGTATATAATAGTCTGAACTTATTATTTTCTTTTTGTTCGTTATACGAACTAGCTGGCATTTCTTTGGGTGGAATTACATTTTTCATTCTTTCTCCCACGATTGTAGTTTGTCCATGTCTTGTGATGTTTGAATTTCCCTATAAAGAGGCTATCGTCCGCAAAAAGTCGATTTTTTTTCCTTTTGATACTTTACTCGGCATATACATATTGATGTAAATCAAACAATACGTGGGCCTAAAACTTTTCCTTGAGGTAAACCTGGCAGGACTGGAAGTGAGGATGACATTTTGTTCCCAACCATGACTCTTTGGGATCGCATCGAAAGAAATGATTTAATCCATTCGTATGGGTTTTTAAAGATCCCATTGTGATCGAGATTGTTCAAGAGGCTTTGGTGGTGTACTTTATCAAATGCTTTGCTGAAATCCAGTAGAATGGCATCTGTTTGGCCTCCTTTATTAATCGTATTAGCAAAATCATCACACGGCGTCATCAGTTATGACTCGCACGAAATATTTGCGAAAGCCATATTGGAAATCAGTCAGCACGTTGTGGTAATCAAGGTGTTTCGTTATATTGCTGCATATTACGTGTTCCAGCAGTTTACATGATATTGATGTGAGAGATACTGGTCTAAATTTTTCAGCACTTTGTTTGTCGCCCTTTTTGAATATTCATATAATGTGGGCATCTTTCCAATCTTCAGGAACCTGACCTGATTCAAGGAGACTCGATAGAGGAATGTATAAATGGGAGCCAGTTCAATACAGAATATTTTAAGTATGTAACTGATATGCCATCTGGTCCGGAGGTCTTATTTTCATTGAGGTTTCTCTTAAGCATATGAACACCTTTCTTAGATACAGGATTTGCTCCATTGGGTCTACTTTGTCTCCAATGAGTTTGCCCTCGACTTTGCTAGATGGATATTGCTTGCATTGCTTTACACTTTAAAAACGTTTATTGATTTTTACAATTAAAATGGTATCAGTTAAGTAGAATAGTAGAAAATTGTATATTTGTTGATTTCTACTTAATTCCGATATATTTTTCATATTTTATTATAACACATTCCCAAGATCCCAGTATTTGCACAAGAATAGCATACCGTTATCTTTCTACTCTCTCTCTCTCTCTCTCTCTCTCTTTCTTTCTCTCTCTCTTCTTTCTCTCTCTCTCTCTCTCCCTCCCCCCCCCTCTCTCTCTCTCTCTCTCTCTCTATATATATATATATATATATATATATATATATATATATATATATATATATATATATATATATGTATGTATGTATCTTTATCTATCTATCTATCTCTCTCCCTCTAGCTATATGCTTTTATAGCACAACTCATGTTGACAAGTACTAAGTATCGATTGATTCTTAGTTGGTATGAAATTGACATTGGTCAATTTCACTTACTTCCCATCCCAGGGCAGGTTTGTTCACGGAGCCCAAAATGAGGGAGTAGCGTAACATTACAGTACTTTGAGTAATCCATTAGCCTAGTACAGCGAAAAAAGCTGAACAGGGGAGTTAATGGCTAAAAATTATTTTTTTTATAGGTGTCCTCAACGAGTTATGGTTCATGCTATGCAGAGAGATATTGACTTGTCATTGTTGTTATAGCACCCTCTAGAACCCAGAATTCGAAAAAGAATAGAGCATTAGAATAAAAGAGAAGATAAGAAGATACTTTTTGTGTGATCTCTGATATTATTTCTTTTTAATGTAACAGGTCTGATTACCCAAATTGTTATAGGCTCTTTGTTATAAGAACCAAGGCAAAGCAATGTCCATTACAACAATGTATAAACAAGTCCATAATTGTGTTCGGTTATAGGACCTGTGTGCACCCATGTATGTATGTATGTATGTATGTATGTATGTATGTATGTATGTATGTATGTATGTATGTATGTATGTATGTGTGTATGTATGTATGTATGTATGTATGTATGTATGTATGTATGTGTGTATGTATGTATGTAGCTATGTATGTATGTATGTATGTATGTATGTGTGTATGTATGTATGTATGTATGTATGTATGTAGCTATGTATGTATGTAGCTATGTATGTATGTATGTATGTATGTATGTATGTATGTATGTATGTATGTAGCTATGTATGTATGTATGTGTGTATGTATGTATGTATGTATGTATGTATGTATGTATGTATGTATGTATGTATGTATGTATGTATGTATGTATGTATGTATGTATGTGTGTGTATGTATGTATGGAGGCTATGTATGTATATATGTATGTATGTATGTATGTATGTATGTATGTATGTATGTGTGTGTATGTATGTATGGAGGCTATGTATGTATGTATGTATATAACATCATCATCGCAAACAATCGTAGACATTTAAAGTAGACGGTCTGTAGAAAAGTGATTTTGAGAAAAAACGTCTCAAACGTCATTACTAAATCTCCTTTCTATGCTTTAATTGCCCTCTGATAAACGATAAAATCAAAATGTTTCATGTGCAATTTTTACTTGCAATTTCTTTAAAGGTATGCAGAAATGAACAAACTATAAATAGTGCTTATTGGGAATTCCCATTTGTTATCGGAAAGTCCCATTTGTTTTTATCCTGGCCCTGATTGAAGTGTTAGGCTGAAGGGGAAACAGTCAAATACATGGTTTTAGTTTTGAGTCATATTTTAGTTGGAGTTATCCCGATTTTTACGGTGTAAACTGATAATAACAATTGTTTTCGAGAGGACGCTAGTCTATTGCAAAGTGCTTTCCCCTAGATTTAACATAACCAGCTACACAATCACTGCTGGGTAGACAATTTGATTTGCACCCCTGAGCAAGGCACTATGATTTATTGCAACAATTCGACACTGCATGCAACGATCATTGATAAAGACATGGTTATCGATGACCCCATATCTCATGAAATTATACTTTTGAAAATGAGTATCTCTAGTTGCATATATAAATTCCACATGTAAAGAAATCATTTGTTTAAAAAGAATTTTTTATTATTTTTAAATTAGTAATTAAAGTTAAAAATCCGTAAGCGCGCACGTAACAAAGATCGCAACGAAAAGTTTTTTTATGTTGCTGTTCAACGTACTCAGAAAGAATATACTAGTTATCGAAGATGATCCGGCTTGGAGGAGATAAGAAAAGGATATTCTATCTGCTTTTTAATTTTCACAACGATAAAATAAGTATGAGTTAGTATAAACCAGAAATAAAAATAAAATAATAGGCCTATAACAATAACACGCACCTCACGAAACGACACGAGTCAAAACAAGAGAAAAATATTTGAACCAATCAAATATCACGCAGGGGCCACAATAATGACGTTCTGCGGAATTGGTATGCGCGCGGTTTCCTGCTGCCGGAGAGTTGTTTGTTGGTTGTTTGGAAAAATGTCTGTGTACGATGACTCTGTACATTTTATGATTTTCTGTGGATTATAGACTCTGTATCACACTCCACCTTGTACCCAGGTCTTGAAGGATACTTCATAACTTATCAAATCAACAAGGTAATGAACTATTTCTTAATTTTTGTCATAAACGATTACAAATGGCAGACAAACGGAAGGCAAGTTCTTACTTCGTTGTTTTATAATCTATTTACTAATTTACAAGCATTTTTTGCTCTTTTTGGTGACATTGATTGTTTCGTATAACATTTGAATCTTAAAATGAATTTAAGATTGCAGTCGCGCACTTGTCTGTTTAGACACATTTTGGGAATAAACAATAATTTTGCAAGGACTAAATGAGAAAAAAAATTTGCATGGGTTTTCTCCCCTGATTACCCACCCAGCTCAGCAAGGTTGGAGCCTAGAGGTGAAGTGTGCACAACCGTATTGATATTTTTCAGACGAGTAATCCTGTTGGCTTTGTTTGGAGTGTAATTTCAGTTGTTATCTACCCTGGTCTGGAATCGTTGTAAAGTTTACACGATTCTCCATCAACAATCACCCTTGTCTTCTGTTTTAGCCTCTTATCCTTCTACTTCTTACTCTTTGTTCTCATCCCTAAACAGAGCCTACTGACAACTGCTCGTATTCTACTCTATTATTATTATTACTTACTATATTATAGACTCGTATAGTCCATACATCATATTACAATGTGTTTTATTTCTGTTTCCTTTGCCTTTCTCATTGTTACTGTTATTATTATTATTACTGTTACTGTTATTGTACTTTTTGTAGATATCTAGCAGTTGTTACTTTTTGTTTAAATTTAAGTGCTTTTCATCAAAGCAGTTATCTATATTTGTTCTTGTAAAATATTTTTATTCATTTCCTACCACTTTAGTTAGAGATCTTTCTATTTTTTGTATGTTTATTTTATTTACTTTTACTATTATGACTATGATGGTGTAACCGGTCTAATTTCCTTGCTCACTTAGTAACTTATGCATGGAGGATTATTTGGAAGATAATTTTTTTTATCCTATATCCATGTTTTTAGTGCGATTGGCTTAAGTTTTGATTTGTCTAAAAATCAAATTTCAATCTTTGTTTCATATCTTGAGCTTAAATACCTTCTTTTTTTTTTTCTCCATCTATGGCAACAAGTAGTCCTAACTGGATATAATATAATGATATAATGGTGGTACATCCCAAAAAAAGTTGATTTAAATTGTTTTCTTTCCTCATTAAAAATCTTTTGTCCAAAACTTGACAGTAGTTGATGAGCTGTAAATTTTTTAAAAATTGTTTTCGCTCTGTAAATTTTTTTTAAAATGCAACATTGGATGAAAAGTTCTATTTTAACCACACAGTTATTGCTTTTTGTTATTTGGATAAATCAATATGTAGAGCATTTGGTATGGATCCAAAATTTAGTAAAGGTTTTTTTTCTGACTCCCTTACTAATTATTATGACATATATCAGTAATTGATTAATTGGCTGCGTCTATTAGATTCGATGGAAAGTGCTTTGTGATTTATTTGCATCCTGTCCAGAAAT
Source organism: Berghia stephanieae (assembly GCF_034508935.2). Taxonomy (NCBI): domain Eukaryota; kingdom Metazoa; phylum Mollusca; class Gastropoda; order Nudibranchia; family Aeolidiidae; genus Berghia; species Berghia stephanieae. The sequence continues at coordinate 25,389,055 of NC_088363.1, forward strand.
AAAGCAAGCAGTTGTTACTGTTTGTTTAGCTCTACAGTAACCAGGATAAAGTGCATCTCCATGGACCTTATAAAACTAAAACAGGCACCCCGTCACACACACTTAAAAAAGGCAGGCCATCGCTAGTGATTTTTCCAAACAACCATGTATATAGTATATAGTCTGTTTTGTTTTTTGTTTATTTTACAGAATTCTTACCATCGGTTTAAGCACTTTAAGTGTTTCCAAAGGAAATGGCTAAAAATGTGCAACATGCCAAAATAGTTTACCCCACTGGTTGCAAAGAATTGACTGAAGATGTTGGAAAAGATGAGCTGATCCGCAGACTTAAGGTGATTACATATTTTGGAATTCTAACATTCAATTTCATACTAAGTAGAAATGATATAGTAAGTATTGTATTTACTGAGATATTTGGTCTTAGGAAAAATAAAAACATGTGATTTAAATAATAATGATACATTTTCTAAGTTCTTTTTATGAAGGCTTATTTAGGAAGGGTACAAGAACAGATAATTGCCAATTGGATATAGAATCTTTTTTTTATTTTTTTCTTGTGTTTTATCTATTTTTGAAATGTATTAATATATTTGTGGATTAATTTTTTTTTCTTTGAAAAGATTCTAGTGTTAAGAAAACCATCAATCAAATTACAAGATTTCAACCGACATTTTAATACATATATAATCTTTTATGTGCATACTTTGATGTTTTCATTTGGGAACAGATCCACTGATGAGGAAAATTTTCACTCAAGTTTTGGATAAAAATTCAGAATTTTAGGGAAGAGAAACAGCTTATGAATTTTGTATTCTGAATCTAAAAATATTAATAATAAAGATTTTTATGTTTAATTAATCTTGTCCTCTCATGTCGTCCCCATCATGAAAGGCTTTTTTTCACTATTTTGTTTAATGATAAGTTTTATTTCTATTGAATTAAAGAATATAAATTTTATTCCATTCTATTTTTATTTCATATCCTATTTTGATTTGAAATTAAGATTTGGAGGTTGAAGCATTGATTTGAATGGCCCGTGAATTATTCATAAAAAATTTTATCGCTTTCCTTAGAAGGGGAGTTTAGTTTTGTATTTGATTGCTACAATTAGAAACTATTTGCCACAGCAAATAGCTTTCATTTTGTTTATAACTAAAAACAAAACAAAAATATCTCTACATATAATGCATCAGTAGCAAGATAATTTTTATTTTTTTAAATTAAAAAAAAAAAAAATTTGTCCATGAAAGGATGAATTTAAAAAGCTATAAAAATCAATTTTCATTTATTCATCATTCATCTCATCAATTCATCAATTTAAGACAATCACCCCACAAACAATTGCATAGAACATGCCCTGACTCAATATGATTCATCTAGCAGTTTCCATTGTTGAAGGTCTTGAAAAAAAAATGTGGTTCAAATCAGTTCCTGATTGCAATTATTACATGATGTGATTCCATTAAAAAAAAAAAATTAAAACAGGAAATATCATCCAAACTGTTGACTATTTCTTTTTTAATTTTAAGAATAACTATTGAATTGCAAATGAATTATTGCTATTCCTTAGATGCTGGCCAGAGCCTTTCAGGATATGGGACAGGATGAAAATGACAGTTATGCTCCCCTGGCTCTTCATTTGGCCACAGACACTTATATGGAGCACATCAACAAAGATGTGCGTCTCCTCACAGCATGTTGTATTGCTGATGTGTTCAGGATTTTTGCTCCAGAGGCTCCATACAAAGAGCAGGATCAGCTCAAGGTTTGGTTTTGAGTTTGTTTACCCAGATATTGCAATTGCATTTTATAGACTGTATTAATCCGTTTCAATTTGCACTTTTTTTTTTCACCGATCAGGATACTTTAAATGAACAATTTAATTTGCAATTTGAATTCTTTTCTTTGTTTTCTCACTTTCCCCAAGACCACTTCTCTGATCAGTTTTAATTGTTTTAAACAAATATCGTAAGTAAGAAAAAAATAAGTCTTGCAATCTCAGTTTGGTTTTCTCATCACTCTCCCCCTCTGGTCATACTGCTTTTTAAATTTATTTATTTATTTTAATTTTATTTTTTTATTTTTTTCATAGGATGCAGAAAGGCCTCTTGTCAAGATTAAATGATTTATTAAGAATTAGCCTCTCACCAAAACTTTTAGTAATTAATTAGAAAAACGTGTGCATTGACTTTGAATTTATTTATTTTTATTTATTTAAAATAATATTTATGTTTCTTTTATGGCGTTCATTAATTTTTCACAGGAGATTTTCATGTTTTTCATCATGCAATTGAAAGGGCTGGAGGATCCCGAAGCCCCATCTTTCAAGCGTTACTTCTATTTACTGGAGGTTTGTGTTTATTTTTAAAAATCATTCTCATTTTGTTAATTAACCACGTCAAGGGATGTCCTCCTTTTCAACCACCGCGATTTTCGCGATATCCCACTTTTCTGCTTATTTTTGCAAAATTATCATTCATTTTTCATTTCACCGAATCTTTCCATGAACGATCAGTGAAGGCATCTGAACATTGACTATCAATGTTAGTTTATCATTTCTGTTGCTGTAAAAATAGGAGTGAACACTGTTAGAATAAGGCTTAAAGGCAAATGTTCAAAATTTTCTCCTTTTTCACTTTTTGTCACCATCAGCACTGATTATCATTCCCAATATGGAGTTATCCAATGTTTCCAGGCAATTTTTAAAAAAATTACTTTTTCCAAAAAAAACAAACCCAAAGCCAATTAGAATCATTTCTATTTTCAAAATTTTTCTTCTCTCTATCTCCTCCCCCTACTCCTCTGCTTCTATTTTCAAACTGTTGCAATAAAAAGATATATTAATGAAATCACTTTTTTTTCAGAATCTCTCATGGGTTAAGTCATTCAATATCTGTATTGAATTGGAAGAGAGTCAAGAGATTTTCTGTTCTCTTTTCAAGCTTTTCTTCAGCATAATCAAGTATGTATATCAACTCTGTTATATGTTTGAATGAGGCTTAAAGGCAAAAATGTTCCAGTCTAAAAGTGTTGTAACATTGCAATTAGAAACCTAATGATGTTTCATGTAAAAAACCATTGGTTTTCTTTGCTTTATAGGACTGAACTCTTTTTAAAAGGTTCAGTATCTGTTAGGAGTGATGTTGGTATTATTACATATTACAATTTTAAAGATATTATCGAGAGCTTAGAACCATAATTTAGATGCACTCCCCAATTCCACATTCTAACCTTATTTTGCATTTTAATGATATTTTAATCTGTAAATTTTTATTAATTTACTTATTTATTCATATTTTTTCCATCTTCAGTGAAAAGCATACTAACAAAGTAAAGACATTCATGCTGGATATGATGGCTCCATTGATTTGTGAGGCAGACTCTGTGTCTCAAGAACTGATGGAGTCTATTCTTATCAACATGGTAGACCCCAATAAAGTAAGCTTTCCTTTAATAATAATATATTTATTTTTTTATTCCCATGCTTTTAACATCCTCTTGCTTATCTAGTCCATATTTCCTTGCTATTGTAAATCGCTTGTGAGCACTCCTCCTTCAAGATTCACTGATGTACACAATTATATTTGAAAAACATTGATTTCCCATTATGACAATTGTAAAATTTCCTGGGTTATTGCTTCCTATACCTTTTCTTTCTAAAGTAAATGGATTTTGAAATTCACCTCAAAACACAGGTGTTTTATCATAAAAAAATAGATGTTTTGTAGTGTCACTTTTATTCCTGTGGCTTTTGTAATTCTGTAAGCAAAAGTTATTTTAAAAATACAAAACAAACTACAATCACAATGCAGTATTAGATAATTGAAAAACAAAAACAAACAAAACACAAAACCCTGCTATTTTTATTTTATTATTATCTCTTTCTATTAGCTTTCAATTTTACTCCATATTATAATTCACTTATAATGGCTCTCTCTTGTCCATCTCATCTGCCAGACCCAGAGGAAAATTGCTTATAATATAGCCAAGGACTTAATCAAGAAAACCTCATCTGCTATTGAGCCCTTCATTCAAGCGGTTAGTTTATCCTATTATTCGTTTTTATCCACGTTAATCATTGGCATAGTGAAAAAGTGCTTGAATGATTCACTCTTACAGAAGTGGGAGACCTAAAAAATAAAGGAGATTATAGGTAAATAGTCATATTTCCCTGCAATCTCACATTACCTTATGAGGATGTTTTTGTCGTTTTTGGTTTTTAAGGAATAAAAAGATGTTTATAAAATTTTAGAGTTTATTCCTATTTAGTTTGCATTGTGAGTTGGTTGGTCTGAATAAAAACTTTTGGACTGGGTCACAGTCTACCTTAACATTCAGGGCATCCTGCCTGCAGTACAGCATCTCCAAGATTGTATTTGAATCCTGTGAATACTAAATACAATTTAATTATCACTCTTTACCCCCAATTCTTCAATCCTTTTTTATTTTTTTCTTCCTCACAGATATTCAACAACATGGTTGTGCTTGGCAAAGACTCGATTGATCCTGCCATTTCAAACCACATGTATGATCTTATCTACGAGCTTCACCATGTGTCCCCTAGTGTTTTGTTGTCTGTCATCCCGCAACTAGAATTCAAACTGAAGGTAGAGTTTGATTGTAATCATTATCCAGACACTCTTTAGTGCTATTTTAAAATTCTTTTTTTAATTATTACTTTTTTGGTGGCAAATGTAAAAGTCATATAAATTGATTGAAATTAATTTCTAGAAGTTAGCACTCATTTTATCCAATTATATGGGGTACAGGATTTTAAAATATTGGTTTAATTAAGAAAAAGGTCTCTTTAAAATCAAAGCTTGTCTTATTATCCTTGTTTCAGAGTAATGAAGAGAGCGAGAGGAAATCTGTCACTAAACTTCTTGCCAAAATGTTCTCAGAGAAAGATTCTGATCTCGCAGTTCAAAACAGACCTTTATGGTTGTGTTTCTTGGGGCGGTGAGTACTAACATTTTTACTTCTTTATTTTAGAAAACATACTGGACTCCTAAATTTTCCATTTGAAGCACCCCAACCCTACTAGTCCGTCATACCCCCATCCCCTAGCTATTCTGTCACTTATGCCTCTCTTGTAATTTGATAGGCATTTAAAAAGATAATGAATGTATTTAGTTTGATGAACAGGATTAGGAGGTGGTAGTTAACACAACACAATGTGCAAACCCCCCCCCCCCCCCCCCTTTTTTTTTTTTTTTTTTCTTTTTTTCTTGTCCTATAGATTAAATATCAAATTATCCCCAATTATAGGAGCAGAGGAAAACTGGTAATATTTTCCTCTTGTGATGTTTGTCATTTGATTTGTGTGTTTATCATTTTTGGTGAAGGACTATAAATAGGTTTTGTGATGACACGGGGCCCTATTTTCTAATTCTCAACCTTAAATTTTCCCTCCAGTTACAATGACATAAGTGTTGCCATCCGCACCGCTTGTATCCAGCAGACTCAGAATTTTATACTCAATCACAAAGAATTGGAGAAGGATATTCTTGGTAATGTTTTTATGAAATTAAACAGATATTTAAGTTTTCAGTTAAACAATAGTCCTTTATTTTTTTAAGAATGTTATTGGGTAAAGAATTGACTTGATCTATTTCCAAACTAAGCTTTAGAACATCTCTTGAGTACTTACAAGAGATTTTGTTGAATTAGATGAAAAATCTTAGACTTAGATGATGATAATTGTGAATCCTCTTGTCGTTTTATTCAAAGTAGTAATAATAATTATATTATTATTATTATTATTTTTATTATTATTATCATTATTATTGTTGTTATTATTATTATTATTATTATTATTCCTTTTTTTAACAGATTGAAAGAAAGAAAAATTCTTTTTTATTTGTTATTAATAGCAGGTTGGTTATATTAGAATTTCATGTCACTCACATTTAAGGTTTTTTCTTTGTTTGTTTGTTGTTTTTTTTACCTAGAACAACTAAAGGTCCGTCAGCATGACCCTGAGGAGTCTGTTCGTCATGATGTTGTTAACAGTATCTTGAATGTGGCGAAGAAAGACATGACTGCTCTCTCCCCTGAATTGTTACAGTTTATAAAAGAGAGAACTTTAGACAAGAGAGTAAGAAGCATTTTTATGCTCTATATCTATATCATATTCTAGACATAGGTGAAGTATTTGATTGATATTAGAAATTCTACTAAATTTATTTTTGTTTGATGTTTGATTCTGAGGCCTTGTGTAAGTATTTATATTAAATAAGTAAAAAAAAAATTTTTTTAAATTAAAGTATTGTGAAGTGGCAATCCTATCGATCTATAGTATATTGGTTTTGATCTTAGTTACTATATTAATTTAAGAGAAAAAGGTAAAACATTGAGTCAACTGGTATCTTTATTTTATTATCTTCTCAGTTGTTTCTTTGTGAGGTAATGTCATTTCAAAAACAAGATCTTTAAATCCTTGTTTGATCCATTTGCCATTTGAAAATTTCTTCTTGTGTCGTTATCTCTTGCAAAAATGTAAATGCGAAATTTTACTCTTACTCTTTTACTCATTATTGTACAATATTTTATTAGAAAGATATTTCATACTCTTCAGTAGCTGAGTTAATATTGCCTACAGTTTACAGGCACTATACAAATGCCTATTTTCTATTATTATTATTATTATTACAGCAAGAAATTAGAAGCTACAAGTGCTTGTCTTTAAAAAGAAACTGGAGAAACTAGCTTTTTATGTAAACTTATGACAAACAAATCATCGTTAAAATTTCTATTAAATTCAATATGTCGTTGTGATCTGATCTTATAGAATTTTGAATGGTTACTTTTCAGTTCAAGATCCGACGTGAAGCTCTTCTTGGTTTGGGCATGATGTACAAGCAGTGTGCCTTGGCCAAAGAACCTGATGAGGAACTTGTTAAAAAAGTGGAGTTTGTCAAAAACAAAGTGTTTCATCACTATTACCAGAACAACATTGAAGATCGGTGAGAGAAAAAATATCAATATTAATTATAATAATAATGATGATGATAATAATACTACTAATAATAATAACAATAAAAATAAAGCATTTCTACAGCGCATAAGCTTGACATCATCAATTCAAATTGTGGTTGTTCATACACGATTTCAGAAATGACTAATGTTCTTGTCAAATTACTAAATTTGATGTTTTCAATTTGTCAGGACTGTAATCTATTTTATGTAACTGGTTCATGATTCTGACATTTGATTTTAGAATATGAAGTTGTTACACTGATCTCCGTGATTAATATTACTCAAAAGTCCAGATGTAAATAATCAATGGGAGATAATGTAAAGGGAATTAACTCTTTTAATATTAAATTAAAAAAAAATTTTCACTTGTTTTTTAAAAACAATTATTTCTCCTTTCTCTTAAATTTTACTGGTTCTTTTGTTTCTTTTCTATTTTTATAAGTCCTGATAAAAGATGTAAACATCCATCCCTAATGATTCATTGAAAGCTGTTCACAGAATTCTGTACTTTCTACGTGCCCATCTGAAAGTCTCAAATCTCAGCTTAATTGACTCCTCTCCATATCCATTGATTTTGTCTTTAATTTGCCGACCAACAAAAGCATTGTGGATCAGTGTCGGATGTCAACGAATGGTTCTGGGATTAAGAGTTCAGATTATGGAAGCATTGACTATATTATATTTTATACTGCCTTTCCTCCAAATAGTTGTTTGAAAATCTGCCCCCCCCCCCCCCCCCCCCCATTACAAGTGGTTACAAGTCTTTTGGATTTGGGAGACTTGACTGTGGATGGATGTCTTTTGATTAAATTTATTGCTTTGTTGAGGAACTTTCTTTACCAATTTAGAAGGGTTTCATTTTTTATCTCTGGTTTATTAATACAAAAGGGGATGTTTAAAGAATTTCCAAAATTATACCATTTTAAAAAACTTGTTCAGTTTGAAAATGGAAAGATTTGACTGAAATATTTTTGTTTAAAAAATGTAATCTTTGTAGATAAACGAATCTTCGTTTTTTTCTAATTTTCTTCTAGAATGTTGGTGGAAAGAATGGTGAACATCTACCTTGTTCCTTATCAGATGAACGTGGAGGACAGAATGAAGAAGTTGTTAGAGTTGTACTCTACTCTTGATGAACATGGAGTCAAGTAGGTGGAGAGAATGGAATTGTCTAACATAGCTTAGTTTAATTTTTATATTATTTATTGTGACGGATAAATTTGTTTTGTTTTTAAAAAAATAATTTTTGTTTTATTTTTGAAAGTAATTTGAATGAATTAAATGAAATAGATTTTGTAATTTTTTTAATTGTATGTTTTCACAGGTCCACCATGCTAACTGTACTTAAAATGCTTCATGTCAATTTGAAATTATTCAATGCTGACACAAAATTTAAATAATTGGAAAAAAAAGATCATCCTGCATTCTACTTTCTTTTATTAATTTGTTGAATAAAATAAAAATAATTAAATTTTCTTCTCATTCCAGAGCATTTTGTGAAATGTTGAAACACAGGAATAAGTAAGTTTGGTTTGTTTTTTTTGGTTTTTTTTTCTCTCAATGACCCTTTATTATCTATTTTTTAATTTATTTATTTTTTAATAATCGTAATTATGAAATTTCTCTGAGCTGTACAATAGTTTTTAATAAAGTAGTTTAAACAGATTTTAATCTTAAGAAATAATACGGGATTAAGGTTCACATTCAAGTTTTAAGGAAGAATCAAATTTTTAAAAAAATTTTTATTGTGCCCAGTCTATCTATATTGTCGTTATAATAAGAAAAAGAGTAAGTTTGCAATACTAAAGATTCAACTTCTTGTCTGTATCTGGCTCGTTTCAATGACAAGTTTTCATCATATCCTCCCTCCCTATTTTGTATCCTAGTGTTCGTCAGATTGTGACACAGTTATTGGATGCTCATGACAGGGCTGGTGAACCCAACCCTCCTGCTATCATGCCTAAACTGATACAGTTAGGAAGTAAGTCAATTATTTTATTTATGTTTGTTTTTTGTTTTGTTTTGGGGTTTTTTCCGCCTCTTCTTGTTTTATCCCCCAGTTTGCTCTATTTTATGATTAACCAGACCTTAAATTTTCCGCCATACAGTGTTATTAACATGATACCAGCAATACCACTTATATGGCATATCTAATGATGAGGGTGGGAAGAGTTCAGTCTTTTTCATCATCAGTCATTTACAAACTATCTATTTACAAGTCATCTATAAGCTCTTAAGCTGGCATATAAATCTTTGATTGCCTTGAATTTAGATTGTGAAATTATGAGGATGTCTGTCTACGTTGTCTTCATTTTAGGAACTCTACCAGAGTCTCTGAAGCCCAATGAATACGTGAAGAAATTAAATCTCATGTTGAAAGATGACAATCGTCTTCGCCTGCTGTTCAAGACTTTGATTGGACCATCATGTACATGCAAGAAGGCAGAAGAGACAGTGGTAAGGTTTATTTTTTATCATAACTTTATTCATTTCCAATCATGATAGATGCATGTCTCATAACTGTCAATCATTCTGCTTTTGACTAAAACTTACTCTTTCAATGTCTAAATGTTATTTTTTATCTGTTTTCCTTGGAACTGACCATATTTTTGCTGTTATCTTTTTTATTTTGGATTCGGGTTCTGTAAACCATTAATTGGTAAAGTGTTGAAAATATAGTGATATTACTCAGGAATGGTATGAGACTAAATTGAAGTAAACTGAAACTAAATTTTTTGTTCTTTTCTGTCAAATTGCTTTTTATAACTTTTTGGCCATTAATTGAATAATAGTGTCTGCTTAAGGGTTTGAACTTGTGATAATGTTTCACTACCAGTTAAAAGAAAGTATTATTGTTTTTTGTTCTCATTTTATAGAAAGAAATCTTGAAGAAAATAGGTTCAACTGCTGGCACACCTAACCTGCTCTATCAACTATTCAAGTCACTGTTGGAGCGTATTGCCCCTGTCATGATAGACGAGTTGGCCATTGATCATCTGACCCTCATCGTATCCTGTTTGGTCACAAATAGCCTAGAGGAAGGCTTTGACAATATGGATAGGTCAGCAATCAAAGGGGTACAACTGCTTTTGGTGAGTCACCTCATTTTTTTTTTTTTCAAGGAATCCTACAATTTATGCTATCTGGTTTCATGCATCTCTATCATTATCATCCTGTTCCTTCTCTATTTACGGTCACCACTCCCTCATGTTTACAGCTTCAGTTCTTGCTGTTATCTTCACCTTGTTATTGTTATTATTATTATTATTATTATTATTATTATTATTATTATTATTATTATTATTGTTATTGATATTATTATTATTATTATTTTTATTTTTATTGTTATTGTTGTTATTGTTATTATTATTATTATTAATTATACTTGTGATTATACTGTCTGTCCTTTATGTTGCAATAGAAATGAGAAGTATGGAAGAAATAAAAGTCAATATTTGGTATTGTATCTTAATTCATTTCAGACCTTGTCTCATTATTTCCCCTACAACTACAAGTCAGTGGAAATTTTTGACAACTTTCTCCTTTTTGTCAACTGTGACGACGATGATATCAGTAAGTTAACTCATTAACACTTAATTTGTCCAGTTCTATTCACACCCCCACCAACCACCCTTTCTCCCCATCTCCCGTAATATTTTTGACTTTATGATTTTCATTAATATTCACTATTCAAATGTTTTCTTGATATTAACAGTCTCCACTGTCCTTTAGTTACAGCACAATTTGAGACACGTTTGTATAAATGAAAATGGGTGTTTTACATGAATAAAAGTAATTTAAGAATGACTGAAACACTTTCGACTCGTTCTTAAGATATTAGAAAATGGGGGAAAAAAAATTTTTTTTTCTTTCTTATTTTTGATAATTAGTCTGTTTTCTTTGACCATGTAATTCACCACTATATAATTTTTTAAAATACCAACCATGGGTTAAATACTATATGTCCTTTGTTCCAGGTGATATAGGAATTCAGATATTCACTAATACTGGCAAGAATCTTCATCTGGATCACACTGAAGTATACAAGTGAGTTGTTAATAAAAGTATTTAATATACGTATTCATTTTATCATGAGTAAAAAGTAAGTTGTAAATGGCAATTCATATATTTACGTTGTAAGTTGTTTTGAAGGATGTGGGGTTATTCTTTTCTTCTTTTTTTTTTCTTATTAATTTACAGATGAAATTCTATCGATGAAATCATTTCAGACAGTTGACCTCTTCGGAATAATACCTTTCAAGCCATGATTTAATGTTATGTTTATACTAAAAATCATATATATATATATATATATATATATATATATATATATATATATATATATATATATATATATATATATATATATATATATATTATGTGTGTGTGGTTGTGCTTTTTAAGATATAAGTTTTATTTTCATTTTGTATTTCAGTGCTTTGATTCCTGTTCTTATCAAGTTTTGTAAATTTGGTACTCCTCGCCAAGCCAAACATGCCCTAAAATGTATCAACACCATTTGTATCAACAAAGAGCAAGCGGTCACCAGCATTTTTGAAGTGAGTGTAAACTTAATGTGACTTAAAGAACTTTTATTCTGCTACATTCTGTGTGTTTAAATTAGGTCTCATTTGATGTATTACATATTTTAAAAATAAAATTACTTGAGTAAATTTAGTGCTACCATTTCAGCTCTTTGAAGATGGCATTGTCTAAAGCATAAGTTGAGCATTATTCATTTTAAAGAAAAGAGTTCTGTTTAAAGATTCCCCTCTCTGGACGGGATCATTTGACCTCCCATGGTGGGAGGGAGGTAACCCTTGACCTCCCATGGTGAGAAGGAGGTAACTCGCTGTGTCTTCTATCCCCTTTTATCTGTTGGCTGAGTTGCTTTTTTGTCTTTGTGTTGAAATGGGATTGCTTGGTTTTGTCATGGCCCTTGCTGGAATCCTTAGCTGAGAGGAAAATAGTCAGATGTTTATTATAATTCTTGGTTTTGGAAGATGCTTTTTCCCCCTTGTAAATCATTTCTATTATATATTGTTTGTTATGTTTTCTGTTTTGGATATATTAGTCAAGTCCATTGTCTCAAATTATTTATATTGCATTTAGTTTTGTTCTTTTTTTTTCTTTTAAAAACAAGTTAACAAGAGGATACAACAGACTAAACATTTTGTAATAATTTGTTATTATAATATCTAGCACATCCAAGGTGCCCTGGACCCTGAGAACCCCAACTACCTGACAGCAATTGTGTGCTTGGGTCATATTGCCCAGGCCTTCCCCAATTTGTTTGCTTCTGAGATCAAAAGTATCGTCTCCAAAGTTATTGTCAAAGGCTTGCTCATGAAAGATAGGGTGAGTAAAATTTTTCCCTTTTTTTTTCTGTGAGTGGCAAGGGAGGGTGGCGGGGGGTTTAATTCCCAGTATCAAGAATTATTCAAATGTTATCCCTAGACATTTGAACATGATGATATTGAAACAAAAGTAATAAATCTGTGGAAATCAACAATGATCATTGAACTGTGTTAAATCAGGTTTGTTTTTTGATAATTCTAATAGCGTTGAGCTGATGTCTGATTCATCTGTGAATGGGTAACTGGTCTGACCAAAAGCAAGAGGTGCCTAAATAAGATGGAGAAAAAAATAAAGTGAGTAAACATGCCTTATATAAAAGGGTTTATTTTGTTTTGTCCTCTTTTATATGTGTCACATTTACTTATTTATTTCTCTCTGGTCTGTTAGATCTAAAGTATTTTGTAATGGACTAGTGTGTAACAAAAGATGCTTTACTTTCATTGTTTTTATTTCTGTGTCTTCAGACTCAAAGTGAGCCTTCAGAGGAACCATGGTGTCCAGATCATCAAGTGTCTGAAGAGACTCAAGAAAAGGTGAAACCTCTTTCTCTTTCTCACATCTTTCTTTAAATTTGACAGAAGGCAGTTTTTTTTAAAAATTCAATTGGATTGTATTCAGAATTGATAACATATGCTGAAGAGAGGGCTAGAGAATTTTTGTCCACAAACCTGCAAGAGGTAACATAATAAATAATCGATAAATCGTACTTTAAACAACAGTTGAAAATTCAGAGGAACGAAAATTATTTGATTTCCACCCATTTTTGTACTATTTGTCCCCTCTAAATCAAACATTACAAATAGTAAAGTTTACTTCACTTTGAAATTAGGTTCAATTCACTTAAACTGGTGTAAGATATAATTCTGAAGGTTTTCATGATAACGAAATAACCTTAGATTTTGACTTAATTTATACAAACTGCAGGCATGTATTTCTATTGCAAGCTATTAAGTACTTTATTTTTGAGTTGTCTCAGCATATTTCACACAGTGTGGTATTTTAATTTTTTCCTTTTCCCAAAGGTCCAAGCTATGAAAATGTTAGTTCGTTGGCTGTTAGGACTGAAGACAAATACAGGCAACTCTGCCCAGTCAACATTGCGTCTGCTCTATACAGTCATAATACACGACGGGGATTTAATGGAGAATGGAAACACCAAGTATGTATTTTTTAGATAATCTTTCAGATTTGTTGCAGACCTGCATTAAGTTTTCTTTCATCATTATACAGGCTTATCAAACAGTATATAAATGCATTTTCAATTTTGATCAAAAGGGGCAATTTTAAATATGTTAGACGTGAATTTTAAAAAAGAAAAAAAAGAATTAGCAAACATAAAATTAAAATATGATAGCTGTTTGAATTTTGACTTTAAAAAAATGTTTAAAACTTGATTTGAATTGTTTAAATTTGGCAAATTGAAGGGATGAGGAATTGGGGGGGGGGGGGGGGGGGGGGGGGGGGGCTAAGCTGTGAACTGAGATTCTGATTCTGCCCTCTGCCAACCTGATTCATTCCTCATGTGATGGCATTTATTGGTAAATTGGCCATTGCATCATGTCTCTTGAAATGGAAATATGAACATTTTTCGTAAACATATTTTTTAAGTGTGATTTATTCTGGGCAAAATGTGAAAAATTAATTCCACACTATGTTTATTATTTTTGAACAACATCCTGTTACATATAACATATATTTAGCAATGACTATCCCACACAAATCTTTGGGCCTCTTTTTCGCTCACGAAGTGCCCGAATTCGCGTCAAAATATGGGATGAAGCCGTTTCGTATATGCTATTTTAAAAAAGTAATTACGACGCTGTTTATCGATGAATATGACTGAAAGTTGGCACACAGTTAGAAAAAAGGTCATTTTAGATTATGTCAAGCGACAAAACTCGTGCGATTACCAGAAGACCGTTAAAAATAGATTTTTACTCTTTGGAGTAAAATATTTCTAAAACTACCGGGCGTGGAGGTTTTGTCGCTGACAAGGTAATACATGAACATTTCTTCTTTTTGGTTGTAAAATTTCATATGAATATGACGAGTACTTTTCCCGTATTTTACAAAACATCATCCTAATCTGCTCTTCAAGTTTCAATCTTTTAATCCACTTATTACGCAAGATACAACCAAAGGTCGGAAAAAAATGCCGAAAAAGCGTCCCATATTTTCGCGTTTTTTTCCTCTTTGCAGGTCATCCAAATAAATGACACCTTTGAAACTGCATAACTTGTTTATTTATGAATGGATTTTCAAAATTCAAAAACATTTTTACTCAGTGGAGATAGGGCTTTGGTTTTAGACAAAAAAATTCCCCAAAAAGAGAAAAAAACATTTTTCATAGTCATTGCTAATATATTAGTAATCTTGTCATGTAGTGTATGGTAATATAATCTTGTGTTTCATTGTAAATTTAAAAAACAAGCAAGTAAATTTTAGGCAATGGCCTTAAACATACTTTGACAACTTATTAAACAATAGAAAGCTTTTTAAAATTTATATTATCATCCCAAATTATTTTCCTTTTCTTCAAAGCAAACCGGAACTTGCACGGCTGCGCCTTCAAGCAGGATGTAGCATGCTCAAGCTTGCAGAGGAACCTTGCTATGCTGACACCATTACAAGAGAACAATTTCAGGCTCTGGCATTAATGATCAATGTTAGTAGCTAAATTTATGGGGGCAATTTCAAGCTGATACTGTCTACATCTTGATGTAGTTTACTTTTATTCTTTTCATTTTCATCTCTTTCTTATCTTTTCCCTTCCTTTTCTTTTTCCTTTTTTTTTTTTTTTTTTTGGGGGGGGGGGGGGGGGGGGTAGTTTTCTTTCCTTTCATTCCTTTCTTTTATTTTTTCCCCCTTTAGATATTAGCAATTATTAGATACTATTAATACTATTATCTTACTCTACTACTACTACTACTACTACTACTACTACTACTACTACTACTACTACTACTACTACTACTACTACAGTAATATATTAATTAGAGAACATCTTTTATAAAGCATTTTAAAATGTCATTTTATGGAAATAGAAGATCATAGTTTGTCATCTTGGGTAGATATAATTTTTTATCTGGAAATCTGGATTATTTTGAAGACATTTCTGTTCTGTATGCAGTGCTACCAACCTTGCATTAAAAAATGCTTATTTGTTCATAGTATGTCTTTATGCACTGTTCTGAGGTTCATACGCATAATTAAATTTCTATTATTTCAACTTTTTTAAAAATCATTCTCTTTTATTGTACTTAAATGGTTGTGTTCATGTTGGGAGTTCAATAAAATATCTGGATAGGTCATTTTGGGCTTAAATTTCGATTCTGGAGGTCAATTCTGATATTATTTATATTGTCAAAATAGAGTAAATTTATTCATTAATTTAGATATCTTTTATAACATTGCTAGTATGGTCTAATTAATTGACCTTATCAGAATTAGTGCTTGTTATCGGGGGGTTTTTTTTTCAGGATTGGTAGACAATTCTTCAAAATCTCACACATTTTAGCTCTCCATTGTACACATTGACATAGGTTAGGGCTGGCAGCTCTGTGGTGTGAATATTTGATATTTTGTTGATATTTTTTTTTTTTTGGTCACTCTATTATTTTATACTTTACTCTTTGCAGGATGTTTGTTTTCAAGTCCGTTTTCAGTTTGCCAACTGGCTTCACAAAAGTTTGATCAGTCTAAAGCTTCCATTAGAGTATATGTCAATCTTGAGTCTTGGGGCCAATGACCCGATCAAAGAAAGGAGACAGCAAATCAAACAGTTCCTCACTCTTAACATCAATAAAAGGAGGGATTTTATCAAGCAAAATCCAAGTGCCAGGGGTCAGTATCATTGAGAAATTATTTATGTGAAATAAAATAAAATTTACAGCATAAGATGAATTTCTTAGATTCCCTGTATTGTTTCTGTATTGAACATATATGAATTAATTGACCACTGCATCGAGATGAAGAGAGAGAGAGAGAGAGAGAGAGGAGGAGGGGGGGGGGGGTGGTTTGAGAGGGGGAGAGATTTGATGTGAGTGATTTGGAGTATACTAAATTAACTTAATTTGTCCTCAGGTCGCATGTTCTACTTCCTCCCTGACTATGTTGTTCCATACACCATCCACTTGTTGGCCCACGATCCCGACTGCAAGTCGTATGAGGACTTGGATAGTCTCATGAATCTTAAAGAGTGAGTGGGAATAAGAAAATATGTCATATTCACCAAGAGCTGAAATTTTTAGGATTGAATAACATAATTTTTTCTTCCTTTTGCCTCCTTCTCTTCCTCTTCCACCTCCTCCTCCCACACCTGCATCAGCATCCATCATCATCATAACCACCATTATCATCCCATATCATTTTTCTTTGTAATTTCATTTTTGTATTTACCTTCTCAATATCTCCTCCCATAATTCTTTAGATGTTTGTGGTTCTTGCTGGAGCCTCTCACTCAACGCCATGAAGATTACAACTATGCCTTCCTACGTCGCATGATAGAGAACATCAAGCAGACTAAAGATGCTCAATGCCCTGATGATGAATCTGCAAACAAGGTATGTTTTTAATTTCTTTATATTATAAATCCGTGATGATAATATTCCACGGGGTTTTCTCAGAAATTTTCCGCTGATTTTGCCGTGTCAAACATTTTTCTCTGATAAAAGCTCAGCTCAAGTGGTGGATCCGTGAAAAAATCACCATTGTGTTTTGTGTCATATTTTGACTCCTGTGCTCAGTTGCATGAATTTGGTGACACTCCCATTTTTATGGCATCAGTCTTGGCAAACTGGCGCCGTATGTCAAATTTGAAGCAAGGCAATTGATGGTCGAAAAAGAAGGGGGTGGGGGAGGGGGTAAATGAGTCTAGATTTTATTTGTAGTAGGTTAAGAGTGGAAGTACAGTTTTGGGTCCGTTTAATGTTTCTCTCTCTCTCTCTCTCTCTCTCTCTCTCTCTCTCTCTCTCTCTCTCTCTCTCTCTCTCTCTCTCTCTCTCTCTCTCTCTCTCTCTCTCTCTCTCTCTCTCTCTCTCTCTCTCTCTCTCTCTCTCTCTCTCTCTCTCTCTCTCTCTCTCTCTCTCTCCCTCTCTCTCTCTCTCTCTCTCTCTATCCTGACATTCCATAGTGGGCAGGGAGGTACATGCTGTGTCTTCTATCTCCTGATACCCGTTTTCCAATTGTTTCCTGTCATTGTCTTGGAATGAGATTACTTAGTTTTGTCCTGGTCCTGGCTAACCAATTGTTTCCTGTCATTGTCTTGGAATGAGATTACTTAGTTTTGTCCTGGTCCTGGCTGAGAGGGAAACAGTCGAATGTATAGTTAGTTTTGGGAGATGATATTTTTTTATTGTAAATCATCTCTCTGTTATGCACTGTATTATGCTTTCTTTATATTATATATGATTTGTAAAACATTTGAGTGTGTTCCTTTTAGCGGGGACCTGTGCTTGTGTCTGGATGAGACTTTTAGTGATCTCAAACTAAGTACTTTGATAAGAGTGCTTTTGGAATCTACACATGTTTCTTATTTGAACCAATTCCCCTTTGTCTTCCCTTTTCTTGGATGCTTTATTGTAATTCTAGAACTTTTTACTTTCCCATTTTCTTCCTTTTTCTGGCGCTGATATGACCTTAATGTGTTGCAAGCACCGTAAAACCCTTAAAAACAAACATCTCTCTCTCTCTCTCTCTCTCTCTCTCTCTCTTTCTCTCTCTCTCTCCCTCTCTCTCTCTCTCTCTCTCTCTCTCTCTCTCTCTTTTCCTCTTCTTTTTCACTCTCCCTCTCTTTCACTCTTTCTTTGTCCCCCTCTGTCTCTTTCTGTTTCTCTCTTTCTATCTTTCCCTTATCCATTTATCTCTCAACCATTCTTAAAGCAAACTTTATAAACGTCATATCGTTCTAAAGAGATGATATTAATCTGTTACAATTATAAGTATATGCTCAACTTAGTTTACTCTGTTTACCTTTGTTTTTACAATGTTCAACAATTTTAATTTATTAAAGATACTTGAATCTTATTTGTAAGGTCTGTAACCACTGGGCTACGGTAACAAAGATAAAACAAATGAAAACAAATACTTTCAGGCCTTTTGACCAAAAGTTAATTTTAAATATCTTGAATAGAAGGTAATTTTAGAAAAATCGTTTTAAGGAAAGACTTCATTAAAAAATTGAGTTTGACCGATGGACAGATACATTTTCTTCCTTTTTGACAAATTTCCATTATCTTCACTGATAAATCTTATATTCAAATTTACAAATGCCATGCCAATTTTGTTCAGTTTGTTTTTTTACAGTTCAGTAATACAATTTTTTATATTTTTTTTAAATATTAATTTTTTATTACAGAAATTGTATGCAGTTTGTGATATTGCAATGGGTCTTTTGCATGTGAAAACTGGCAACATCACTTTGAAAGAAATATCTCAAGAACCAGTTTTACCAGGGAAATTGTTTACAAGTCCTGACAAGGTAAGCATAGCTCGTGTCTGCTACTCAAATTTGATCTTATTAAGACCTCCTCTTTCTCCTCCCTCATTCTTTCTCTCCCTCTGTCTCTCTCCCTTCACTCCCTTTCTCTCTCTCTCTCTCTCTCTCTCTCTCTCTCTCTCTCTCTCTCTCTCTCTCTCTCTCTCTCTCTCTCTCTCTCTTCTCTCTCTTCTCTTTCTCTCTTCTCTCTCTCTCTCTCTCTCTCTCTCTCTCTCTCTCTCTCTCTCTCTCTCTCTCTCTCTCTCTCTCTTTCTTTCTTCAAAAGCAGTTGATGTTCACACTTGCTCTTTTTTTTTTTTTTTTTTTTTTACAATTTAAAATCTAGTTTTGTTAGTTTTGATAAATATGATTATAATTAACATTGGATGTATTCATGTATTTATATTTGTTTTTTTTTCCCCAGAATTATTCTAACCAGCAGAGTTATCTTCCCAAAGATTTCCCTTTTGATCCAAAGGTCAGTATCCACCCTTAACCGTCCTAAACTCATAGCTTGACCATGACCAAAAATTTATGTCACATTGCAAAGGCAACAGACCAAAGCCTAAAGAAATTGAACAGTGAGATGTATTCAATATCTCAATTAATGCAATCAATTGTTCCCTTGGGCAATACTGAAGACAAATCACTAAGTACTTTGATAGTGTGCTCTTGGAATCTACATCTGTTTCCTATTTGAACCATTCCTTCCCCTTTGTCTTACCTTTTCTTGGGTGCTTTAATTATAATTCTAGAATTTTTAACTATCCCATTTTCTTCCTTTTTACTGGCGCTAATATAACCCATATGTGTTGCAAGAGCCTTAAAACCATTAAAAGCAAAACAATTGAGAAGTTTATGTCTTTTTATTTTCTCTTTTGACATGATGTAGTACGAGACCATATTGTGTGGCACCCATGAAATTAAATTTTGATATTATTTAGTATTAGAATTACGAAATTTAAGGTTATGTTTGTCCCTGCTGTTTCAGAAATTACATATAATGGCCACAGCTAATGTGTATTGTATAAGTTCATACTTGAGGCCAATTCAGTTTTTAACCTTCTGGTTTATTGCTATGTAGTGTACGCAATTTAGTTAAGGAGTCACATTCTCCCTTTAAGTTAAGCAATCCTGTTCAAGACGAATAGGCAACTGATAACAAAATTCATCAGCATTTTTATATATCGATTTGATCATTAATACATGTTTTCATGTACTTTGTTTTGTAATGAAGTTCAGAGTTTTTGTTTAAAGAAGAAAAATAATTACAAATTTTGTAATTTTGCAAGATTGTGTGGTATCACCGCTTTGAGCTCTAATTGACATCCTCAACTCTTCCTTTGCAGAGACGGATAGCTGGCTCATCCAATTATCAACATATGGCCGACAGTAAGAAGGCTGGAGGCGGGAGCTCCCAGACAGAGATAGTTGTGTTGAGCCATGCTCCTGTCGTCAACCCCTTCCCTTACACTCCGTCCTCACAAAAGCAACGTTCGGGAAGGAAGCGGAAAAACCCTGGGTAAGTTTTTGAATTTAAAAAAAAAAAAAGAAAAAGAAAGAAAACTGGTTAGATCTTAGATTGCTTGAAATGTTGTAACCCAGTTATTTAATAACCTGAAATTTCTTAGGTCATAGCAATGAGAGTGTAAGATGTTTTGGTTTTGATTCTAAATTGAAAACAAAAATAGGCCACATGTACAAATTTTAAGAACTTAAGAAAATGTATAAAATTAAACAATCTCGACTTATAAATAGTTAGTTGCCATTACAATACATTGACACCAGTCAGTCATTTTTTTTAAAGGCTTTTTATGTTTGGTTTTGGCATATTGGTCAGAAGGTTAGCCAATAATAAGCAGAGGAATATTTTATGATTAGTAACAACAGATTTTTATATATTGTCTTATTCAGAGCTACGAAGTGTATGCCTGTAAGGCGATATTACAATTTTATTTCCGATAGAGACAATGCTGTTAATGACTAGGTACTCATTTTATACCTGAGTACGGTGGAGAATCTGTGTAAAGAGCCTTTTTCCAAGACTGAAATATGCACCGCTCAGAGTGGGACTCAAACCCTGGGCCTTCCGGTCTGAATGCGAATGTCATACCACAAGATCACATAGCCGCACAGATACCTTTTATTCCTCTTTCTTAGCTTTGCAGTAGTTAATCTCTCGATTATTTTAGACTAGCGTTTTCCTTCAATTAGTTCATTGCCTTTCTCTTTTTTTATCAGTGTCTTTTTTTTTAATGTATGATATTGCATACTGGGATTGTAGACTTTTTTCTCGTTAACTTTTTTTTTTTTTTTTTTGGCCTGATTGTACACTTTATTTATCTCTAAGGGTTGGCAGCTTTGCCTTAATGTGCTTATATTATTTGAGTTTCGGTTCCATGGTAATTTTATATTTCTCAATTTACACTCTTTAGGTCCGATGCCAAATCAATACAAGAGTCATTTGATTCAGGAGAGTCCCAGTCCCCCAAACACTCAGACCAGGAAGATTCTGGCAAAAAGAAGAAACTAATAGTCAAGGGTGCCAAGAAACAAACTGGTGCATCTGCCACTGTTCCCCCTTCTAAGAAAAATCCTGCAAGAACGGGAGGTAGAATTGTCAAGTACCGTGAAGAGGAAGAAGAGGATGAGGAGGAGGAGATAGAAGAAGAGGAGGAAGAGGAAGAAGAAGAGGAGGAGGAAAAACAAACTGAAGCAAAAGTTAAAAAGTCTAAAGCAGCACCTCCCCCAAAACCAACTGCTAAGAAAGCCGGAAGTGAAAAAGCAATTGCAGCAAAAAAGTCAAGTGCAGCCACATCACAAGGGAAAAAGGCAGTTCTGAAACAAACTAAGATTTCAGACTTTAGTCCGGAAAATAATAAAAATAATAAAAAAGGTGGTAAGGCAGCAGCAGAAGTGGTAGCTAAGGGTAGTAAAAAAACTCTCACAAATGGGGCAAGGGCTAAGTCATCATCATCAGTTTCATCACCACCATCAGGCAAGGGAAACAGATTAAAATCACCTTCATCTTCTATTAGTTCATCTCCATATTCATCATCCTCATCACCATCAATGAGAGACCAGAGGAAGAGGACAGCCGATAGTGATGACTCTGGGTCATCTGAGCGGGGGAAGTCGGCTGATGGTTTGCCTAGTCCAGCTGTGGTTAGAAGACTCAAACCTCCTACACTTCGAGAAGATATGTAAGTTTTTATATCTTTATCTTGGTTTCATTATTATGGATGCAAGATTTAAGCTAACGTGATAAGGGCTTGATTATTTGGCACCACCTCTGTGAATCTATTTTTATTCTTTTGTATTTTCTCTTTTTATAATGGTTTATACCAACAGACTTGCCTCCTTTGCTTACTTTTTAAGTCAACTTTTAATACCTTTCTCCAACCCTAGAAATTTTTTTTCTTTTTTCTTGTTAACAAATTGTGGATTATTTGAAAACACAATAAACCATACAATCACCGAAAACTGCTTCCTAACTGTTAAACTGTGACACTTCCTAAGATCCGAATAAGGGAGAGAAAACAATATGTACAAAATTTTGATGGCTTGATCAGTCAAAATCTTAATGGTTGGTGTGGATGTTAGCCCATTGGACTTCGAAGATTAGGAGGGTCGAGGCCCTCAATCCCTCTATATCTGATGTCTTCCTTGTGGCACTATGTCCATGTTTTGTGTTAGACCATTTGGTTTTGCCCAGTCCCTACCTTGGATCATTGTCTGTCTGCAGACAGTCACATGAGTGTTTCTGTTTATGAAACACATTATATTTTCTCTTTTGTAAACCATCTCCCTTTTTATCTTTATAGCATTTTCTTGTCAATCATGTATCGGTTTGTATATTGATACCATCTTAGTGCTATAATATCTCATGCTTGGGTTCTGGCTGGACTTTTAGTTTTCTCAGACACCCTTTGATAGATTGCTCCTAAATGGCCATGGATTGGAACTTTGGGTGGTTTCAGACTAAGATTCACAAGTAGTCAGTCTACTTTTGGGTTTGACTAGTGCCCTTTTATTTTCTTTAAATAAATTTTCACTTGGATCTATTTTTATTCATCATTTGGACAATTGCCTTTCTCTTATTTTCTTTAAATAAATATGAACATTTATATAGCGCATTTTTTTTTGTCTTCAGAGAAAGAACACATATTAATGTTTTTGTTTCTTCTCTGTGGCAGATCTGCATTTATTATTTAAAAATCTATTGCAGATTTATGAAATAATCTTTTAATGGTTCCTGTGAATTTATTTCTAATCTTTTATGAATTACCCTTTTAGAACCAAGAGGCCGAACTTCGGTAGTCCAAGGAAGTCTTCAATGTCATCTCCAGCCAAAGGGGCACAATCTGTTAACCCTGCCAAGAGGTAGTTACCTAGTTTTTATTTTCTTTTCAACAATGTATTTGTATATATATATTTTTTATTTTTTTTTTTTCTTGGTGGTTTTGCAATTTTCTGAATTATTGATCATACCAGTAAATTTTAAATTATAGATCTTTTATTTTTATTATTTATTTGTAAGGGAAGAGGGGGGAGGCAAATTCTGTTGGCTTTTTATTTTTATTTTTTTTTTTTTTACCTGCATGATTAGTTTTTATCATGAAAATTTGTTAAGATATTATATATTTGATAAATCAGCTTCCTATTTTAAGGGAATCAAGCTATTTTAAATTCTTAAAACATGATGAACTGTGCCTCTAAAAGATAGCTTTTATCCACCTGTGGTACTGTTTCCAACTGCAATGTACTCAGCTTATTAAACTGGTGATTCAGTATTATTTTTTTTCTCCAAGAATCTCTGATAAAGAAAGATTAATAAAATAGAGATTTTCAAAAAAAAATTTGTGTTGGGTGTTTTTACTTAAATTGCTTTTAATCCGAATAATTTTAAACAAAAGTTAAAAAAACACACAAACTTTATTTTTTTCATCTGGTCTTATAAACATAAAGGCAGAAACTAAACAAAGGTGAGGAGCAGCATTCTGACAGGTCCCAGTCTCCTGAGGAGACTCCAGCAGTACCTGCAAGAAAGGGGCCAATTGCCAGACCAGAACCCATCAAGGCTGTAAGAACTTCTGGGTAAGCCATAAGATGTTTTTTTAAAAATATGATTTGTATTGATCCCAAGTCAGTTAATGGATTCAGTTAGAATTGAAATATGATATTTGGCAGCTATAACAAGATGACACGTTTTTCATCTTGTAACGTTTGCAGTGTTTGGTGGTGCCCTTTGACCTGCTTTTGGGAAAAGTTTGCAGTTTGCTGTCTTCTGTCTCTTATATCTTTTGATCCCTTCCAGGTATCGCTTGCCTTAGTCCTAGAGTCTTATGTGTTATGCCTAGACCTTAGCTAGGATCTGAAACAAATGCATGTTTTAAGGACATAGGAGTATTTCCTATTTGGAAAGAATTCAGTACTTACTTCTTGATGGGAAATTTGTGGCTTTGTCATCTAGTGATATGTCTCTTGGTTTGCAACTTGAAGAATTTTTTGCTTTGGATGGTTCAAAGTTGAGATCTTGGAAAAGGTCACAATTTCTCACCATACTTGGGTCTAAAGTGAGTAACTTGTCTCTGTGGAAGAGAAATAATTATAATAGTGCTTATTATGTTCAGGGTTGCTGTTTACTTGAGGTCCCTTGTAAAATGCTTTATGCACAATTAGTGGATATATACCGCAATATTATGTTGAAACTTTTTTTTTTGTAGCAGACATGAATAGATTGCTCTTGGGATCAACTTCTATCCATGTTTGAATTAGTTCCCTTTGACCTACTTTGAATTAGGTGCTTGTTAGCCTTAAGACACATCTTTTAACATCATCTTCCTTTTGCAAGCTAGTAAACCTAATATTGTCCATTCAATTCCCCCCACCCCCTTTTTTTATAGGAGAAGAGGAAGTAGATTCATGAATGGTACATCAGATGGAGAGGATGGCCCTGAGACATCTCAGTCATCTTCATCTCTGTCAAAGTTGACAGCCTCGTCTCAAGACGATGACAGAAACAGTGGAGACGATGAAGGAATAAATGTGAGCATTAAAGTAATTTTTTGTTTAAATGATTAAGAATCTACCCTCAAATATTTACTCCAGGAAGGAGCTTTCAAAATTATAACCAGATATGGTTATACAATAGGAAAATACAATTTCCTCTTCGAATTCAGCCTTTGGCATTGAACATTTTAGATGAATTATTTTGCTTGAAGACTGGGGTGATAAAAAATAGAAGTAAGGGGTTCATTGTTTGCTCAGATTGCATGCCTATCCTCCTACACTCTGGTGTTTCTGAGAAACTTTAATCTAGAACCTTTTTATTCTCATTTTATTATATAAAGTTTGAAAAGAGATGGTTACACTCTCTTTTTTTAGAACCCTTGTTTACTGGAGATACACATGCTTTTGAGGAAATTTATATCAGATGCTACTATCCATTCAGATTTGGGTGGTTTGGTTAAGATACCTTTTCAGAGGTAGTGGTTTCTTTCTTCATTGACAAAATAATGAATATCATACTCTCTAAGACAAACAAAAGACAGACCACCGAGCCAACAAGGTAGGATATGGGAGAAGCAGAATGGAGGGGGGAAGGCACATACACGCGCATACCCTTCGTAAAACTGTAGCTTGAGTCCATGTCTATCCAGTGCTTGTTACAGGTGCTTGAAAATTAAGCATGGCGTTGTCAGGTGTTGCAATGCAATTCCTTTATTAGTGTTTCAGCATTTTGTGATAAATACTCACACATTGTTGGTCTGATTGTTTCGGGTCAGGCAAGCACTTAAGATGGCTATGCCTGAGACTGACCACAAATTTATGTCAAATTGCCTGACAGTAGGTACTACAAGAGACAATTTATAAATATTTAAACTGAATTTTTCTTACTATATTTATAAAACATTCTGATAGTCATGGAAAACACTTTTTAAATTTTGAAAATCCATACATAAATAAGAAATTGAGAGCAAATTCATTTTTCAAGAACTTAGAAATTTTTGCTTGCCAATTGATGTAAGAAAATGTTCCAACTTTGACGTCATGTAACTAACCACAAAAAAAATTTATCATACTTGTGAAACACATTTTTAAAGCACAGTGACTAGGTAAATAAAATGTAACAAGATTTGAATAAGACACAAATTTTTTCTAAATATACAGTCTGTTGAAATTCCCCCAAAACACTCGCGAAAGTAAATGTTTTGGCCTCCAGCATGACAAAATAGCATATTCCATATACTATATCATTAACATAATGATCATACAAAATGACATGTAATTCACGTCAACTGGTAGAGAGTACTCCAGTGAACAGCTCCCATTTTTTTCATTTTCTTCAAATGATCTTTGAAAAAATAAAGAAGTGAACATCAGGAAACAGTCAATTTTGCATGTTGGCAGAAAAATAGCTATAATCACAAGCAAAATGTATAAAAGATTAGATATCTCTCAAAATAATGTAGATAGAAGAAAAACATCTCACATTCTAAGAAACCGGACCTGCTGAAGTCAAAAATCATCTTAACTTTTTAGTTAAGTCAATATTTCCTTCTCAAAATTCAACATGAATGATAAGCTCAATGTTCGAATCAGCAACATGAGATAATAAATCAACCCCTTAAGAAACCCTTATAATTCCAAGACACTGTATTTTTACTTCCGCAACGTCTGTTTTCACTTCCATGCTGTTTTATGGACTTGTCTGGTAATTATATTGCTTGGTTTTGCCTTGGCCCTCTCTGGTATCCTTAACCGAAAGGGTGAAGTAAAATGTATTATTCCTATTATGGAGGGTGATTTTTCCACTGTAAATCGTCTCTTTGTATTTTATTAGGAGGGTATCGATATAAATTGGTAGTATAGTGCTTTCCTCTTATACGGGATCATTCACTTGTGCCCAACAGGTGTGTATTCTGTGCCATCAACCCCCTACCACCCCAGTCTTTAGATAGGATGCTAGTCTGAAATAAAGTACTTTCCACCACACAACCCTAAGGACCTAGCCACCCAATTATTTATGATTAATTCCCTTTGCTTGAGGAGACGAGTATTATATGAACTGAAGTGTAGAGTGTGTGTATAAATTTGTCACTTGTTTTTTGTTTAGCAATAAATAAACATTGAGAGACAAACCAGATATGAAAAAAAATACAAGGATAAATTGATAAAAACAACTAGTCGTTCAATAAAAACCAAGGCTAGAAAGTCATCCAAAAAAACGAAAAAATTAGGGGTTTATTTAGGCTGTTCCATCATTAAAACATACCCACTTACCGACCGAGTTTTCAATTGAAATAACAATATTAATAGTGTTTATTTTGTTTTAGACAATCTAAAACATAAATTATGAAGGTACTTTAATAAAATATTCATGTGGTTTTCGTGAACTCTATTCTTTTTGTCGATAATTTGAGATCTCATTCTCACCGCATTTTGTGTGCTGTTACAAACTGCAATGTGGTGTAAAAAAATCAGATAACACCCAAAGCTGAAAACAATTATTTGGCTGGCTTTTTAAAAATGCGATACCTCAGCCATTAAACAACCCTCATTAAAACAAATTGGTAGAGTTAGAGATAAGATGTTTGTCTTTTAGACAGACTCTGTTCAAATTTTATATCGATTAATATGTCAGGATTTTTAGCTGCTGTAAAGTTTTAAAACGGCATTTTTCAACCTTTAATGCCCATTTTTTATTATTGAAGTGGGATAGGAATAAAGCTGAAACTTTCCTCTTTAAGACGATACCAAATTTAGCTCTGTACGTTTTTTAATGGCCGAGGTATTAATGGTTGAATGACCCTGTTTAAAATTAGTCCTTTACTCGTGACGCAAAATATATGGGGTTTTTTTCTGCCACAAAAATGACGTCTATTGTGATACCTAATGATAGTGATCACAAGTTTAAAAAAGTGAAAGTGAGTTATTAGTGGTGCTCAAGGAAATATAGGATTCCATTGGTTGAGCTATTGAATACAACTCACAGTAATCAACTTTTTTTCAAGATGTTGTCTTGTTTTATGGCTTGATTTTATTTTATTTTTTGGTGGGAGGGAAACAAGTCAAATATATAATTTTGTAGAGTTTTTAGAGTTTAATTTTTGTCTTGTAAATCATCTCTTTGTTAAGCACCGTATTATTTTTGTTTTATGGATATGATTTGTAAACATTTGAGTGTGTTCCTCTTAGTGGGGACCTGTGCATGTGTCAGGACGAGACATTTGGGTGTTCTCAAAGTACACTGATAGTGTGCTCTTGGGATCTGCATCTGTTCCCTCTTGGAACTAATTCCCCTTTGTCTTCCTTTTTTTGGGTACTTTAATTGTCCCATTTTCTTCCCTTTTACTGGCGCTGATATGACCTCAATGGGTGCAAGCACAGCAAAACCCTTAAAACAATACAAGAAACATGTCTGTCATGCCAGACCTCTAGAGTATTACTGAGACTATTTATATATTTATTTTTAAAAATATTTTTCCTTATTGATCCATCAAAATGAATTGACTTTCATCTCCTTGAATTTTTCTTCCTCAGTTGAAGCGGAGGGTGCGGCAAAGGCGAACATAACCTTCAAAAGAAAACTGTAAAGACATCTCGTTAGAAGGATTATTTATTTCTGCCATCAGTGTTCTTTCCTTTCATGATGATTTTTTTAAAAAGTTAAATTTTTAATGATATATTATTTGTGTGGTGGTTTTGAAAAGAAAAAAAGTTGCAGTCTAGACACATATTGAGATGCAGGCTAAAGATTTTGTCAGTTGTATTCTGTGATATGCCATAATAAAATCATTAAAACAAAGATGTTTTTGATACATTAACAGTAAACAATCAGAAAGCTTTAAAATTCCAAACAACCACACATTTAATGCTCCGACCTGACTCTGCAAAATGACTTGTCCTGTGGTACACCATGACAGTCAATTGATGTTGTTAATTATTAATTTTTACCCATCGCAGCACACACTGTGTTAGGCAGAGACAGCAGGTTGGTGGGAGAGAAAAAAACATTGATATCCATTATCACTTGACCACAATTTTGTAAATGAAACAAATAAGTATGTGACCCACTGCTGTGTAAGAATTAAGTAGACTGATAATTTGATTTCAAGAGTTAAAAGTAATCGGAATTGCAAACTTAATTAATTTTGCAGGATAAGAAATTTTATTTGTTCTCCCTCCCCTCTATAATGCAATAGAAATCAAG
This sequence comes from Berghia stephanieae, assembly GCF_034508935.2. Taxonomy (NCBI): domain Eukaryota; kingdom Metazoa; phylum Mollusca; class Gastropoda; order Nudibranchia; family Aeolidiidae; genus Berghia; species Berghia stephanieae. Next base: position 25,418,082 of record NC_088363.1, read on the forward strand.
CTTAGTTTGATGTTTTGGGCAATAAAATCTATTTTTCCCCAGACAAATACCATTTGATGCGAACCGAAAGGTTAAGTTGAAAGTAACTACTGGGACAGATGTGTTATAATCGTAACCATGTTTTCAAAAGAATTTCAACTGCATCCTCAGAACTCAATGCCTTGGACTGTTGGATTTGAAAGGAAAAGAAAAAGAAGAAAAAAAAACATGATCTAAGCCTTATTAATGTTACTCCATTGTTTATATTGAAATCAATAACCATTCATCTTAAAGTACCATTCGAAGAAAACTAAAGGTGTTTGTTTTATTAAAATTTATTTGGGCAGGGGGGGGGGGGGGTGAGGATAGTACAGATTTGTTGTAAGTGGCAGTCTAAAAGAATAGTGTGAAGGACAGGTAGTTCTGATATGAATATAGATCTGTTTTATATTTTAGGGTAATTTTGTCTTCCGAAATCCCCAGATTTTCAAAGTTTCTGATCATGGAACGGAAATTTGGCATTGACAATGATTTTCTGGAGTCTATGCAAAGCTGCATATGGCTTATCTGTGTGTTAGAATAAAACAATTTCAACTTAGACCAAATCTTAATTTTAAATCCTTCTCATGCTGCTTTTCAATGATTTAAAAAAGGGGATGGCAAGTCGACACTTTAAATGAATGATCCCAATGTCAGACATACTTCAATTAAATTTCTTAATCGTATTGTATATATATATAAGTTATGATTTTTTCTGTTTTAAAAAATTCTGATACATTTTGGTGATTTTTCTCAAGTAGAAATGTGGCGTATATCTCATTGTTGAAACAGACTAATGCTGTGTTCTCAATATCAATGTCATTGTTATCTGTCTTATGTTTCTCTCATCTTATTTTGATTGCTTTATATTTCAAAACAATACATTTGATTCTTTTAGATTAAATAAGGGAGTTTTAACTATTTACTGTGTACAACGTTTATTCTGCTGACTTTGGATGGATTTGTTTTTATACCAAGTTTATATGAGGTTGCTATGAAATTCTACGTTTTAACAGTTTCATCATTTGGATGATATGATATGATCCATTCTTTTTGTATTTTGGACAATTTTCTTTTCTTTCCTCTTTTACATGAATGAATTGGTACAAAATTTACAATTTTTTTTTTCTTTGTGTGCTTTGACCTAAAGAAAATAATTTAATCGAATTTTTAAAAAGTTTTATCCACTTAGTTTTTTAGTGGGTTTTTTGGGGGGTTTTTTTCTCCTATGTTGCCTTAACCATAACATAGCAGAAACAGTTATCAGGATTGAGAAGTGACAATGATAAATTTTATTTAATATGGGGTGAAAAATAGCGTATAAGAAGTCAAGACTATTACATTCCAGTGTTCAAGTCATTTTTTTTTTCTTTTTTGTCTTGCATTATAAGAAAGAAATTCAGAAAAGGAAGTATGATTTAGTTCAAGATAATTAATACTACATGCGGTTAGAGGCCCTGCTTTATTACATATTTTGGGGGGGGGGGGGGTTTGTCTTTTAGAGAGAGAAAAAATTGTCACGTGGAGTTGTGGTTTTTATTATCTCCCCCCCCCCCCTCATCGTTCTCATTTCATATACAGATTAATTGTTATCAGATGATTATGTTATGATAATTATTATTGTACAAATTAAATCTTCAAAATGTTGCCTTCTATTTCATGCGTATGATGGAAATAAATCCAGCCTGTGAGACGGCAATTCATAATATCTACTTCTATTTTTTTTAAACTTTGTTTTACCCTTGTATGATTTGATATGGTTTTAATCCAAGGTGATGTGAGATTCAGCCTAAATTTTGGTTGTGATATGATAAAATGTTTTCAAATTGTTGAGGTTGGTTGGCCAGTCCGTACTTATGCCTGTTGTCCTCTTCCCATGGCTTTCTATCCTTTTCTTGTATAGATAAGATGTGGAGTGATGTGGATGGAAATCTCAGGATTGGAAAACCCCTAGCCAGACCTGCCTACTACTAGAAAAAATTTGTTGAATTACGAAATCTTGGCTTGTTCTCTATTTTAACCAATTCCCCTTTGTCTTCCTTTTTCTTGGGTAGTTTAATTGTAATTCTAGAACTTTTTACTATTCCATTTTCTTCCTTTTACTGGCGCTGATATGACCTAAATTTGTGCAAGCGCCGTAAAACCCTTCAAAACAAAACAAACAATAATCCAGGTTTGTGGTTTCAGACTAACCGCAAGAATGTATTCCTCTTGGGTCTATATCTGTTCTCTGTTAAACCACAAACTGTGGCTTACGTAATTGGGATGTAAGCTGCGGTTTGCGAAATTATTTGCTGCATGCTAATGCTAAATGAATTGAAGTAAAAGCAGCATTTCTAGTTCCTTTTAGTACCATTTCCAACCGGTTCTGTTATGTTTGGATTTGCTTTCACTTTCAGGGAGTCATTTTGTTGTTTTTGTAAACATGAAGCATAATCGTTTGGGTTCACCACCCAACAGTTAAGATAACGAGATATTGTAATGCGATAGAAAAGAGTGAGAAGGATGATGGAATTTTATCTGAATGTGAGACAATTGGACAACAGCAGTGACAGTATCTAGAAGATAGTAGTCATCTTTATGATTGTGAGTCAAGTAAACAAAATGGGATGTTATCAGAAGCCCGAGAAAATTGTGTGCGCTACGCTACGTGAAGTGGAAAACCATTCTTGTGAAAAAGCCCTGTAACAAAATTTGGCATCCAAGAATGAACATAAAATTTTAGTTCACAAAGTTGTTTTCTGCTTGTACAAAAGTTGTATTTTCATTTGCATCTTTGTTTTCATTTATTTGTTTGGGTTTTTTTTTTCTTTCTACATAGAAGCATTATCTTTTATTTATGGTATTTCTTGAAATTTTGAACTTTCATTCATTGTATTGGATTTATTAGCTCCTCGTGGGCAAGAGCGATGTGATGCATGAAAGAAAACAAAAGCAAAACCAGACCCACTGCTAAGTGTTGACTTCTCCCTGGGATCTTTTAAAATACGCAGTTGCATGCCTTCAAAAGAACATTGACCAAACTCAGTTAATTCATAGTCAGATTATGGTTCTCTCTTTCTGTGAGAATGGAATCATGCTCTCTGTGCTTTGCTTCAAAGTCCACCATTTGGAACCAATATTCTGTTAAATTACAAGTTGCATTAGTGCTAGGCGACCTTTTTATTTTATCTTTTTGCACCAGTAGTTACGATTAGAAAAAAAAATTGTCACTGCCAATGCCCAGCTACTACCAATTCACACTTGAGTAGAGAAGGGCAGTTGTTAACTGTCTCAGCCAAAATAAATTCTTATTGCCATGCATCCCATCGCTGATCACGCTCAACACCTTATACTACTCAAACATGCCTACTATTCGAATAATTAATTCGTTGAATTACGAAATTTAGAGATTTATGATCATCTCAATGTTGTTAAAATGAAGTTTGATACCAGACGACAGAAATTAAGGATTTTGAAGCGTCATTTAGTCCTGGGGGTAAATTGTTGACCTATAAAGTTAACGTTAGTGATTACTATTTTTATCTCTTAAAAACTACGAATTTTTAAATTTTCAAGTAGGCAGGTCTGCACTTCCACATTTCAGTGTAACATGAGCCGAGCTTCATGCAGAGTCCATAGCATACATACACACACACAATGGTCAATTTGAAAGTGCGTGTGTGAGAGTGTTTGAAAGAGAAATGATAATTTAGGCCATTTGGGTTATTTCCCTTGAAATGGCTGGTCTGGCCAATCAATGTTAAACTGGGGCTCCACTGAGAAAGGTGAGGGCAGGCGATTAATGACCCAACCAAAATGAAAACCAACAACACAAAACCCATGCATTACATTTTTGTTAAGCCTAATCTAAAAGCACTACTATTCTCCCCGTTCCTTTGTTATGGTAAGAAACATCCATAACTTAAGATTATTTGGTCGGTTGAAAGTACAATTGAGCTATCCCGCATTTTTTAAGATTTAAAAAAATTATCTTGGATGTCATTTTTTTTCAGTTTGTAATTTTTTATATTAAAATGCTTAACATGAATCAAGGGCATTGTGTGCTGTACGAGACTAGTCTTCGATCTCTTTTAAATATGTATTAAAGTGAGAGAAAGAAAGCATGCGTTTGTTTTTGTTAAACCAACATGACCTTGATATCTGGGTTACTGTTTGAAAACATGCACTGTTGTTGATTATGTCAAAATGCACTTCAATGAATTGAGGGTGAGAGCCCTGGCAGTCTGATGATGGGATTTATATGCATCCCAGTTTTGTCAGCTAAAAATGTCACGTCAAATAAGTTGTCTTGAAATTTTCTCCTTTGTCAAAACAAATCGAATTGGCTGTTGGTATTGCTACATGTAGGGTCTTTTATAACCAGTCTCAGTTTTCCCCGTAGAAAAAAAAGGTAAAGCACAATGTCCTGGATTGACACTTGTTTACGCCAACAAAGGCCCCCAAAAACAACATTGTCTTAGATTATTTGAAGAGAAAAGAGTCCTGTGTGGATAAAGTATGTGAACGCCCTCCCGGAATTCCACACAATACACACAGATGATAAAAGACAAGTCTTGTATGTACAGTAGTGCAACCTCTCTATAACATTGTCAGGACCAGAAAAAATGTTATAGAGGGGTTGAGTCAGAAAAAAAAAATGGGAGGGGGTTGGGATCTGTTTGTTTATGTGATCTGTTTGTTTATGTTTTTAAAGGGTTTTACGGCGCTTGCAACACATTTAGTAATTTAGGTTATATCAGCGCCAGTAAAAAGGAAGAAAATTGGATGGTAAAGACATTCTTGATGTTCAATTAAAAGGACTTGATGAAAAAGTAAGACAAAGGGGACTGGTTTTTTTTTTTTTTTTTGTTTTTAAGGGTTTTACGGCGCTTGCAACACATTTATGTTATATCAGCGCCAGTAAAAAGGAAGAAAATGGGATAGTAAAAAGTTCTAGAATTACAATTAAAGCACCCAAGAAAAAGTAAGACAGGGGAACTGGGAACAAATAGGGATCAGATGTAGATTCCAAGAGCATACCACCAATGTACTTAGTTTGAAATCACCTACAAGTCTCATCCAGACACAAGCACAAAATCCAACAAAGAGGAACACACTCAAATGCTTACATTATACATTCAAAATAAAAATAATAATACATAACAGAGATGATTTACAAGGAAAAAAATATCATCTCCCAAAACCATAACTATGCATTTGACTGTTCCCTCCCAGCCAGGACTCTGACAGGGCCAGGAAAAAACCAAATAATCTCATTCCAAGACAAAGGCAGAAAGCATGTTGGAAACAGATATAAGGGTATAGAAGACACAGTATGTACCTCCCTGCCCACTATGGGAGGTCAGGATCCCACCCAGCAAAGGGACTGGTTGAATAGGTAACATGTAGATTCAATAGTACTTTATCAGTGTACTTAGTTTGAGATCACCTAAAAGTCTCAACCAGACACCAGCACAAGATGCCACTCAGAGGAATACACTCAAATGTTTACAAATCAAATGTTTAAAAAATTAATAAATAACAGTACATAACGGAGATGATTTACGAGGAAAAAAATATCATCTCCCAAAACCATAACTATGCATTTGACTGTTTCCCTCCCAGCCAGGACTCTGACCAGGGCCAGGAAAAAACCAAATAATCTCATTCCAAGACAAAGGCAGAAAGCATGTTGGAAAACAGATATAAGGGTATAGAAGACACAGTATGTACCTCCCTGCCCACTATGGGAGGTCAGGATCCCCACCCAGCAAAGGGGACTGGTTGAAATAGGTAACATGTAGATTCAATAGTACTTTATCAGTGTACTTAGTTTGAGATCACCTAAAAGTCTCAACCAGACACCAGCACAAGATGCCACTCAGAGGAATACACTCAAATGTTTAAAAAAATTAATAAATAACAGTACATAACGGAGATGATTTACGAGGAAAAAAATATGTATCATCTCACAAAATTAACTGTACATTAGACTGTTTCCCTCCCAGCCAAGGACTCCGACCAGGGTCAGGACAAAACCAAGTAATCTCATTCCAAGACAAAGACAAAAAGAAGTTGGAAAACAGAAATAGGGGGATAAAGACGAGAGTAAATGCCTCCCTGTCCACCACGGGAGGTCAGGTACCTCACCCAGAATGGGGAATGGTACAAATAGGGAACATGTAGATTCCAAGAGCAGACTATCATTGTACTTAGTTTGAAATCACCTAAAAGTCTCATCCGGACACAAGCACAGGCCCCCATTAAGAGGAATACTCAATTTTTTACAAATCCTATATAATATGTTAATAAAACAATGCAGTGTATAACAGAGATGATTTACAAGGGAAAACAAATATCATCTCCCAAAACTATAACGATACATTCGACTGTTACCCTACCAGTCAGGGTTAGGACAAAACGTAATCTCATTCCAAGACAAAGACAAAACGCATGTTGGAAAACAGATAAAGGGGGATAGAAGACACAGTGAGTATGGGAGGTCAGGAACCCCACTTAGGTCGTAATAACGGTATAGGTCTCAAATTCAAATGAATGAACGCCAACACTTTTACTTTTAGTTTTTTTCTCGATTCTATAGTTTATTCCATCTTACTTTTGCGTAGAAGTTGTTGCAAAATATCTACGCTTCCATAGAAGTATCTGAATGCACCACATGTTTTTTATTACTTTATATTATATTAAAAATCACAGGTCTCTAAATTTCAGATTTAATAGATAAGAATGAGATACCTTATTTCACATTATTTTTAATTTTGATCGCATTGGAACCTAAGGAACCTAAGAGTTTTTACGATCTTAAAATTTTAATTATCTACAATATATTATTTGGTGTTTGTTGTGGTTGAAAAAAATGACAAATAAAAGACATTTCTTTATAGAGTATGACCAATGTTAGACTTAAGGGCTTGGAAAATAGAGCAGGCATCTTCTGGTCACACCATCTCAAGCATAACTTTAAGTATAATCAACTGTTGGCGATGTCAACATACTGATATGATAGTAACAATTAATGCCAACTGAAAATAGATCCTAAGGGTGTTAACAGGATTCTATTGTTCCAATAATAAATGGGAATGACAATGGGTAATGTAACAGAAAACTCATTATAGGGTCTTAACATTTTGCTCTGTTTGGAATAAATTTCTGTCCCTTTTTAAGTTCATGTTTTCCGAACTAAGAAATGATCGTAGTTAAAACTGAAGTCAACGAGTTTGCAAAAAGACAATATTCTGACATCACAAATAACAAATCCCTCTCAAAAAAAAATATGAATAACATACATAACATTTATTCATAATGAAATGGTTACACACAAAAACAAACAAATAAATAATACTAATAACACAAGTTCAGGAGGAGAATGGGGTACAAGACGGATTTCTTCAAACTTTAACATGATAAACATGTAAAACTACACGAAAACAATTCCTACCTCCGTTTCTTTTTCACAGCCTTAAAAAAATTGTTTCAAAACTTAAGTTGTTCAATGAAAACCAAATATATCAGAAATTACGTTGCCTTGTGACTGAGATTCAAATATCCGTAATGACATATAAAAAGTAATCAATGCCCAAAATAATTGCATCTCTAGAATATCCTTTGATCCTAGACAGCAGGGGTTTCTTTTATACCCATGAGTGAAATCAGGAACAGACATTTATTTCTACTAGGTATGCTAAACAACATACATTTTTCTGACTTTGTAATCAACAATTACACTTTAATCTGCTGTCAATGAAGTGTCTGTAAAAACTGGAATTTTTCTTTTTAAACAAAGCAATGCATCTTGATTCTTTTATAATAAAACCTCATGTGCAATTAAAAAACATACTGCACAAACAAAATCCCAATTTTCAATTCAAGAACCTTGTCATATTGTAGCTGGAAAAATAATAAACATGCATTCTACACACAACCAAACACTAGTGGCAAGGCTATGACAAAACGTACCTGGATAACGAAATGAAGTGAATGAAAAAAGAAATGAAAACATAAGTAGCGAGGTATAACAAGCTTGGACAACAAATTCAAGATAATAATAATCTGAGAAAGAATGAAATGCAAATTAAAAAAACGTGTTTCAACGGTAACGTCAACAACAAATTATAATAAAGATGTAATGATGATATATAACGATTTAATTATTTTTTTTAATGGAAACATAAATATGATGAATGAGTGGGAAAATAAAGCATGGTATAACTATGTGAAGTAAAGTAAAGTAAAAAAAAAAAAAAAATCACAGATATTGTGTTTTATTTTTGTTTAGCCTATTATTGTTATATTATAAAATAACAATTAATTTCATACCATCTGAATATATTTACAAACATAAATAGGACATAACGTAACCATCGGCTTGCATCATTTACCTTTTTTACATGTTCAACACATAATAGTAGTGGTAGTATGCATTTGGTAAACCCTCTGGTCCTTTATTGCTGCCTTAATTTCATTTTACTACTGTACAACTGAGGGCACCACCTGACTCATGATGATAAAACTTTCAACAGTGACAATTGACAGCTAAAGAACTTCTCTTTTACTTTGGCAATCGTTGTCATAAACAGATACAGTGGACCACGAATTCAACCTAGAAACCGATTCATTCAGGAAAATATACAATCTTTAAAAATCACTTATTGCCCAATGACGAAATGTACTTCAAATTCAATTCTTATTACCCCTCAGTCTGCCCACCTTTGAATTTGAAGTCCACTGTATTCCAAATTTCCCTGATTGTAATAACTGAGTTATTTTTCTATTTACAAGAGTGATTCTTTACATCACGAGACTTGATAAAAAAAAAAAAAGAAAAGATTACCATCAGATTCAGCTGTCTTGGTATTGTCAATAGAAGCAGTTTATATATGAATATTGAACTCGTTAGCTTATATTTATATACTGGCATCTTCTTCATTTACCTCTGATACAGAGTAAAATAGATTTTCATTTCTTACGCTTGTAACATCAGTTATGTCAACCTCACATTTTTTCCCCTACAAAATCATTGGTAAATTTGCCCTGTTTCACAAATGTATGACGGGTACTAATTATAACAAATGGTCAATAGTAAATATCTTTCAATTTGAGATAAAAATTTTTTTTTTAAATCTCCAGTGCATCACTTGTCATTTTCTTCCTGTCACTATGCAATATTACGTCTGGTTACCAAAACATACCAAAAAGAGAACAGGACAGCTCTTACATTTACGATAAATGGTATGAAATGTAACTTAGGTTGAATACAACATATTACATAATTTATAATTGAAAAAAAAAGAAAAAGAAAAGAGTTAACATTAATACAACAACTTGTGTTCATTCAAAGAAAACGATGATACCATTTAACTTTTTATTTTTTTTTTTTGGTATTTCAATTCATTTTTTATTTTTTTCATATGTTTAAGCCACTTTGAATTTTTTTTTATTACTTTTTCTCTTTAAGTGAGAGGGATTATTGAACAAAATATCAAGTCTGAGCGACTTGAAAAGAGTTGAAAATTAAAAACAATGTCAAGAAAAACCCGACATGGTATTGAAACACTTTATGAAAAAAAACGGTTATCATGTTTGGATATGCTCACCAATTTGATTGTATAGTTATATGAAAAAAAAAGCAAAACAATTCTCCCTCCTCGCCTACCCCTACATCAACATGATAATCATTGGTATATTCATAAAGTGTTTCTATATGTCCCTGAGGTACAATTCCTTATTGAACTAAAAGCATCCTCTACTTTATCAAGGGATGTCTTATTAAAATTTCTAAAGAATTACTTAGGTGACCAATAAGGTATGACCTGCAGGGATGTTCATTAATGTTTCCTCATGATCTTGGTGCATCTCTAGACTGCATGATGTCCTCTTGGTTGAAGCAATGATTTCCGATTCATCACCATAAAGACGTTTGATTCCATCATAAATATTGTCATCTTTCTCTTCTGCTTCCATTGGGACATGATGGTCAACTTTACGTTTCTTGGATCGAGGAGTGGAAGTTGATGGAATCCTGGATCGACTTTGAGGTGATATATTCAAATGTTGATTCAGGAAGGAGGACATCATTTCTCGGCAATGCATCAACTGTTCACTTCCAACCTAGATTTAACAAAAAAAAAAGGGAATAATAAACCATCAATACAGTTCCCATGCTATGCCACATCTTATAACCCTATTCCTAAGAAACGAATGATATGAACATCACTTTTGACCTTGTGATTTGTTAATTGAAGTGAAATATTACAAGACAGGAATATGTGAATTAAAATACACCCTGGTGCTCTCCTACGTTTGTTTTTAAGTAAAGGGTTGACTGCGCTTGCAACACATCAAGGTCATATCAGCGCCAGTGGAAGAAAATGGAATAGTTAAAAGCTCTAATTGTTTGTTTGTTTTTAAGGGTTTTACGGCGCTTGCAACACATTTAGGTTATATCAGCGCCAGTAAAAAGGAAGAAAATGGGATAGTAAAAAGTTCTAGAATTACAATTAAAGCACCCAAGAGAAAGGAAGGACAAAGGGGAACTGGGAACAAATAGAGATCAGATGCAGATTCCAAGAGCATACCATCAATGTACTTAGTTTGAGATCACCTATAAGTCTCATCCGGACACAAGCACAAAATCCAACAAAGAGGAATACACTCAAATGCTTACATTATACATTAAAAATAACAAACATAATAATACATAACAGAGAGATGATTTACAAGGAAAAAAATATCATCTCCCAAAACAATAACTATGCATTTGACTGTTTCCCTCCCAGCCAAGGAATTCCAGCCAGGGTCAGGACAAAACCAAGTAATCTCACTCCAAGACAACGACAGAAAACAATTGGAAAACGGGTATGGTGGGATAGAAGACACAGCATGTACCTCCCTGCCCACTATGGGAGGTCAGGATCCCCACCCAGTAAAAGCTCTAATATAACACCCAAGAAAAAGTAAGACAAAGGGAATTGTTTTAATAGGCAACAGATGTGGATTCCAAGAGCTCACTATCAGTGTACTTAGTTTGAGATCACCTAAACGTCTCATCCTGACACAAGTACAGGTCCCCACTAAGAGGAACACACTCAAATGTTTATAAATCATATTTATGTAAAACAAAAATAATACAGAGCATAACAAAGAGATGATTTACAAGACACAACATATTATCTCCCAAAACTCTAACTAAACATTTGTTTTACTCCCAGCCAGGACCAGGAAAAAGAAAAACAAGTAATCTCATTCCAAGACAAAGACAGAAAGCATGTTGGAAAACATATATAGGGGGGTAGAAGACAGTAAGTGCCTCCCTGCCCACTGTGGGAGATTAGCAACCCCACCCAGTCTCTCCTATGTGGTGTGAGACCCCATACTACATTGTAAACGTAATTAAAATGGGTCATTATTTTTCTTTGTAAGGATAGGCCTACTTTTAAAAAGTAAAGAAAATTTAATTAAAATGTTGACCAAGAAAATAAGCTTTGATCCTGTTTCATACCTAGACAATGCAGTTTTATCAAGTGCCATGTGCACTTAGCAGGACTGATATGGAATTCTTTCAAGGTTTAAGATTGACCAAGCATTGTTTTTAACATAGGTCAAGTTGGTAGAGCACTCACTTCATAATCGAAGGGAACAAGATTGATCCTGGGTGTAGTTAAGATTTTTTCTGACCCCCCCCCCCCCCCTCCTCCTACCTACCCAGCAGTGATTGGGTAGCTGGGTCTGTTAGATCTGGTGGAAAATACTTTGTGATAAACTAGCGTCCTATCCAAAGAGTATCCAAAGCAATTGCTATTGTCTTGTTTCACGCTATAAAAACTGATATAAACTCCGGCTCCTTGGGCCTAATGGCTCTGAAAGACTACTTTTAAAAAACTTTTTTCACATGAGATAAAAGAACGAGTTAGATGATAAAAAAGATTACCAATATGGTACCAGGCTGTAGATATATAATTCAACTTAGAAACAGAAATATAATACATTCGAATCATCTGAAATGTTAATATTACTAAATCGTTTTTTTGTTTGTTTGTTGCTTTAGGTCTCTTCCAACACAATTGAGGTTATATGAGAGACCGCTGAAACAAAAAAACAAGCAATCTAACAAAAATAGTACAAATGTCAATCAAAATCATAACCTAAAGATATCATAAGCTAAATTATAAATAACCAAGAACAAACAGGCAGAGGATTTACAGGAAAAAAAATATCCCCTGTCAAAAATACAATCACAAACCAAAGAAGCAGGATAGGCTAGTAAAGAGAAGAAGAAACGACATCACTATCGGATCGTACACCCATGCGAACATCATAGGTATATGATTCAAGGGTGATGCTCCCATCCAACCACCCGCACTAAATCGTTTTGAATAGAGGGGAAAAAATAGTTTGGACAAGAGGAAAATGAAAATTAATCATTGTTTCATTATATATTTCTGTGAAAGGTAATATGATCTCATTCAAACTTAAACACAGAAGGAAAAAAAACAACCCCAATAGCCTACAAAATTCTAGCATATATTTTCCCTAATTAGACATTTAAAATGTCAGATTCTAAAAACAGTCATATCCCAAAACGTCGACGTCTCGACTGAAAAAAAAAAAATACAAAGAAATGAAAGCATCTTTCTAGAGAAGAGGTGCAACATTACAATACATCACATAAACTGGTTAGCTAATAAAAACAAAATGTTTGAAACTTGAACTGTCTAAATTTGTTGGATCCAGTGCATCTTTCTCTCCCCAATGTATAATCATGGCTTCTTTACACCTAATTACAACAATTGTTCTCTACTTACATTTGTCAAACGTTGAAGAACCACCACAATTCTGAGCCAGCCAGGAGTTAGTTGTTCAATCTCCAGACTTATCAGAGCGAGAGCCAGTGTGGAAGGACGAAAACTCATCATATCATGGCAGGTCAAGCAACGAATAAGTTTACGTAAAGTCGTCATCAACATCTCAGAGGGCGTCAAGCAATCCTGACCTGTAAGAAGGTGGGGATAGTGCATCATAAGCACTGCATGGATCTGGACAAGGGGAAAAAAATATACTGAAACAAGGATCTGATGTGTCCTAACTTGCAGTAAATAATAATAATAATAATAATAATAATAATAATAATAATAATAATAATAATAATAAAACAAAACAAAAAAAACAACCCAAAAATACTACTCGCAACAATAAATCAGGGAAGGAGGGGGTAAAACTAGTGGTAAATATTATTTCTTTGAATCCATTACAAAAAAATACAGTTTAAATTTCTTTCTTTACAAGAGCCTATATTCCAATGGTCGACTGGATCAATAAAAATTCACATAAAACTAACATTCCTCCAAGCTCAATGAAAAAAACAAAAAAAAAAAACAACCAACACCAGATTTAAAGATGTTCATTTTTCACCATCATTTGCTTGTCTTTAAATAAGACGACAATGATCCCTTATTGAACGAACCCATAAAAAGGCTTTGCCTGAAATAGCCTAAAAACTAATAATTGATCCATTCCTCAAATTAGAAAAGAATGATTTTATAATAAGTATTATGGTTATGAGGGATGGTATATTCTTTGATAAGGCATGGAAAAGAACAGAGTTGACGAATTAAAAAAACACAAAAGATAAAATTTTTCATTTGAAACAAGATGTTGATCAGCAAGGCTATGAAATAATTTTATATTCAGCAGACTAAACCTTGAAAAAAATACATACCATGTGAAGAAAGTCGATGGCAGACGGCATCCTAATATTCCATTCAAACTTTGTTAAAATAACCAGCTCCATGCGGGTTATTTCAGCAAAGGAGTTGCCACATCCACTTTTCCTCACAAAATCCTGCGTTGGGGGAATATTCTGAAAAACAGAGAAGTATAGTACTGATTCACTTAAGACACTTAATACAAGTTCTTAGTTCCATCACAAAAACTTTAAACTGGAGTGTTATTTGACACATATAAAAGAGATGGAGACAATTTCAATATTTTAAAATAAAGACATGTGAACAACTTCAAGACAGAATTATGAGCATAATTGTAACTCGTAAAAAAATGGAGCAAGACTAAAAACTTACCTCATCTTCTTCAAGCGTTTTGGCTGCTATATAAAGACAGGTCACAGTGACACACAGCAAGTACTTGGGTCGAACCTGGAGAAAAAACACTGAAAATATAGTCTGTAACTAAAATCCTGACATAAAACTCCTTCAATTTCTAATTTTCATTAGAAAAAAGACTGACTTGACCTCCATAATTGATAATGTCTGTTAAAACGTAATACATCAAACAAATGCTTTAGTAATGATCAATACCATCAAGTGACAGCTAATCTACATTTCACCAAAAGGAAAACAATATTACATCCACCAAACTTGACATGGCAACATTTGACGATTTGCCATGTTTCATTTAAATTTAAGAGACATTGAAGATAGATCCCTCTAACAAAAGCCTTATATAAGAGCAAACTGTAGGAATTAAGTGAAACTATAAAACAAAAGTACTTTAAAAAAAAAAAAAAAAATTTTCCATGAAACAAACTAGATAAGAAATTCCGTAATTTGAACTTCACATACCTTAACTGTTGTTAGAAATTTGTCCATCAAAGTAATTGCGAGACCACATGTTTCTGGCAAAAACTTGAATTGAGCAGCTAAGCGAGCAATCATCATAGCAGAACCATCACGCTGTTTAGCGTTGATAACCTAGTGGTAGGAGAAAATTTTTAATGTCAAGACAAAAAAGACAATCCTTCTAGAAAAATAAATAGTACCAACCTTAATAGCTACACTACAAAATCAATAAATGATTAAATGTGCAAGACTCAACACATAATTGGAAGAAATGTAACATTTTAAAATATTGCAAATCTCAATTGTCTTATTCTACAAGTAATAAGCAAACATATCTAAAGCATGAATACAAATTAAATTTGTTTGTTTATGCAAATAAACAAGATGGTGAAGAAATTTTAATTTTTTAAACTGTAACAAAGAAATGGCATCATTTGAATAAATATAACAACTCATGAAAAGACATTTTAATAATCGCTAGATCCTCTTACCTCATCAGATGCAGCTTTGATGACTACTGATTTCCAGAACTTGCGCTCTTTGTCAAGATTTGACCCAAGACTGTGCATCACCCGCCTAGCATCCAAAACGCCAAGATGATCCATCCCTCAACACCCCACAGATGCACCAAGATACCTGGAAATGGTAGATTTCAAGGATGAAGCAATTTCATATCATCCTGATAAAACCAATAATAATAATAATAATCATAATAATAATAATAATAATAATAATAAGGAAGGACTCACATCACGTCTAAAGAAGGAATTTTTAATTATGGGGGGGGGGGGGGAGGGGAGAGAAACCAAACAGACATACTATGTTTGCCATCTCTTGCAATATCGAAACTGATGGGAAAGACAATGAGTATTAATGCCTCGGCCGGAGATATAAATGACAACTGACTCAGCATATTGTTTTTGAAATTAGAAAAATCACATTCTTGTTAAAATGGAACTTATCTTAAATTATAGTAATATTTATTGGACATTGCATAATGCATAATATAAAAGTGCTACGAACTATGGAAGTCCTCCCAATAATAATAATAATATAACATGGATGTCAAAATAATTTAAGTACGGTGAAATCAGTACTGGCAGTTGCAGTATTCATACCGTAGTAGGCTGAAATTCCACATACAGGCACAGTAGTCATAGTAGTCGTAGTAGTAGTAGTAGTAGTAGTGGTAGTAGTGGTGGTGGGAGTAGTAGTAGTAGAAGTAGTAGTGGTGGTGGGAGTAGTAGTTGTAGCTGTAGCAGTGATGGTGGTACAGTCCACTGTAGTTGTATTAGTAGTTTTGTTAAAGTAGTAGGAGAAGAAATGTTTCTTTATAATTAAATATGAATTATAATTCCAAATTAACCTAGGGATCATGCTCCTATAAAATTACAATTTCAGAGAGGAAAACTTTCTTCAACAATCCTGAATGGAATTGTTTATGAAAATATGTCTTAAAAGTATTTTTTGTGAAATTACCAGACATGTACTGAGAAAATCAATCCTCTCTTTTCATAGTCCGCTTATTTGAAGTTGATGGAAACAGTCAAATCGTTATGGGACGGGATATACTTTCAAACCAAAGTAAAAAAGAAAACAAAATTTTAAAAAAACAAAAAACAAAAAAAAACAAAGTAAAATATCGTCCATTACGGGCCCATTATTGTACTGTCGTAAAAAAAAAAAGTGGTGGCTACAGAGCGATTTTACCCAATGTTTAGACTAGCACCAGGTTGCGACCCTGGATTTTTTAAAGAATTATTTTTTACTTCTTTCCGAGATATTGGAAATTTAGTCAGGAAAGGGGTAGGGGTGGCCTCAACAAAAAATGAATTCAAGGCAAATTAAATTTTAAAAAGCAAAATAAAAAATAATACCACTGGATTACATATATGTATTGAATGTATAATAAAGCGTAACATTAAATTAAGAAACAGGAATTTCATAGTGGCTTTGTCAAATTCGGTAAAACAAGGAAGCTGACCTGACCACTGACCTTGTTTTAGTTCAGTTCGAGCTTTTGTTGTCATGACATAATTTAACTCGATCATTCTAGAAGTCGGCAAAAATTCTATAGTCTATAGAACTTCAATTTCATCGGGACGTATTATTTCACTGATCCCCCCAGTTAAAGTTTTAACTTGGGAGGTTAACAACAATGAACAACTACAATGACAATTCCAGAAACGGTAATAAATATTCATTTCTGCTAAGGACAGTCGGAGTAACTGTAACGACGGATGGGAAATCAGTAGTGAACTGAACAAGGGTTGGGTTGGGTGCCCTGTCGCAAATTAAACATTTATTCCTAAACCATAGCATTAAGATGTAAAAAAAAACATACCTGAGAACACAATGGGTAGAGTTTTAAAACTCTGGACTCCCTTAGGTCCATTAAAGTAAGGACAATCCTACTGGAGCAACATTTTCAATTGATTTTGCAGAGTTCAACGTAAAAATGAAGAAATCTGCTTGTTCTCACGACACTTCTGGCCTTCGGGTCACTAAAAATAACTTTCAATATTCATACACAGCTTATTTGGAAAAGATTTCTTCAATTCATGAAAATTTTATCTTAATTTTCTGTTCAATCGTATGATATATTAATTAATAAAGCATTTATTAAGTATTACTTATACGGAAAGGAATTATTAAGCTCTTGCACGAAGAAACATTTAGGACTATTTACTTATAAATGATAATGACCATGGAAATTTCATTAGCTAGAAGAGTCGAATAATTTGTTTACGAAAGCTTTTTTCGAGTTTATGGGGTCTCCACGCAATGAAATCTCCAACAAAAATGTAGCATAGAATTTTTAGAATAAAAAAGTGAACGAATAACGAAGTAAATAATTTGATATGAAACTATTCGCAATTAAAGCCGTATTGCAAACTCACAATTAAATTCTAAAATTCCTGCAACAAGCTACCACCCCTCTGACCCAGAAAATATAGACTAGACCATACGATTGCTTGTCTTTCATTGGTTAATGGCAATCGCTATACACAGCTGATTTGAAACATCAACAAATCCGTCTGAATCTTCAAAAATCGCAAATTTGCGCCTGGTATTTGTTTATTGTTTTCAGTTTATTTTGTTCGCTTTGACCTCTTAATTGTGTTTATCAGTGATGAATAATTTAGCAAGGTTTATAAAAGTGAACAGTTGAACATAATTCATGTGTATATTGCTACAGTCATGAGTTTTTGTTTGATATCGACGAAGCTCGGGTTCTAACTCTTCTACGGCAAGCCGGAGATATGAATATGAGGAAGGAACAGTCAGTGTTTTATTTTCATCACACGGAAACAATGGATAAACATGCTTAAATAATTTTCTCGAGAACGATGGTGCAAATCACTAATCTTTCTCATAAGTCACAGCACTACAGGATGTGTCGGCAGAAAAGCAGGAAAATGGTAAAAAATCAGAGCCCCTTCCTTGACAACTCTTCCTACTTGACGATATCTAAATAGTCTATAGTCTATAGTATCGCTATCTATCTTTCATCATCCTCATCCTCCTCCAGTTATTGACATTGATCAGTAATAGTAATATCTCTATTTCAGTCGTGTTTTCTCCTCCGACACCCCCCCCCCCCTTCCGTAGAAAACAGCAACCTCTTTGGGTTTTTTTTTCTCTAGATACTACTGAAGAGGTATGAAGTGTTCTCTTTACACTTATAATTATACACAGTGTATGACACCCCCCCCCCCCCCATTTAGTTTTACTTTTACATCCATGGGACCCAGATGCTAAGAATCCAGGATTAGATATGTTGGTCATCGAATAACCTTTTTTCCTTTTTAATATACGATACTTCATTATAAATTATAGCTTTTGCGTCAATTATCTCTAATTTCATACTTCTAATACTAGATATTAATATAGGATGACTTATTGACTTATGTTATGAGTCTTTCTACATTATCCGCATATATTATTTCTGCTGGTAAGAATGTTCCTAAGGTAGACTTGTGTTGTGGGAGTTAGTTTCATAGTTCTCTTAAAGCATGCTCATTATACTGTAAACAGTACCAGACTTAAACCGTCTCCTTGTGGTGTTCTGTCATTATTTATGAACTCTCTTTGTACAGATACTTTACTGCTAATATATATGATATAATTCAATTTTCAGTTTCAGCCTTTGGTAACAAATACGGATACCACATTGAGGCGATAAGTCCCATAGAGTTAGAGGTCTAAATTAGAAGAGGATGATGTAAGAATTTATCATTTATGATGTGGTTAAATGATAACGACCAGATTTGTGATTTCAACAAAGGTGCAGAATATTGTTATCGCCAGAAATAAACGATTAATTTTGGCTGAAATTCCACTTACAGGCACCACTTCAATGACTAATAGTAAATATACTGACTTGCTCACCTGGAGTTAAAGTGGTATTTATCCAAAGGAAAATGACAAATTTATCTAATTAGACCAGAAAAACTGCTTGTTTTCAATAATTTTATCGATTTAGATTTTCAATCGAGATACAGCAATCTTTGCACGTTTTACTGTAACTTTTGATATCCCGGGCATTATAAATTATTTATTTTTGACAGATGTTACCAGTTAGTGTTAGTACTCATTATACACCTGAGTATAATGAGAGAATAAGTGTCAGTAAAGAGCCTTTGCCAAGGATTCGACTTTGCACTGCCCCACTGTGGGACTAGGAACAATGGACCCAGAGGAGAAAGCAAGTGCCATACCATGAGATCTCAAAACCTTATTGGTCCGAATGATTATTTACATTTTTTTTTCAATGTCGAAATGG
Source organism: Berghia stephanieae (assembly GCF_034508935.2). Lineage (NCBI taxonomy): Eukaryota > Metazoa > Mollusca > Gastropoda > Nudibranchia > Aeolidiidae > Berghia > Berghia stephanieae. The sequence continues at coordinate 25,437,456 of NC_088363.1, forward strand.
TAAACTTTGTCGCAGTATATTATGTTAAAGCATAGAAGTTAATGGAGCTCTTCCTTACCACAACCACTCTCTAAATTCTCTAGATTTTAATCTTTCTCACCTTGTCTACAATTAGGGTTACAACGTTAGCAAGCGTTACAACCCTAACAAAATAAAGAACGAAACTAAAGTTTTTAGATGGGGATGGTCCTATGGAAGAGCTCCCGAATTTACCATATGCCGATTTGCTTAGGTTGCAGCAATAGGTAGGCAATGGATATCTTTCAAAGTGGTAGAGGGGTTGAATGTCTGAAAGGGGCAGGTCTCATCTTACAGCCAGGATTATGTATCAGTTCCATAATCCTGGTAATCCAATTTTTTCTGATCTTATCCACATAAACTTACTCTGTTTCTCACAAAAACCAGTCCCTTATTGATATTGATATGCATAATTTTATCAGTTGATGATTGAAAAATGGGTGATTTGGATAACAAAAATGTGTGAAGATTTGTTATCACATTCTTATTGTAATTTTGAAAGTGTCTATTAACGCTCATAGTTTTATTTTTTTATTTTTTTTTTTTATTAAGTGTTGTTGTCTCTTATATTGCAAGGTCTTAAAATTCTGAGCCTTAATATGAATAAGGATCATAATTCAATACTTCCATCTATTTATTTTTAGGCCTCATCATCATCTCAGTCAACTCTAGGACGTCTCCAGTCAGCCTTCTTGAAGCAAAACGTGTACTTTGAGAACCAGATAATGAGAGAACGAGTAAGTTAATATTTTTCCTCTTATACTTATAGCTATAGTTAAAGGACATCTATTCAAGAGGACTGTGCCTAGGAGAGTAGTTATATGGTATAGTTTTACATGCCTGACCTAGACATCAATGATTGTCTGCTACTTGACTAATAAAGTGTATAACACTGATTTCCCATTAGGACTGATCAGTTTTTACCACTCATTTGGGTTTGTCATGATGCCTTACTTAACCATCTATCTTCAGCTTTTAGAGAGGCTTCAACTTACTTATACTTAATGTAGGATCTTACTGTTTTCACCACCAAAAATTCAGCAATTAGCGACAGTGGTGTGACTCTGTCATCATCCAGGCAAAAGTTTATATTGTGTTAAATGGACATAATAAATTGCTTGTTAGCCTTTTGATAGGACACAATTCTATGTCAAAATACTTTCCATGTGTGGATCATCAAAAAATGCCGACTATATGTAGGATTGATACCAATTCCTTTGCATGTGGAGTGAATGCTATACGACCTGAGCTGTTTTTACTCCCACTTTATATATATTGGTAGAGTAAAAGGAGACATCCTCCTATGGTCAAGTACTCATTTACAATTGATTCAATTGAGATCATGTTCTTAACAAACACCCCTATTATGGTGGTGCTGTGACCTGAACTATCTTTTCTTTTTTGTTCTGTGTTACCTCATAGTTCACACATTATGGTCCAGTATGCCAACATTTTTGTTCATGACGAGTCTTTAGTTTAAAGTTTTGACCCCTTTCTTCACTTCTGTATTCCATGTTTTTCCCCATCTGTGATTCAAAGCAGGACATTCTTTGGGATGGCCTGAAAAAGTGTGTATGAAACAGTACCAACGTTTTGTCTGGTACTGTTTCATACAAATTGCTTTGTCTGGCGCTGTTTCATGCTCACTTTTTCAGATCTTTATCTTACAGCAGTGCCTGCTCCCTAATTTGTCACTAAGTGATGACCCCTTCCTCTTTCCTCAGGTCTCCACCTCTCCTTTATAAGGATGTCTCCCATACGACTCATAAGGAGATTCATTTATTAACAAACTTTTAAGAAATAAATATATTGTATTGAGTATGACACTTTCAAAGTCATTCAGTGTGACGTTCAAAAAATCTTTTATAATGCAAAACAACTAAATGACCTAAGGTACTTTATAAGGGTTTCAAGCCAATGGGGCATGCTTTTATGATAATATCTTTTAGACAAAGACATCACTCTCATACTCATAGTATGTCACCTAAGTATGTTGAGAAAATGAAAGTAGAGCTTTTTCCAAGGACTCAACTTTGCACAGTTCACTGCAGCATTCTAACTTTCGACCAAGTCTTGTGTCGCACCATTAAAATTAATAATATCCAACGATCACAGCGGCACCCTTTACTCAGGTACCTACTCTTTCCATAGGGAGGTTGTGGCTTTCTATTCTTCGCCTACATCGCAACCCAATTACATTCCAGTCGTTTTGTTAATGTTGTCAACCCAGCATTTCCCTTTTCTTTTTTCTTCAACCCCCCCCCCCCCCCCCCCCCTTCCAGTATATTTGTAAGCTGATGTGTCTTTTGACAGGACCAAAATATGAAAATTTCCATTTCTTTACCTAATATTCGGTTCCATATTAAGATATTGAAGTCAACCTACAAGCTTTATTGACCACAGTATGGAAAATTTAATGGTTTGCATTGCTCGAACAAATATGATAAGCATATACATATGTGAATCTTATAATAATATAATCATCACAACTAAGTTTTTTTCACAATGCATTCATGCATCCTTTCCAGGTTAATATGACAGGAATCATGTCTTGAATGCATCTGCATATTTCTACAAAGTTGCATCATAATCATAATGTATACAGACATCCATATTGATCACCAACTTGTTTACTCGTTATATCATGGCTTGGGTTTTGTTAATTAATCATCATTGTACTCACAGTCGACATCAGCAGTTATAATTATCAGTTGTTGGCAGTTACAATACTCTATAGAACAGTAAAGTTTGCTGCCCCAAACAAAGGTCGAGAAGCACATGGCAAACCACATGTTCCTGTCTTGACAGCTCACGTTCCAATGTAAATAATTGAAAGAAAATAACCTTTAAAATTTGGCTGTTAGGTGACAAAAGAAACACATATTCATAAATACTCGATCATGCATCAAATAATGTCTAGATATGGATATTTTATGGAACAAAAGGTAAAATTTATCAAAAGTTACGTCTATCTATTTTTAGACCAGAGCAAATTATTGCGCTGGTATGAACAAAACAAGAATTATTCGGAGCCTGATTTTCAGAATAATTTAGTCTTATATTATTATTTCTGCAACTGTTAGATTTTATGTAAACATATTTTCAATACTGAAAGTGTATTGCCTACAACTCAAACTACAAAATTGGGAGACCTATATTGTGCGTAAATTATTCCGGTCCCTAACGGAAATCACTAGCAACTTGTTATTGTTTACGTTTGGGGCAGCAAACTTTACTGTTCTATAGTTGAAAACGTGCCAAGTTTGACGAGCTGTATGCTTTGGATATTTCTGTATAATCATTAGTAGTGCAGTAATATAGGGACTACAATTGGATTCAATAGTCTGATGTCACGCGCCCGGCAACGGCGGCCATCTTGGTTCTAAACAAAGAAAATCATTACTTTTTATTCTTCATGCTGACTAGAACTGTTCATTCCCTTTTCATATGCCTTGTGATCAGAATGTGTAAAAGTCAATACATGATCAAATTGATGGGGTTTTTTTTCCTCTGGATACGCGTTTAAGCTCGCTGGGGCTATATTTCATACGGCGTCCGCCATTGTTCCGATAGTTTAGAGCCAGTGTTACTAAGTTACCATACGTCATTAGGAAGGAAGTGACATTACGCAGGGATGCCACTTTTCCGGTTTTAGCCGGAAATCCGGTTTTTTTACCACCAGCCGGTTTTAATCGGAACCTCCGGTTTTTGTCCCTCATCACTATTCAAAAAAAAGAATATTTTTTTTTTTAAAGAAGAAGAAAAAAATCGCGGTAGTTTATCTCCGCCCATCCCCATCACTGAATTTGCCGTGTGAAACATTTCCCTCAAAACCACAAAATCACCATTATGTCTTATGTCATATTTTGACACCTGTGCAATAGTCTCGTGAAATTTAGTTACTGTCCCGTTTTTATGACGTCGGGCCAGACTGAATGGCACCAGATGTCACAATTGACACAGACGACCAGTGGTGTTCTTTGATTAGCTAGTAGTTGATGGTTTGGTTGAAGGGAAGGGGAGGGACAAATCTATCTCTCTCTCTCTCTCTCTCTCTCTCTCTCTCTCTCCTCTCTCTCTCTCTCTCTCTCTCTCTCTCTTTCTCTCTCTCTCTCTCTCTCTCTCTCTCTCTCTCTTCTCTCTCTCTCTCTCTCTTTCTCTCTCTCTCTCTCTCTCTCTCTCTCTCTCTCTCTCTCTCCTCTCTCTCTCTCTCTCTCTCTCTCTTCCTCTTTCCCTTTGCCTTTCTTTCCATTTCTCTTTCTTTTTTTTTTTTTTTTTTTGATATAGAATTCCTAAGATCAATTCATAAATTATTCTCTCTTTCGCAACCATCCATTAAATCATCTGGTTATACAGAGATAATACATTAGCCTAGAATAAAGCAATGGTGGTTGGCTTAGTTTATTCTTCTGTCTTTTTACCTTTTGACTATGGCTTTTGTGAGATTCCTGGGTTGTATTTATAAGCTGAATAATCACTAGGTTTCAGTAAAAAATAAAAGATATTGTAGCCTGCTTTATAAAGTAAAAATCAAAACAAAACTACACTTTCTGGCCTTTTATTTGAATAACATTGTAGGCCTTTAACTTGTGGAAAGGACAATTCATTAAATGTTTACAAAAGTAAATTTATGTTTAATGATAAGAATGGATTTATACTAGGAATAGTAATATATTACATAATACCAATACAAAACTATGTTCCTGTTATTTTTACACTTTGCTTGCGTTTGACCGATAGACGGAGACATTTTCCTCCTTTTTGACAAATTGCTATTATTATCACTGAATGAAAAACACTCACCAAAACCACTACATCATCTTTACCACCACTACTATTACAACCACCACCACATCATCATCCCTACCAACACTACTACTGCAAATAACACCACATCATCCCTACCACCAGTACTACTACAACTACCACCACATCATCATTCCTACCACAACTATTACAACCACCACCACACAATTATCTCTAAAAGACCACCACTACTACAACCACCACCACATCATCATCCCTACCACCACTACTACTACAACCACCACCATCACATCATCATCTCTAAGACCACTACTACTACTACTACTACTACTACTACTACTACTACTACTACTACCACTACTACTACTACTACTACTATACTACTACTACTACAATAACCACCACATCATCATCCCTACCACCACTACCACATCATCCCTACCACCACTACTACTACTACAACTACCACTACATCATCATTCCTACCACAGCTACTACAACCACCACCACACAATCATCCATACGACCAGTACTACTACAACCACCACCACATCATCATCCCTACTACAACCACCAAATGTAATTACACTTTCAACTTTTGAAATTCTCCGAGTCGTGTCAGGAATTGCTGCGAGACAAATTTTGGATCGCATCTCAGTGAATTTGAGTGAAGTTCAAATTTATAGGTTATGGTTGCATGAGTGGGTCATGATCTTCACAATGAAAAATTTTCTCCTTTTATGTGACCAGTCATTCTCACCCCTGATAGCTATATAATTTGTCTATATTTTGTTTTCAGCACCTTATTTTATCAATATGAAAACTGTTAACTCTCCTTTCTTTTGTGTGTTATTTGCTCTCAATTGCAATAATAAGTACTGAAACAATATTCCAAATTTGATATTTTTCAAATCCCTACGAAGCCCTTGACATTGATTTGTATCTCGTCCGCGCAAGTTTTCAGGCTTTTTTTAATTTGCCTGGTGGCATCCCTGATTACGACTGTTGAAGACTATTATGGTGATGGTAGTTGTAATAATACTGATAATGATAACGACGATAATTATAATGCTAAAGATGGGGATGATGATTATAGTAATAATAATAATGATGACGATGATAATATACAATAATATTAATTCGATTGATCTTAGATCAATGCTTTCGGGGCTATTTGCATTATAAATTGCATTGTCTTGCAATTAATTACACTTAGCTCCTTTAAATGCAATTATTATTGTGATTGATTTGCAAAGGCATTATATAATGTGAAAAATAACGTTGCCTAAGTAAGAAATCCTCAAAATAAATAAAACCAAATAGTTCCTATTCCGTAATTAGGCTCGGTCGGAAAGAAAAAAAAAAAAAAAATAGCGCAAACGCCTCAAAAATATGTTTTCCCCTCCCCCCCCAGACAAACATTTAAAAAATAATAATGAATAATGATAATCTATGTGCCCAACTGTCTCTGTTCTCCCCGTGCATTTCTGGGTCAGAGGTTGCGTCGTCGGCGTTCTTGTTTGATACGCCGCCGCTTTTGGAATCTTTGTGCTCGGTTGAGTGGGTCGTGTGTTCGTTTGTGTTGTTTTGAAAGAATGAGTGACTCACGCGCCTTGTTGTAATCTCTTTTTGTGACGAACTGATATTTTTGAATTTGCTCAACGCTCGTGCGCCCTCTTCATTGCTTTGTACTTGTAGAAATATTTAAGTCTTATGGATCGCGCTTCTTTATTATTGTCATTCTTTCGAGAATCATCTTTTTGAAAATGGTACTGGACCGGTGTGTTATGGGCTCATTGTTGTAATATACTGTCAAACCAACTCAAAATATTCCCCATTATAACAAAGCTAAATCAAGCCCATACATGCCTACGGTAACAGACCTATGAACAAGATTCGTGTACGTCGTACTGGACCCAGCAATTCCCTTTATTATATTTCTTTCTTTTTTATATTCTGTTCCCAGTCTACCTTTTTTTTTTTTTTTTTTTTTTAAATTTCTTGGTATGCGTCAATGGTCTTCTTCTTTTTTTTTCGCGCTCATTCTTTTTCATCATCTTCACCTCTTCCAATCTGAATTCCTTTCCTTCCCCTCTGACATTGGCTTTATTCTAAAAAGTCTCTTCATTCATTTTTCTCCATTCCGTTACATCATCAGCTTCTTATGTCGTGTTGTTTTCGTTGGGGAGTTCCAAGAGGGAAGAATTACAGTAAATAAGTTAACTGTCATATCATATAAACCGTATAGAAAGGAGTCTTAATTACGCAATACTTTGCCCTCTCCTCCTCCTTTCATCGTCATATCTATAATCTCCAGTTATTGTAAATCTACTATTTTCTATATTTTACATACACTCAACGATCGCTTTATGCGGTATGTTCTACAACAAATTCAATTTCTCTTTGTCCTATGATAACAATGTGAAGGTAATATTATAACCGTGCAGAAAATAAATTATGTCCTCGTTAACTATTATCGGGGTCAAGTCCGATTTTACAAACTAGTAACTGTCGATAGGAGTCAGAAACGTAGTCCTTATATTCGCTGTCGACCTTCACCGCAAGGTAATTTCATAGAGCTTTCCATAAATGACGTAACAGAATCTCAATATTATCAAAATGTAGGAAGAGAAAGAAAGAATAGACAAAGTAAAGAATCCTACTCTTAAAATTTGTTAAAATATACATTTATGCTGCTCGTATTTACTGTGTAGTCAATGAGTAGCTTTAGTTTTCTAAATTGTGTGGGTTGAAATTTAAATTATATTGTACTTCTAATACCGTCGGTAAACAATACCCTTTGCAGTTCAAACAAACAACAACAAAAGTCCATCACCTTTACAAGAAAAATTATATACCTACCAATCATTTTTTTTTTCCAAAAGGATACCATTTTAACTATTTTTCTATTGAATCTGATCGTCAACGAAAGCTGGCGTATGCAGAGCAGCTGCCTACTTGAAAATTTAAAAATTATTAGTTTCCAAGGGGAAAAAAAGTAAATGTTATTATAAATAGATTAACAAATAAATAATTTGCCATCACCGTGCTCCACAAATGCACCAAAGTCCTATATATAGAAACTAAGTAACTAAATTTTCCTTCTCAAAAATATTTATCGAGTCAAAGAGCCGAATGCAGCTCTGTAGCTGTAGTCAAACATTCGTAATTCTACGAATTTTTCGTCGTACTAGGCTGGTCTGGGCATGATTAATGTGTGACTTGACCAAGTGTCACGACTAGATATCCAACAAATGATAAGGGCGATGTCCTTTGGAAGTTTTTATCCGTCCTCAAGCCCTATTCTTCAATACACGGGGATTCTTTGAGATTATCTCAATGCTGACAGTTTCATGTAATAACACCCCCCACCCCCTTTCCTTTCCCTCCCTTAAATAGAAACAAAGAAGAAATGGTAGTAACCATATTCATAATGGATTTGAATTGTAAGCTTGCTTACGCTGGTTAATCCCAAATTACATACTTTCTGTAAGATCAACATTAATATTTGATCTAGCTACTCAATCATAACTTTGTGGAAAGGGTACTCTTGGGGGGGGGGGGGGATGCCACCAAGATAAAAAAAGATACAAAAACAACACAAATAAGTAATCGGACCCCCCCCTCTCTCTCTCTCTCTCTCTCTCTCTCTCTCTCTCTCTCTCTCTCTCTCTCTCTCTCTCTCTCTTCCTCTCTCTTCTTTCAATCTGTAGTTTAGCGGAATTGAACCTGTCGTCTACGGTACAACTGTAAGATACAGATTGAATCCGAGTCTACTTATAGATAGTATGAAGTTAACGTCACTCAGGTCTTTGTTTTTTTGCCATCCGCTTGCTATTGATATTGTCACCGTCTCCACTCGTCACCCACTGGTATATTATGAATGACGTATATGTCGTAATTAAAATACAATGCATTTTAACGTAGTTTGCATTGATGTTGTACGTGTGAGTTTGTGGATGACATACTTGATATCAGGATCCGTTGACGTTATCAGTGACAATCCGATGGCCCTGGATTGTGTCGTCAGACTACTTAGACATAAGTTGATTGCATGCGTGATATAAATATCCTATTTTCGTAATCTTTTAATATCTCAAATTGTACCTTGAGTCAATGTTTGGTTTTTTAAACTAGATTCGTTGGTATATATTTCATTTGCTCATTTTTAAAAGGTTTAGTTCTCCATTTCATACAAGAAAGTTGCCGGTTGGACATCTTTTTTTTTTTTTTTTTTTGTATTAGCACTATCCTATTACATTATCTGCTTCTGCCATTTACACCTGAATCGAATTACATGAAATGTGTAGAGAAACTTAACCGAGGATACAATCATTCCCTGTTCCAGAATTTTCTATAATTTTCACCCGTCCCGTGCAGTCACTGTTCACCACGCAATTTTCTGCAATTTATTCAGCCGTACTTGGGAACGAGTTGTTTTTTTTTTTGTTTTACCCGCTCCCAAGAAAATGACAGAGGGAAAGTATCTAGATTTAACCCTACTTACAATGTATTCAAGCAGCTGTGTATGATATGCTTGGGGGAAACGCTTTCTATTTTTAGGCATAATGTGTTTGTTGTTTCCCCCCCCCCCCCCCCCCCCCCCCCCCCCCATTTAATTTCTTTTGGGCTTTTTTGAGTATATTATGCTAAGTTAATTATTTTCCTCTCCTCTCCTCTCTCTCTCTCTCTCTCTCTCTCTCTCTCTCTCTCTCTCTCTCTCTCTCTCTCTCTCTTTCTTTTTCTTCCTTTTTTTCTTTTTTCTCTCTCTCTCTCTCTCTCTCTCTCTCTCTCTCTCTCTCTCTCTCTCTCTCTCTCTCTCTCTCTCGTAGTCCGACTCTGACACGTTTTGAACCTACGTGACTCTCGTTTTGACTGACACATACTGACACTTTGAACATGTCGCTATGGCGTGGTCTGTATAATCGATTGTTTGCCTACGGTTTGCCAACTCTCTGAAGTGAAATCTTTGAAAGGGATGAATGTTGTTCATTTGACGACGAATCTCCACTGCCTTTCTCTGAAAATAAAAAAGAAACATAAAAATTTTGGCCAAAAAAATAGTTTTCACTTATCTATCGGTTAAAATGACCCTTATCTTGTTAAAAACTCAAATCTGGGACTTTCTTGACATTTTAATTGTTTCAGATTTTATGCTTTGCATGATAGGAGCCGGTTACATGATGCGGACTGGTAGTGGAAAAGTAGTAGTAGTAGTAGTAGTATTTCTTGTTGTTGTTATTGCAGCAACAGTAATGCTTTATTTACTTCATCGCCGCTGCAGTGGAAAAGTTTCATTTTTGTCTTGAAATTGACCTCAGTCGACGTTGCTAATGAAAACAAAACTTGTGCACTGAACAGCGACCGAACACATCACGTACAACCATCAATAAAAAGCACTGTCTTAACGTTTAATTGCTTTTATGTTGTTATCAAAACCAGTCATGTGTTTGTGGTTAGATTAAGTTGTCGCACCTACACACCGCTTCCTTTCAATGTGTGTTTGTGGTCGGCGAAGGGGAAAACAACATTCCTTCCTTCTTATATTACCTGGTTATTTGGTGGAGAAAATATACAGCTGATCTCAGCAGGCGTTTGACATTATAATTATTTTATTTTAAAACACAGTATTATTCTTGTCTAGGGGACCCGATAGCCCAGTTGGTAAAACACTCACTTCGCACGTAGAGGAAACGAGATCGGTTGCAGATTTTTTCTACCCTCCCCCACTCCCCGTTCATCCAGCAGTGATTGGGTAACTGGATCTGTTAGGATCTGGCGGAAAATACTTTGCGATAGACTAGCATCCTATCCAATGGACTGTCTTCTCCCTGTACATCAGTAACGGCGATGCCGCCCTGGCTTTATTTGAAGCTTTCTTTGGAACAGAACCGTTCTGGTCTTTAGATATACTCACAGTGAATAAGTGAAAGCTTTATGCTTTTGCAATAATGCAGTCTCTGTTGCTTAAGTAACAGGATATCGCAGTTATAATTGTTATAAGCAAGTAGTGGAGATATGGCCCTGTACTCTATGGCAGAGAGTTCACATCAAGCCAGCCAGCCAGCCAGCCAGCCAGCCTGCCAGCCTATTAATACTTGTACAAATTCACAAGATCAGAATGAGAGAGAGAGAGAGAGAGAGAGAGAGAGAGAGAGAGAGAGAGAGAGAGAGAGAGAGAGAGAGAGAGAGAGAGAGAGAGAGAGAGAGAGAGGGGGGGAGTACATCACATAAACTGATCAAAAGAAGACAGCTGAAAAATTGGTTTTACTGATTGAGACGAGGAGGATTTTTTGTTGTTGTTATTTTGCTATTCAAATGTACAAATTGCAGTTTTGTTATTGCTTTGTTTGGATTTTTTGTTGTTTTGTTTTGTTTTCTGTTTTTTTTTAAAATAATTTTTGTTTGTTTTTTGTTGTTTTTTTTTGGCACAATTTTGCAACCAGATTATATCATCTTTTTGTATTGCAGTATCACTGTGCTGTTCACCAAGCTTGCATATAACATTTGGCGATAGAGGTCATTTTTTAAAAGTTATTAATCAGATATGTGCTTTTTATATATTAAGAAAGCGTATCAACTGTGAGAAAAGAAGAATGTGTTTAAAACCATTGTTACCATCCTCAAAGCAGTGATAGCAATATCATGTCAGCGATCCTTCCTTTGAGCCTCTACTTTGAGGGAGCTCACAATATTTGGGGAGGAAGGGGGGTTCTCAGGGACGGCTGGTAATAATGGGCAGGGTGGGCAAATACCAGCCTGTTTTTTCAAGTTATATGCTGTATTACCAGGTCTGAAATAATCAAATTTAAATTAGATAATTTCAAAAGTTACTACTTAAACTTTATACTTCGTACTGAAATCAATTTGTGTGTATTTTTGATAGATTGCGAATCACCATGCATCCCGTAATGCACAAACCAGGATACGCTCCTGTTCTTTTTAATCACCCCCCCCCCCCCCCCAACCACTCCACTCCGCCCACATCGTCATCTCATCGTCACGTCGCCTGACGGTGAACTCCGATTTTTGCTGTCTGGCCTCTCTAGTACTAGGTCGGGCTAATTCAAATGAGCCCACCTTATTAACCAGTGAAAACTAAATAGAGATTTTGGCAAACGAACTTTTTCTTATTTATTGCCTTACTTGTGCTGGTACCATTGATGTAATGACTTTGGGAGGGTTCCAGTATTGAATTAAATTTATTTATTTACTAATTTTATATCAATTTAGTATTAATTTGTGTTGTTTTTATATATTTGTTTATCCATTTAAACTTTTCTTTTTTTCTCGTTTTCTTTAGTGCTTCTCAAAACTCATTTATTTAAATTGTTTTCTTATTTGTTTTTTGTTGTTGTTGTTGTTTTGGGGTTTTTTTCTTTTGTTTAGTTTTTTAACAAATTAATTTGTTAGTTCTTTTTTTTTTAATTCTTAAAGTAATAACCGCTGTATTTTTATTGCCAGACAAAATAATTTTGCAAAACAATGTAATTTTCTATTGTATTCCGTCTAAGAAAACAAAACATTTTTATTCAAAAGTCACGACTAAATAAATATATAAAATACAACCACCATTTTGGTTTTCTCAACAATGAATTAGTATACGAGAAATACTCTTCTGAGAAAGGAGAGAATTGAATTCTAAGTTATAGAGGAAATACGGAAGGGTGGGCAGATTCCGAACTTGCCCGTCCTGAAGCTAACACATACATAAGAATAAGATAGTTCGCGATGAAGAGGCGGGAAGCTCGGGGTTGGTTGGGTAAGGAGTAAAGATAACACGGTCGTTATTGTTATAGTCTAACGAATGCATGAGGAGAGATTGGTATCATTATTTTGTCTTAATTGTATTGTATGAAGTATTGGCGAAAGCCTAAGATTAAATAAACTTTGTTTTTGTTTGTCTTATTTTGACTATGGAACTGATACTGATACTTGTCATAGCAGACCTGCCTACTTGAAATAGGAAAATAAAAATCGTAGTTTTCAGGGCTAATAAAATCGTAGATATTTTAACTACCCTTTAAAAAAATGACCGGAATTTCGTCTGTTTTGATAGATATCAAATGAAAAGAAAAAATGATTGGAAACGTAATAATGATGGTGGTGGTAGTAATGATGATGGTAATATTATTATTGTTATTATTATTATTATCATTATTATTATTATTATTTTATTATTATTTATTATTATTATTATTATTATTATTGTTTATTATTATTATTATTATTATTATTTTATTGATTGTTTTATATATTATTATTATTATATTATTATTATTATTATTATTATTATTATTTATATTTATTATTATTTTTATTATTATTATTTGTTATTATTATGTATTAGTAGTATTGGTGGTATTACATTGTTCTATTTTTTTTGTGTGGTTATATGGTATCATTATTGTTGGTTCCATTTACCATTTTTTTTCATTCAATGTATGGGTCATCAATTGTATGAAATTTGTCCCAAACCTAAGATTGAATAAACTTTGTATATCGTTAACAAAACTATCATTGTCGACGACATCGTCGTGTACATATAACATATTAATCAATATCATCTTCATCATTAACAACACACAACAACACTTTAACAACAAGTACTCATAACATAAAACAATATCACTATCATAACATTTCGCCATCGTCTCCACAACTATCTTCTAACCAACACCACCAAACCCTACCATAAATTTCATACTCCTCACCAACCACCGCACACATTCAACATCACCACGCCAATCATTTAATCATCAAGACAGCAGTGAAATGCAATTTGAGCTCTGAATGAAACTCGAGTCATATCGCTGTTGTTGCTGCTCGATTAAAACTTTGAGGTTACTACATACTACTGAAAACCAGTAATGTAACAGAAATATTAATCTCGCCATTGAGGGATTAAAGCAAATCTTTAATATTTCGAGTGAACGAAATGGACTTGTATTGTCAAGGTGTTGTCGCATTATGTCTCGTCGCTTTATTTTTTAGTTGTATTCTCTTTCGTGATTCATTTTTGATTACGTTTGGAATAATTAAAATCTACTGGTATTGTCATTTCATTGTGAATGTGATTATTTGTGGTTGAAATATTATTTTTTAAAGGTGAAAAAAAATAATAATTTTTTAAAAAATTAATTAAAAAATAAATAAATAAATAAATAACTTTTTAAAAAATAAAAAGATAACTTTGAAAAATATATAAATAAATAAAAAATAAATATATAAATAAATAGATTTTTTAAAAAATAATTTAAAAAAAAAAATTAAAAAAATAAAAAAATAAAAAAAAAAATTAAAAAAAAAAAAAAAAAAAAAATATATATATATATATATATATATATATATATATATATATATATATATATATATATATATATATATATATATATATATATATATATATATATATATATATATATATATGACCGAATCATCTTTGCCCCACTACTGTAAATAGGCTAGAACCGCCCCTGGGGGTTCTTATTATTAGCGTTCGTCAATTCTCAAGGTCGTGAAAATAAAATCGGATATTTCCGATCATCAACCCGTTTGATCGTGTCGGAATGCAACACACACGTACATTATAAATAGCACATAACGCTGACTCTCGTCGTCCTTGCAATTGGCAATGTGTTCTGACCTAGATAGATAGAGATTATTATTGTTATTGACTTTTGCTGACGTTTAGCTTTCTTATTTATTTATTTTACATTGTTAAAACCCCTTTGCTCATTATGTTGTTTTTCAGACCGAGATTTTGATCGATGTTGACAGCTGATTGGGCTGGACTTTGAAATGTATTTTATCCATCGTCTTTTTCTTTATTTTACTACGACTTTATTCGACTTAGCAAGCATGAGGTCACCAATGAGGCGGTGACTGGCGGTCATTTTCCTTTATTGTAAAGAAATTCATGGAATCATGATGGTTTTCAGCTTGAGCTTCTTTAAAAACAAAAAAATACAGCGCAATACCCACTTAAACGTGCTCAAAGCGCTTTACAAAAGAGTCCCTAGCTACAGTAAAACCTTAACATGTAAGAAGAGACATGGCGTCTGTATGGCGATCTTACAATTATTATTTTTTCCCGACAGAGGAGACAACGCTGTTAACTGCCCGGTATTCGTTTTACACATGAGAATGGCGAGAGAATTTGAGTCAAGAGCCTTTTCCAAGGACTCGAACCCAAGCCCTTCCGATCCGAAGTTTTCGTCACTTTCCCTGCATGGAAATGGCAGGGGAGACTCTGGTAGAGACCACTTTTAAACAGCGCTACACGCGCTCTATAAAAATTGTTTTATGTTTTAGGTGCTTGCTTTGTTTTAATTAGCGAAAAATAGTATTGATTTCTGATTTCCCCGTAGATTCCTAGCTCCACTGTGATTTCTTTCTTTCTTAATTAATAACAAACTTAAAGAATACAAAAGGCAGAATGGGTTAGAGCGTAGCCTTGGTAAACAATAGCCTGACACTGCCCCAAAAAAATTGCGTCAAAATACAAAACACCAAAAATTCAAATCGTGAGTTGTATTCAATAGTTCATTCAATGGAATCAGTTTTTTCCTCGAGCACAACTCATAGCCGGTGGTGCACAAACCTAAAAATGACGTCAAAATATGTACAAGTCCAAGTGTCAGGCTGTAAGTTAACGAAGGCTACGGTTCGAGGCGTTTTGCTCCTCGAAGTGTTCAAAAATTGTTGACAAGTCTAATGTCACACGTTGAGATAAATAGACAGAGGCATCCAGAACAAAGGATTTTGAATATGTTGCTTGACATATTTATCACCGAAGTGGGCATTTAAAGGAACCCTCGGCAGATAACAGAAATCATTTCATTGGCTGTTGCACACACGAAACATGGCATTTATCTGGTACTTATCTTGTACATAAATATTTCAGCCAATGCTATTGTTCTATTCATAAGATATCACAACCATGGTGGCAACATTTTGTTGGAATGGACATACTATTTCTGTTCGAATGTCTACACACCTCAAGATTGACATAATATGGCCAAAAGTTCTTGTACAAAATAAAAGGGCACACAGCGGCCTTCTTTTTCAGTATGAAATTGTGGTCGTCCACATCCTGTTTGGGGAATAGGTAATGCATCATGAAGCGCATTTAGCATGTTGAAACGGAAAGTCTTCATATATATATATATATATATAATGATGATGTGATGGTTGTTGTACAGATGGTGGTTGTAAAAGTAGTGGTGATAGGGATGTTGATGTAGTGGTTGTGGTGAGCCTTTTTAAAAGGCGGAATAGTGATGGTGATGGGCGGAGATAAACCACCATTTAGGCGGAAGATTCTCAGCCCTGATATATATATATAATATATATATATATATATATATATATATATATATTATATATATATATATATATATATATATATATATATATATATATATATATATAATATATATATATAATATATATATCAGGGCTGAGAATCT
>NC_088363.1:25458711-25468711 GCF_034508935.2 Berghia stephanieae
GGTCTTATCGCTCAGGAGACGTACGACAATAGTATAGATCTTATGTAGTTCAATAGTGGAAAATTTAACGGGGTTTGGGTGATTTATTACAATTAAAAAAGAAAATTAATTTAATTTTTACGTTTGATGCTGCTTTTATGGCTCAAATTAATCCGAGAGCCGACAACTGTCAAGTGATGACGTTGTATTTATGGTATGCCGCTGTATAAATATAAATAATTATGATTGCAAATGTTATGGTAAGAATTAGGTCAGAGGGAGTAATGCATCACGGATACATTATTACCGACGCTGGCTTATCATTGAAGTATGAATACAAAAAGACTAACACAAAGAAAAATGTTTGTTTGGTATTGGTATTGGTTGGGTTTTTATTTTTTAATTTTTTTTTTTTGGGGGGGGGGGTGTTTGTTGTTTTGTTTATTTTGTTTTTGAATTGGATATCTCTGACCCAATCTGTAATTATTTGCTGATCTGATCATCTAAATTGTTTTGGGTTCATTGTTGTAATGGAAATATTCTCGAATCAATACAAATTATTCTCCCAACAATGTTAAAACAAGTCCATAATTGGGCTCCGTTAGCAGACCTGCAAATATGCTCACGTCGTTCTTATCATATTGAGTCATTCTCTCTTCTTTTCTGTCTTCTCTCCCCCCGCCCCCACCTGATGCCGTCCAAAAATATATTACCATTATAACGGAGTCTGTTGTTTTTGGCTGACGGTTTATTTGGATACTATCTGGGTGGATTTATCCTCCCCCATCCCTTATTTTGTCGCCTCATTTTTTCATGTTTTTGTCCTGGACTAACGGTACGAATTGATTTTTGCGTAGACTCGAGAGGCAATCGAGTCCATGTGTGTGTGTGTATGTGTGTGTGTGAGAGAGAGAGAGAGAGAGAGAGAGAGAGAGAGAGAGAGAGAGAGAGAGAGAGAGAGAGAGAGAGAGAGAGAGAGAGAGAGAGAGAGAGAGAGAGAGAGAGAGAGAGAGAGGGGTTTTAATATAAATAAATGTCAAATAATACATGTTTCAAGTTATTTTCTCTTTTTGTCTTCAATTTTTTTCAGAATGAAGATGAGTTGGAGCGTTATTTGAGCATGCGCAATGCCTGTGTCCAATATATCCGGGGATCACGTGATGTTTTTGAGACCAATCCTGAAGTTTTTGCCATGGCCGTTGGCGTCTTGGATGTATTTCTGTGGAAGGTCAAGGTAAGGATGTTTGACTCCCTCTTTTTCCTGCTATAGTTTTGTCACACATCTAGTAACTGATCGCGATCAGCATTGCTTTTGTCACATGACGAAACTGGACCGCTGAGGCCACGGCTTGACCAAGGATAGATAGAAAAAGTACATAGCTCTTTACAGCCTATCTGGAATGTTCCTATTATTAGTACAGTAGCTCTAAGAGGATAGTTAATGGGTCTCATCTAAATAGAACACTACTATATCCGAGTGCTGCTTCTACTGATACTACTACTGCTGCTACTACTACTACTACTACTACTACTACTACTACTACTACTACTACTATACTACTACTACTACTACTACTACTACTACACACTACACTACACTACTACTACTACTATACTACAACTACTATTACTACAACTACTATTACTACAACTACTATTACTACTATACTATACTACTACTATTACTACTATACTATTACTACTACTACTATTACTACTACTACTATTACTACTACTACTATTACTACTATTACTACTATTACTACTATTACTACTACTACTACTACTACTACTACTACTACTACTACTACTACTACTACTCATTGGCTTAATTCAGTAGCTTACTCGCTCTTTGCACACTATTGTTCTTGTTTTGCTCCTGTCGCCAACCTCTCGCATCCCCGTAAATTGTTGACACAGTCACGATTTGATTAAACCATGGAGGAAATAAGCTTTTTCGTGACTCTATGGAATCAACACGGTGAAAATCGTTGACCTAATTTGATTGTCAAAACACCAGAAAGCTTTTTCCGTTACTCATACTCTGCCTTATCATGATTTTGCGGTCGCTATCAAAACGTCGAGTAAAGAGATATTCATTACATTACGAAAAGAATGTTGTCTGTTAGCCTTGAAATCAAGTGCTTCCATGAGCATTAACGTACTTTACCCCGTTTTGTTTACTATTGTTTTGTTACATAACCCAGAGTGTTTTTATTTATTTATATATTTAGTTAAATCGTCTGTTAACAGGTCAATTAAAGATGCCGTGACAGCGCAATGTGCTCTCCTAGAAGCCCATAATTTGAGCGCACTATACTGATTTAATGCTTATAATCCGAGCTATCAAGTCGTAATTCTTTATATCTCATTGTTTAATATTCTCAGTCAGGTATATTCAAGAATAATAGATGTTTGCTTTGTGGAAAAATCTCGGTCTTAACAAGTCTTTATTTTTAGCCTGTTTGACCGGCATTATTGGTTGGCAGCTCTGTTCGACTATTTGCGAATGTTGCAGTGATGACGAAGTTAGTCGATCCACAAATAAATGACAGGTGAATGAATGACTTCGATGGCAGTAATATGGCGGCGGTTTTCCGGCACAATTCTCGGTACGATTTCATACATCACCATTGTTGTTTGTACCTTACACAACACCGGTTCAGTTGTCGCTCTTTCATAATTAATTGATTACCATTTATATAAACAATGATTGTGTCGTTTATTCATTTAGAACAGGTGACACACTAGCTGCTGATGTGCTCTTAAGTTTAATAAGGGCGGTTGACCTTATTAGTTATATTATTATTGTAGTGATTTGAGTTATGTTATTGTAGTGATTTGGTAGGAATAATTTGCTGAATGCCAGTCTAAATTTAAGGGTAAATCGAATAGTTAAAACACCAGGATGTCAAAGAAAAGAAAAGAAGAAAAAAAAAAAAAGAAAGAAAGATATCTAGTAATGGAATAGAAAAAAAAATAGAATTAAATTTGACCGCCCGAGTTTCATTGTTTCTTTCTTATCGTATTCTTTCTTTTATGGTTTGTAATTTACTCTTTTTTTTTTTACATAATTGCGTAACAATATATATTTTCACAAAGGTAAAGTAAAATGTAAATGATTCTGCTTTATTTTCACCAAGGTGAACCCTTAACCTCATTTTTAAATCAGTGTTTGTCTTACTTAAGCTTTGTTTTGCTATATATTTTCGTCTGAATTCACAGCTACAAGCAGTAATATAATTTGTTTACAAGTTCAACGTAACAACATTGAATGGTCATTCTGTGGTGTTTTTTACAGTTTTTATTTAAATGTTATCCCTTTAATAGGGTTTGTGGTTCAAATACGTTTTCTCTTATTATCCTTTTTTTTCTCTATTCTTTAGAAATCCCATCTTATGTTTTCAACGAGTCTCATTTTTAAATTTGTTGGTTTGAAGAACGTCTTCGCTAATATCTTCTTAAAGCACACTAAACTGCTCCCCCCAAAAAAGCAAAATCTCTCTCTCTCTCTCTCTCTCTCTCTCTCTCTCTCTCTCTCTCTCTCTCTCTCTCTCTCTCTCTCTCTCTCTCTCTCCCCCTGTGTGTGTGTGCGTGCGCACGCGCGTGCGTATGTGTGTCTGTGGATGTGCGCGCGCGTGAGTACGTGTCTGTATGTGTGCATGCCGTGTGTTATGCCCTCTTGACATCCCTTCTAAATTATTTTTTTTGTTATAGACTCCCCATACAACCAATGTCATTTTACAATTTTAATGTGTTATTACATCTTTTGTTGTTGTTGTTGTTTTTTTGTTTTTTTTTTTAAATTTATATTATTTATTCATTGTAGATAATAAACACTATTACATCCGTTCTTGCGTAGCAACTTAATAAAATTAGCAATCCATTGTAATGATTTGAATGTCGTTTCCCTCGACCATTTGTTAGTCAATTTAGTCTTAAAGAGTGCAACAGCTTCGTAGTATATATTAGAATTAAAACTAAAATAAAAGACATTTTGTACCTGTTGAGCTGTAACCAGAGTCTACCTATAGATGTGTCACTGGCTGTAACCCGTTACACGTCACTCTCAATAATTGGTTCATTGTGTTACACACTTTTCCCACAGCTTACATCAGCTTGTGTTTTGTCATATAATTGCCTTTTCAGCGGTGGGTCAACGACTCTCACAGTCGCGTGCCGTTTGTAACGCAAAGCGCTTTAAATGTCAAACATCGATCACAAAATGTGGCCTTTCGTCTCAAATTGGTGTTATATATTATATCGGACTGAATCAGATGATGGAAAGTAAAAGATCTGAAGTTAAAGTGATTAGAACTTTGATTTATTTTATTTTTATCACCTTAAGAAATTATATTATATTCTCCATAATAAAACATATACTCAGCCAGTTTTTTTTTAATTGAGCTTTTATATAGCGCAATATCCACTTAACGTGCTCAAAGCGCTTTACAAGGGGTCCCTGGTCAACAGCAACATTTAACATGTAGGACGAGACATGACGCCTGTTAGGCGATATTACAATTTTTCGGACAAAGACAACGCTGTTAACGGCCGTACTCATTTACACTGAGTACGGTGAGAGAATGTGATAAAGAGTCTTTTCCATAGGACTCAACTATGCGCCGAGCTAGGCTCGAACCCAGGACCTTCCGATCCGAAAGCGAGTGTCATACCACAAGACCACATAGCCGCACAGTTTCATTTTAGTTTTTTTTTTTTAACGGAGAAAAATAGTGTTTTAGTAGATGAGTCCAATTATGTCTCATTAATTGCTATTTTGTAGTTTTAGTTGAAACCGCTGCTGATGTCGGAGACAAATTAAATAAGTAAAGCCACTCTCCTGTGGATATGATAGAATCGTCTATCTGTCGGGGTGATTCCCATTTCATTGCCACTATGAAAAGTTTATGTACCAAAATGAATATCACTAAACTCGAAACGTTTCGGGATCAAAACCGGTCTTCAGTCAATAACGAAGACGCTTTAAAGGATTATACTTTTGTTATATCCAGATAGATGTGACAAAAAATTTTCTATCTGGATTAACGTCAAGTGTGCATTTCCGTGCAGGGATGCATCAACAACGCATCAAAAGAACGGAGTCACCCCTGTTTTGAATAAGGGGTCTTAACGTGCTGTTATTGAATTTGCCAGTAAACTATTTATGAATTAAACAGACAAATAAATAGCCGTACAAATGAATATCAAACAAAAACAATCAAAACTTTATTGCGATCGCAAATTATGGGATTAATATATTTAGGCCCCGAAACCCCCATCTACGTTCGGTCACTGACCTCAAAAGTATTTTGCAGCCTGACCCCGTAAATATTTGTGCCTAGGCGTAGACATAACGTCATTGTCCTACTTGTTCCGCATACGCCCCTTGACCGATCAAAATGCCCCGTAGAAAAGAATTGTTTTAACGGGTTAACTTGTACTCTGGAAAGACACGCCTTTGAAAAATTGGCCAGAAAACTCGTCCGTCAATCATCGATCAATTTTAAATTACCGTAATTTTGGCAAAAGACTCCCAAACCTGGAACCTCGCCTGGTGGCAACTTTTGTGACAAACTAAAAACTTTTCTTACAATTTGCGCTTGATCACTGCCTTCTGTCAATTGGCTGCTTTCCCAAAGTACCCCCCCCCCCCTCACCCTTTCCAAATCAAGTGAATATTTGAGAAGTACTCTAGAAAAAAAAAAAGATAAAAAAGACAAACAAAATATAAACATTTTTAACATTTTTGTCAGAAAACTTATTCTTTTTGTTCGATCGATTTTTTGAAGAAAGAGATTTCTGGCCAAAATTGTGTTGTTGGTTTTTGTTGGGGTTTTTTTTTTTGTTTGTTTGTTTTTCCAGAGGACGGCAGAATGTAAGAATTCATTTATTTTGTGTTAACCAGGGAATTTTCGTACCTTGAAAAAACTCTTATTTTAAAAAAAAATGGCCAGAAGCTCGTCATTCAAATATCGATCGATTTAAATGACTATCACCTTGGCAAATACTCTCAAACCTTTCGTAAAATTTCGTAAAGTCCCAGGTTTGAGAGGTTTTGCGAAGTTGAGTGTCATTTAAATCGATCGATATTTGAAGGACGAGTTTTCTGGCCAAGTTTTTTAAAATACTATTTTTTTTTAAAATACTGGTTTTTCTAGAGCACGGAAATTCACTGGTTAAGCTTACACATAACACAATGATGATCCCTCTCTGTCGCGTAGGCGACAAAAAGCATTGTTCGTTAGACACGCTCCAGTTACGACGAGGGATTAGCTCCACTGATTGATTTCCATATATTATTATATACAACAACACATAATTGTTTTAATGGGATTAAATGCCCGCTATGGTGGTTGGAGTACTAGTTCTAATTCACAATAATACAGTTGACCGTTCCGCGATGTTAAAAAAGAAAGAAAAAATGGAGAAGGGGGGGGGGGGGGGTATTCAGTGAATTGGGACGATTTATATTATTTTTCCAAATACTCGAGTCATTGGTCACAATGCAAAATGTGCTCAAAATAGCCTACATGTAGGACATTTAGCCGCTGCCTTCAGTCAGGTAATCATTTACATCCGAGTTGATTGGAATAATGTGAGTAATGCCTGGTCCGTGGATTTAATCCCGAGGTGGGCTAGAGTTTTTGCAATCACTGTCATTCATATTGTCTCTGACGACGTTCGACATCGCTCGACTTTGTTACAAGACGAGACACTGTGATTTATTCATTTATATATTTAACTTATTTCATTTATTTGTCTATTAATTATTTATTTATTCATAAATTTATTTTTTTGTTTATTTATTTATTCATTTATTTACTTAGATACGTATGTCATTCATTGTATTTATTCTCGCTCTCTCTCTCTCCCCCTCCCCCCCCTTCTCTCTCTCTCTCTCTCTCTCTCTCTCTCTCTCTCTCTCGATCTGCTTTATCTTTGTGACTACTTTTCCTACACCCCCACCCCAACCAACTCCTGTTAGACTTCACCAACCTTTAATATAACTGTTCTCTTTCAAATGATACCAAATATGCTAAAGAGAGTTTTTTTTATTATTCATTTACATATCGATCATAATATTGCTGGTACTGCCTAAGCTACTTGCCCATTATCAGATTGAGGGCTAATTATAGCTTTTTAAGGACTATACACATTTTTCCAAGATCTTACTCATTTTGGCTCTCCATTGTACACATTTAAATTTACATTGGCTAGGATTTGCAGCACTGATAACACTCACACAGTTTGATTCTACATATTAATAGGATTCAATAGTCTGATGTCACGTCCGCCCAGCAACGAGCAGCTTCGTTCTAAACAAAGAACATCGGTACTTTTTATTCTTTACGCTGGCCTTTTTCACATCTCATGTGATCAGAATGTATAAAAGTCAAAACATGATCAGATATGTTTTTTCTCCTCTGGATACACTTTTATGCTCGTCAGAGAAGTATTTCATAAGGGCGTCCGCCTGGGTTCCGATAGTTTAGAGAACCAGTTACTATGCGTCATTACGAGGGAGTGACGTCACGACTGTTGAAGCCTATTAACAAGCCTCGGTCGCGGAACGATCGATTGGAGTACAGGTCAGTGTTAAATCATTCATGCGATCGTCGTTGCTATGTTAGAACGCTTTGTGAAATGTTAACTGGGCAAGGGATCAATGTCATGATTATTTAATTTGATTTGAAGGGGGCGTCGCCTTCCAGAACCGGTGCTCGCTAGTGCTGCTGACTGCTATGCCTCGCCCTACGTAAGATACCATAGCTACCCAAAAGGTTGGGTCGGTGAAGTCGGATTTGGTTATTGAACGCTGAAAATGCCTCTGAAGTTTGTGTTCAAGTTACGATTTTGTACTAAATTAGATTCCCGGCCATCTGTCCCTCTATCTATTTATCTATTTATCTATTTATCTGTCTATCTATTTATCTATCTGTCTATCTAGCTATTTATCTATCTATCTATCTATCTATCTGTCTATCTATCTATCTATCTGTCTATCTATCTATCTATCTATCTGTCTATCTATCTATCTATCTATCTATCTATCTATCTATCTATCTATCTATCTATCCATCCATTCATCCATCCATCCCTCTACCTACCTACCTACCTACCTACCTACCTACTACCTATTTAATCGTATTACACTACACATTTGAAATTCGAAGAGTGCTCAACATGTTGACAACATTGGAGCAGATTAAATTAAATTTTTACCGCAATTTTTGTACTTGGTCTAACTTAATGTTTCCGACCTCTTTGGCCGTCATCCAGCTTGAAAGTGGTGTACCAACTACAAAATTATGGTAAAATCTATCTATCTATCCATCGGTCCATCCATCCATACATCCATCCATCTATCTATAGATAGTATGCGCTTGGCCAAGGAGTTCACAACATTGCCATCCGGAAGTATAACGGACCAACACACAAACTCTGTAACCATGAACTTTTATAGTCTGATTAATACAGTTTAGTGAGAAAAACTCACAAACGCGGATGGCAAAAACAATAACAAAGGCCTGAGTGACGTCATCTGCATACTATCTATATTATATAGATAGTATGCGCTTGGCTAAGAAGCTCATAACATTGCCATCCGGAAGTATAACGGACCAACACACAAAACTGTGTGTATCCATGAACGTTTAAAGTCAGGTTAATACAGTTCAGTGAGCATTACTCATAAACGCGGATGGCAAAAAACAATAACAAAGGCCCGAGTGACGTCATCTTCGAACTATCTATATATTTCTCCCTCCCCCCCCCTCTCTCTCTCTCTCTCTCTCTCTCTCTCTCTCTCTCTCTCTTTCTCTCTCTCTCTCTCTCTCTCTTTGTGTGTGTGTGTGGGGGGGGGGGGGGGGGTGTGACGCTCAAACACATAATACAGATGACACAATATCCATCCAACACGTCAGCTGACGCACAGTTCAGTAAATTAATTTGCATTTTTACATCTACTCTAAACTATTATTACTTTAATTGTTGAGAATAACAATGACGCCGCTCGATTCTTTATTGCGCTAGTTCATTGTGAAACCTGAATATTTCCGTTTCACTACTATTTAATATCTTCCACTTGAATGTAAAGGATGGAAGACCATTGATAGTAAGTAGTATGGCGTTCTTTCAATTCCAAAGTAATGGCTGGTAAATAACAAAAGCAAGCAAACTAACAAAGAGAGAAATGACAAACACATTCTCTCTCTCTCTCTCTCTCTCTCTCTCTCTCTCTCTCTCTCTCTCTCTCTCTCTCTCTCTCTCTCTCTCTCTCTCTCTCTTACTCTCTCAGCCACAACAGCAATATTCCTGTATTCACCCTCGTGGATTTTTTTTTGTTTCTCTGTATTGCCTATCTCGGGAAAAGGCCGAGATAACCCAGGCGTCAGCCGCAGTTCAGTGCCACAAAGTGTATTATGGGGTCGAGAGTCTAGCTCGAGGACAAAAATGAAACTGCTACAGCGGGGCTCGAAATCGACTCCCTCGGATGGAAGTGCAATTGCTTCATCCACTAGACCATTTCGCTAACAACAGGCTTGCCAACCAGTATGATTTCTCATATTTTAATACACTTTGGGGTCCAAAACATGATATGGAAACGTTGACTAAAAATGCTAAACGCAAAGAAATTAGGATTTGTGACCAAAAAAAAAAAGGGGGGTGGGGTGATGATTTAAAATGGAGTAGTTTAAGATTATATATATTGCCTTAACCTAGACGAGAATCTGAATAGCCAGACAGAATTTCAGGATTTTTCCTCCTACTAGCGTGATAAGTCAGCGAATGTTAAATTTGAAATTTTGAACGGTTGCTCGTGATAAAAAATATGATTTTGGGGAGAAAAATATGAGAATTTGCATAAATTAATAAATGGTGGGGAAAACACGATACATCTTTTCAAATTGTTGAAGTTGGTTGGCAAGTCTGAAACAAAGCAAGCAAGCAAACACACAAATTACAACCACACTATCGGCAAAAAATGGGAGGTGCCGATAGCTCAGTTATTATTTTC
>NC_088363.1:25473711-25501211 GCF_034508935.2 Berghia stephanieae
TCATAATCAACATAAATTTTAACTAAATTCCTGTTTCTTTCTATTTTCATCACAGGTGACTGAGAAATACATGACCATTGTTTCTGCCGCTTGCTTTCTGTTGGCTTGCAAAGTGAAGTTGGAGGATGAGGTACTGCAACGTTTTTTCTTTGGCATACCTACTTGAAAATAATTTTTTTTTAAAACCTTTTAATAAAAACTGAATTTATTTCTCAAGTCAAGACTAATGTAGACTATTCTCACCAATTGAGACTAATGGCGAAGGTACTGTGCTGCCATACTCACATTTAAGAAAGAAAAATTGTTAAGAAACGCATACGTCAATAACAATAATGATCGATCAATTGAAATGACCCTCAAACCTGGTGCTTCAAGCGTCAATTCATGTCAAGATTTTAGATAGATGGTCTCAATTGGACCCAATGATAAATTATTCTTGGGTTTTACCCCTCTCTCTTTCTGTTCTTTGTTTGAACTTGTCCCATTTTAGTTCTTTCCTTTTGGGTGTTTGTAAGTTTTCAGCTGTTTAAAACCTTTCCTTTTTCATATTCTGTAACTGAAATGACCTCAACTAGTTCACTGCCGTACTCCGGAAAGACTTACTGGTATTTAAGAAATTGGCCAGAAAACATGTCCTTTAAATATATTGATTGATTTAAATGACCTTCATCTTGGCAAAAGTTTCAAATCTGGGACCTTGCGAGGTTATTTTTTCTTTCAATACGTATACTCAGACCTGTAAAATGTTCGACAATTGTTGGACTTCCGACATTGTCATAATCTTTATACAGTACTCGCTGGATTTTTAGCACACTCTGCGTGGGGTTCATGACCTCCCACGGTGGACAGGGAGGCACTTACTGTGTCTTCTATCCCCCTATATGTTTTCCAAATTGCTTTCTGTCGTTGTTTTGGGACGAGCTTACTTGGTTTTGTCCTGACCATGGCAACCAATACATTCGGTCACCCGCTTCAGTGTATCGTATTGCAGAGCATGCTAGATTCCAGCGAGTACTGTATTCTGTTCATCACCATTTTGCAATTTATGAAGCATGTTATTATTGACTTAATACCTAGGAACAATTTTCAGACATTTTTTCGGCTGCCATTTATAGGTCTGCATAATTTATTTTCAATACCTGCCAATGGCATGTCTGATTATAGAACTTTCAAAACCAAAACATGATTCTGAAATGTCTGTTCTGTCCTCAGGATGTCCCTGCAGCCAAAGACCTGGCCGGCCTGTCCTACCATTCCTGGACGGTAAATGATCTCCTTCGTATGGAGATTGAAATCTTAAAAAAGCTAGACTGGACCTTGTCTTCTGTAACGTACCTCGACTTCCTGCCCATTCTAGTTGATCTGTATGGAGTTAATCGTAACCGCGTCTGTGGGGATAACAGGCTTTTGGCCATAGCTGAGAGGTTCATCATGTACAAATCGACTGTTTTATTTAAGGTAACTTTTATTAGTTAAAGATATAGATCCTTTTTTCAATTTGGAGATATGTTATGCAAGTGATTCTTTTGCTTTTTCTGTTGACTAATAATTGAACATGAACATCCCTCTTAGATAGGGATCATATAATGTAAATGTAGTCTTTTCTTTTTTTAATTAGATATGATGGAAAAAACTTCAATTGAAAATTTGTTCCATACTTTCATAAACTGTTTCATAGAGGTTATTTGCAATAGCGATAATTTCTTATAATTAAGGTCGAAATATACTAGTCTTTTCTTTTTATCATCAAATCATTTCAAATAAATTAAATATTTGATTAAAATTCAAATTTTGACAAATAATTTTTTTTTTTAATTGATTTGTTTTTAAAACATTGAATAAAATAAACATGGGGGAAAAAAAAACCCTAATAAAAGAGACTTATAAGCCATACTTAAGATTTTGAGTGAAATTTTAGAAATGTAAGAGAGATAACTGATAGCAGTGTGAATAAAGTATCAATACAATTATTTCCCTTGAATTACTCTTGAAACTTTGCTTTTTATTCTTCATATGCCGTTTTTGGGTGGGTTTTTTGTTGTTGTTTTTTTTGTTTTTTGTTTTGTTTTTTTTTAATATTCCTTTTTCCACAACTTATGTGAACATCTTTAATAACATTATCATCATCATCATGTGCCATTCATATATGTCTTCGTCTTCATTTTTTCCCACAGCCTTTTGTTCTGGCCGTTTCATTGTTCCATCTGGCTACAGACTTACCGCCATTCATAGGATCACAATCTCATAACGTGTCGTCATCTGACTTTGACCACTTAAATGTGAGTGAAATTGACATGATAAAAATTGATTGTAACTTAAATGCAGCAGCTTTAGCTAGCTGGGTTTGATTCCAAACCAATCAAGGACCCATGATTAAGTCTTTTTAGAGGTTTTTCTTGTACTTTGCATATGTGTATCTCTTCTTTTTTTTTTAGGGGGGGGGGGGGGGTTGTTGTCAGCTTAGTTTACATAAATAGACTGTAGTAAACTTTTCAGTTTGAAACATAGATGGAAATTTTCCTGCCATTTTAATAAAAATGGGTCTTATGTTATGTATGAATCAGTATTATATACATGTATTAAACATTGTTAATAATAGCATTTAGGTATATATTATTATTTTCGGCAAAGATCCAGGTGAGGCCGTGATTTTTGTCTCAGACTAGATACAGAAGTGCATACATTTCTTCCTTATCTACTTCTGTTCCCCCTTTTATCTAAGCCTGTTTGTCTTACTTTTCCCTTTGGCCCATGTGTGTTGCAAATGCCGTTAAACCTCTAAAAATTCAACCAGTCTTTGTTTAAAAATTGTTTCACCCACTAGTAAAGAATGCCTTGTTAAGGCCAATGTTAGTTTTTTTTAAATTGTAAAATTATGAATGTTTCATTTCTTGATCATGTTGAAGAAATTTATCTTTTGATTGCATCTATACAGATTGATAATTCAGCCATACAAGAGTGTAGAAAAATCCTTGCAAGCTTGTCTTCCTCCATTCACGCCTTTTCTCACATCCAAGTGCCTCGGAGATCTGTGTCTTTTCCAGTCAAGGTTTTTGACAGACCGAGTGAAATAGGTAGCACTTGTCTTCCGACGATTACTGAGGAGTGATTTTGGTATTTTTTACAATTTAAGAAAAGTATTTTTGTACATAAATATATTTTTCAAATATTTGTTTATTATACCTAGTATTGTAATTGTAATCATAACGGGTAGGTTGTGTGTAGAGAGATTGAATAAAATGGATGAAACGAGAAAAAAAGAGAAAACAATGCCTTTTTATCCATACTCAAGTCTTGATTTTTATAGAGCTGGAATGGATAAAATTTGAAATATTGATTTTTAATTAACCATAGATTTAAGTAAGGTTGAAATTTTGAAATGCATCGTTATTGAAGAAGTGATGTTTTTATTAGATTGAATTGAATTTTTATTAATGTTATTATAATTCTGGAAATTAACTTTTATTTTAAACTTAGGATAACTTCATATTTCTTTTGAATTATACAGTGGAAAATGAAGCAAATTTTTATTGTACGCTGTCTCTGAGCTTTGAATAGTAAAAAGAGAAAGGAAGAGATAACTTTGTCTTATGATTTTTAATTGCAATTATTTAATGATTGATGTAAATAAAGATAGGAAAAAAAAAGATGATGATAATAACATTGCATTCCATTGACATTTCAAAAATAAATTGGCATGTTCTCTTAATGTTGTAATATAATGATTGTACAATGGCATATCTTGTCTGGCACCCATTAAAACTTTGTGCCACGAATGAGAGTTTATGTATGATGTTTGTTTTCATGCCAACGGGCTGATTGATTATGTCCCCTCGGGGTCAATGTGTGACAAGCTGTATGAAACCATGTACAACATTTAATGTCGCTTGTATTTATAATGAATTAAGAGAATGAAGTAGGAAATCTGTTCTTCAATTTTTGCTTTCAATGCAATTTGGTCAGATTCATTTGACTGTGTATATAACTTGGCCAAATTTCACCATTTATTATAAGTCTGATTTGAATTGTAATTGATAATAGTTCCTATATTCTTTTGTTTATATTATTCCTCAAAATTGTCTGTTAGGAGGTAAGATACATTATTCATTTGACAAATTTTTGTAAGATGGTTAGATTAAGTCTTTTTCAGGAAGTATGAACGGATTTAATATTAATCTAGATTGTTAAAGCAAGCTGTTTTTATTTTTTTTTCTGCTCTGGAAAAAAAAATTAAGAAAGAAAATAGATTATTTCCCAATTCCCATAGTGATTTTAGTCATTTTAACTAATTGAAATGTTTATTATACAGTTATTGTGATAATTTTTATTTTATTAAATTTTGTTTTTTGTTAATGTCAAGTTAACAATTATACCCATCCATGCCCCTCATAAACCCAATTTTATTGTTTTCTATTTAATTAGCAGTGTTATTTATTACAACGTTTTTTGCTATTATTTTCTAATTTTAAGTTTTATTTTGGATGTGATCGTACCGTTAAAAAACTATTTACACATATAGGTTCTACAATTTACATTGATTATATAGTGTCATGAACAGGAAAGATGGTTTTCAAAATAGTTGTTTGTCTTCTCTCTCTTTGTTTTTAGTTGTATTTTACACGTTATACATTATTCTACTTTGTTGATTTCTATGCTTAATCAACAATTCCAACATTCATTTATCATAAATTTTGTGATAATATACAGCGTAATAGTGTTTGGATTTGCCATCTGTGTAGTTAACAATAACAATATAATCATGGATATTGTTATTTCAGACCTGTGCTCTTCTCCTTACCCTGACCAATCAGCCATTAAAAAAAAAAAAAATAGAGATAAAAAAAAAGACACAAATGAAAAAATAATTTTTTTCAAATAACAAGTTAAAAGAAATAAAGAAAATCTAATTTAATAATTACAAAACTGCCTGTCTTTTCAATGTAATTGTATTTTGCAGCTAGTATTTATTTTTGTGCTTTGGTTTTGTTTTTTTATTTTTTGGTGGTTTTTTTGGGGTTTTGTTGTTGTTTTTTTCCCCCTTTTATTTCTATCAATGGCAGCCGTTGATATACTCTTAATTATTTCCCTGGTGCTTTACTTCACTCATTGATGATTACAACCTTGGATATTTTTGTTACCAAAGACTCTCATCAACATCCACAATGTAAACCTCACTATTCATTTGACTCCGTACTATTTACAATGCAATTAAATATGTATAATATGTGCATCTGCTCATACAGGGTGCGTATGTTTGAAAATGTCATATGAAAGAAAAGCAAATCCTGTGACAGATCTCGAATATTATTCCCTTGTTATCCCCCTTTACCTTCAAAGATGAGCCTGAATATTTTTCATTTCAATTTTTGTTTTGTACCCGTCAATGGTCAAAATGGTTTACATAATACTGATACAATTAAAATCATTGAAAAAAAAAATTGCTGAAAAAGGCTTTAAATCATATGCCAAATGTTTTTATATATCTCACCATTTACCACAGTATAGTTATCAATGATTTATCTCCCAACATAAAACTTATGAATAGAAAAACATGAAAAAAAAAAGTTTTTGAATTTTAAAATAAATGCAGTCCTACCTATACTGGTTATTATTCATCAGTGAGATTCTTTAAAAAAATCTTTTTAGATGGTGGAAAAAGACTGACCTAATGACTGGGTGGGGATCCTGACCTCCCATAGCGGGCAGGGAGGTACATACTATGTCTTCTATCCCCTTATATCTTATCCAACAAGCTTTCTGTCTTTGTCTTGGAATGAGATTACTTGGTTTTTTCCGGGCCCTCGTCGGAGTCCTGGCTGAGAGGGAAACAGTCAAATGCATAGTTATTGTTTTGGGAGATGATATTTTTTTCCTTGTAAATCATCTCTCTGTTATGTATTATTATATTGGTTATTTTTAATGTATAATGTAAGCATTTGAGTGTATTCCTCTTTGTTGGATTTTGTGCTTGTGTCCGGATGAGACATAGGTGATCTCAAACTAAGTACATTGGTGGTATGCTCTTGGAATCTACATCTGATCCCTATTTGTTCCCATTCCCCTTTGTCTTACTTTCTCTTGGGTGCTTTAATTGTAATTCTAGAACTTTTTACTATCCCATTTTCTTCCTTTTTACTGGCGCTGATATAACCTAAATGTGTTGCAAGCGCCGTAAAACCCTTAAAAACAATAAAAAAAAAAATAAAAAAAACTGACCTAATGAAATCTATCTTTGAAAATCAGTGACAGTCATACTTGCATTAAGGATAACGATCTTATCATTAATATTTTACATTTGGTTATGCTTGTCTGTAGGCTTTCTGTCTATCAATCTGAGATTATTTACTGTTCTGACAAATTACTTAGTTGTTGAGTCATTGCGTGCGAGTCAATTTTTATGTTTAAGTTGTTGAGTCATTGCGTGCAAGTCAATTTTTATGTTTATGGCATGGATAAGATTATATGTCCACAATGGTTTGTAAAACAAAAATCAAAACAAAAACCTGGGTGGGGTTCCCGACCTTCCATAGTGGGCAGGGATTACAGAGTTTTGTCCTGACCTTGGCTGGAAGGGAAACAGTCGAATGTATAGTTATTGTTTTGGGAGATATTTATTTCCTTGTAAATCATCTCTCTGTTATGTTGTTTTAAAAAAAAATTTTAACATGATTTGTAAACATTCGAGTGTATTCCTCTTAGTGGGATCACGTGCTGGTGTATTGGTGAGACATTTAGGTGATCTCAAAGTACGCTGATAGTGTGCTCTTGGAATCTACATCTGTTTTCTATTTGAACCAATTCCCCTTTGTCTTACCTTTTCGTGGGTGCTTTAATTGTAATTCTAGAATCTTTTAACTATCCCGTTTTCTTCCTTGTCTACTACTGGTGCTGATATGACCTTAATGTGTTGCAAGTGCCGTGAAACCCCTAAAAACAAATAAACAAAAAAAAAAAAAAAAAAACAACAAACAAAGCAAACACCATTAAATAAAACAAAATTATGTCATTATCTACTAGATTCACATGCTGTATTTTCAATGTTGAAGTTTTAAATAAAGTGTAGTTTTGCAGTTGGTAATCTCCTTATGTTTGAAGGCAACTATTCCTATGGTCAGAGGATTTTCATATTATGTCAAACATTGATTGAAATGACCCTTAACTTTCAAAAAGTTTTTATAGAGACTTTGTTTAAATTTCAGATTTGAAGTTTTTTTGACAAGAAGGCGAGGGTGATTTTAATCAATCAATATTTGAAGTAAACATTTCCTGGCCAAAATGAATAAAATTACTGTTTTGTCAGTAAGGAGCGTCGTTAGTCTGGAATGTTTTGATACACACCATCTTCCATATTTAAGGCGCGATCAAACCTACAAGTATTGCAAGGGCTGGAAAAGCTAATAAAATTACTATTTATTTATGCTTTTGTTAATAAGATATATTTTTATTCTGGCATGTCTTATTTTTTTTTATGTGCAGTTAATGATATGTATACATTTGAAAAAAAAAATTGTATGAATGTTCTATTTGCTATGAAGATGCAAGACTATCATGACGCCGAGGTAGAAAGATACACAAAAGTGTTTTCAAGGTGCATCGCTCAAAGTGCAATATTCAAATAGAATGATAAAAAAATAATAATTCCATACTTAATATTGCGTGAATTAATATATTGTTATTATGGATCCATATGTTTTTCATAATATTACATTTATGTTATATATTAATAATCCTTTTGGAAATGAATTTTTAATCTTTTGGTCGTTTTTACATTGAACCCATAAAATGTGTAGTTGGTACCTAACAATATTCTTCCAAAGCTTTTTTTTTTCCAAATCGATTTTCTTTCTTTTCTGATCCTTGTTGCTCGTATTGTTCCGTTTATTTCTTTCTTATGTTACATTTCTCAGCCCCCACCCCCCACCTCTCTCTCTCTCTCTCTCTCTCTCTCTCTCTCTCTCTCTCTCTCTCTCTCTCTCTCTCTCTCTCTCTCTCTCTCTCTCTCTCTCTCTCTCTCTTCTTTTTTTTCCCTCCTTTTCTTTTCATCCTAATAGTAGTAGTTATTGTTAGCTCTCACAGGAGATTCCGTTTATTTCATAGCCGCCAAAAGTTAAAGGTCCATTTCCCACTGGAATGATGTATAAGACTATATTGTCTGACTGTTGATATAATGTTATGTGTTAAATACCCATCGAAGTGAGTAAGATGTGATGGTGATGCACGAGTGTGATTTGTGCAATGTTTTAAAATGTTTTCATTTCATTTGTGATGAATGTTTTTTTTGTTTTTTTTTTTTTACATATTTGAAGTTCGCTAAAATTTATTCTATCAGTTATTGTTCCTCGGATCACTTATTGCAAGGGCTATTTATATTGTAAAACTTACCAAATGGGTCATCATACTCTTCAGTTTGTATGGTGTTCCAGACTGGTCTCTTTTTTGAAGATTTACCAATGTATACAGATACTAGATGCTTTTTTAAAAAGGCAAATTCTACACCATTTTAACCAGTTAACTGCCGTACTCTGGAAAAACGTGTATTTAAAAATTTGGCCAGAAAATTCGTCCTTCAAATATTGACCAAATAAAATGACCTTCATCTTGGCAAACACTCTCCAACTGGTTTAAGAGTTTTTGCTAAGATTAGTATCATATTAAATCGGTCGATTTTTAAATTTGAAGGACGACTTTTCTGGCCAAATTTTTAAATATATATTTTTCCAGGGTGCGACAGTAAACTGGTTAATGTAACAATTCACAGAAATATCGATGACAATTATGCAATTTAAGGTTGATGTAGATTTCTGTCTACACAGTCCCGGGATCATACTATGATGTCTGAGAAGTGGGCCTTTTTATTTTTTTATTTGGATAGATTTATCATGGGATTGATGTCTGATCTCCGTTTTAAACTAATTACATCGAATTACTATTTCTAGGGCAGGTTAACTTTAGATCTATGTGATATAATATTCCTTCTTTTCTGGCACTGAAATGACGTCATAGGAATGTGAGCCCTGTTAAATAGATTATTAAAACATTGCCTTGACGTAATGAATTGTGTGTGTGTGTGTGCGCGCGACTGCATGTTTACCTAGTTTGTGCACTAGCATAACCTTTCACCAATCCAATAATAAGGAATAATAACAATAATAGCATTTGTGTCTACTCCTCCTCACCACTTCTTCCTGTGAAGTATTGGTGATTCAGGATGTTCAACATCTGTTCTTTCCCCCTTAACCCTTTCCTCTCATTTTTTTTTTCTTTTTCTTTTTAAATCAGTATAACTAGGTTATCATTATTTCTGCTACAGTGGAAGGAATCATGTAGACGTCGCTCAGCTCTTTGTTATCGTTTTTAGACATCCTATTCATTGGGTGATTAGTTCTCACCAAATTTATATCAATCGGACTAAACTAAGTTGCATACAGTTTTGTGTTGTTATGTTTAATCTGGCTGGTGGATGGTGTGAGTATTTTACATGATCGCATAGCATCAATTGAAGGAATCATTGCCGGGTGGACAAGGGGGTTAGAAAAAAATTCCGACTTCACCCAGGTTCGAACTTGGTCACATAGCGTGTGAAGCGAGCCTTCTACCAACTGAGCTACCGGGACCCCGATATAAAGTTATGAGGGGCCACAATCCCATGCTTTCTCAGTGTTCCGGATTTACAAGACTTAACTGAGAGCCAAGTCAAAGGCGACTTACTTGACCCTCATCATTGGTAACTAGAGCAGGACTTCTCACATGATATTGTGTATCAGCTGACTGGGAATACTCGCACTTACTATAATATATCGTACGTCACCATAATAACTACTTAAGGCTTCCATAGTGGGCTGGGAGGCACTTACTCTATCCCCCTATATCTGTTTTCCAACATGCTTTCTGTCTTTGTCTTGGAATGATATTACTTGGTTTTGTCCTGGCCGCGGCCGGAGTCCTGGCTGGGAGGGAAACAGTCAAATGCATAGTTAGTGTTTTGGGAGATGATATTTTTTCCTTGTAAATCTGTTATGAATTATTATTTTGCATGTATAATTTAAGCATTTGCGTGTGTTCCTCTTGGTTGGATCTTGTGCTTGTGTCCAGATGAGACTTATAGGTGATCTCTCTCTAAGTACATTGCTGGTATGGTCTTGGAATGTCGGGAGATGGAAGACGGACAAGCGAAAATGGGTGGAGAGATTTGAGGGACGGGGAAGCGTGGTAGATGGATAGATAGATAGAGAGGAGAGAGAGAGAGAGAGAGAGAGAGAGAGAGTGGGGTCATTTGATACCCCCCCCCCCTCACACACACACACACAAACACAAACTCCCACACGAATGGAGCCGATAGATTGCCAATTAGTTGGTCCATGATAATTCAAAAGGTGAAAGGTCTTACTTCGCGTCTGACGCAGAACTAGAGGCGAAATGCTTAATTAGTCAGATAATTGCCCTAAAATTTCTTCTACTACTTAGATTACGTGGTTGTTGTTACTGTAAGCATACTTTTATTTATTTTCATTGAACATTTTTTTATAAACTTATGTGAATGGGTGATTTTTGTAATACTGAAGCTTTGATTTTTTCCCTTGTTTTTTTGTTTGTTTATTTGTTTATTTTTTTTTTGAGAGAGGGGTGGGGGTTCTTTTCCTTTTATTTATAAAAGTAATTTTGGTATGAATTTGAAAGAAAAAAAAACAGAAATGGTCATTTTGATAAATACATGGCACGTTTTTTTGTTTGTTTTTTTTTTTTGTTTCTTGTTGTTTTTTTTTACGTTTTTATTTTATTTTTTTTTTTTTCGTTTTTTGTTTTTGTGCTTCGAAGTGTCAAATCGAATATGATAAGTATGTAGTTAAGAAGGAAAGACACTGAGATTAAATGTAAAATATTTGTTGTTGGCAAATCTGGAATAACGGATCACCCCACCCCCTCCCTCCTTTCCCTTCCCATTCTTCCTTAAGGACGTGTATAACTTTTGCTCATCGATCTATTTCCGACATAAATTTTAGTTAGACCTATATAGGGGACATATTATTGAATATCTTATCATTTTTTCCCCCACCATTTATTATTACAATGTACTGTTATCTTATCCTGTTTTTTTCCTCTTGTTGTTATTGCGTTAGTGCTGTTGAATTATCCAAAAGAAATAATCATAACACTGCACTTCGATCAAAACTGGAACAAATAGGCTGGAATATTACGACCAGCATACCCACTTTCTTGCTTGCATTCGAATTCCATAAAATTTGTCAACGATTTACTGTATGTTGTTGTGTACAGCTCTTCATTCTGTTTTTTTTTAATGACATATTTTTGCTCTCTCTCTCTCTCTCTCTCTCTCTCTCTCTCTCTCTCTCTCTCTCTCTCTCTCTCTCTCTCTCTCTGTAACGCACTTTATATCTGTTTTTATATCTGCATTGTTTTCTGCTTTGTTTGGGGGGGGGGGGGGTTTAAATTTAAAAAATATACTTGCTTATATTCTATTAATGGCAGGTTAATCTAATGAAACAAAAAAAAATAGTATTTATATTGCAACATATGCATTCATAGTATCTCATGTATATAATGTCTTATTTATTGTTATCATTTGTTTGTATGACATGGTCCTATTCATTTAACTTGATATTCACACAGCTTTGTTTTCAATATTATGCGTTTGCGATTTCTTTTTTAAAATGCAATAATTCAAAATAGTATCTTCTAAATTGTCTTCTTGTGTTAGGTAGAGCACACTTACCCCGATTTTGGATTTGTTCTTGATTTTTTCCTCCTTTGATTGATTGTTCTGGGACCAAGTAAAGAATGTTGGAATCTTTATTTATTTTTAATCATTTGAATTGTACGAAGTTGCTTGTCATAGTTTTCGGTAAACTATTTACAACAACATTACTCTGGGTGGGTTCCTAACCTCCCATGGTGGGCAGGGAGGTACTTAATGTGTCTTCTATCCCCCTATATCTGTTATCCAACTTGCTTTCTGTCGTTGTCTTGGAATGAATGAGATTACTTGGTTTTGTCCTGGCCCTGGCTGAGAGTGAAACAGTCAAATGTTTAGTTAGTTTTGGGAGATAATATTTTTTTCCCTTGTAAATCATCTCTCTGTTATGCACTGTATTATGTTTTGTTTACATATTATATTTGATTTGTAAACATTTGAGTGTATTCCTCTTAGTGGAGACCTGTGTTTGTGTCTGGATGAGACATTTTAGGAGATCTCAAACTTTGATAGTGTGCACTTGGAATCTACATCTGTTACCCATTTGAATCAATTCCCATTTGTCTTACCTTTTCTTGGGTGCTTTAATTGTAATTCTAGAACTTTTTACTATCCCATTTTCTCCCTTTTTACTGTCGCTGATATGACCTTAATGTGTTGAAAGAAGCGCAAAACCTTTAAAAACAAAACAAACAAACAACAATATTACTAATGACGATGGTGATGATGCTGATTCGTCGTTACAATTTACTATTTGTATTTTTGTATTGATAGTTAACAAATACATGTATTATGGAGCGAGTTCATCTCCATTTAACAACGCCCAAAGTGTATAATATATTATGAATTTTAACGTGCATATCGTCAATATTATCTGCTCAAATCAAAATGAATCGTGTCTGAAGCAGAGAGTACAGAAAATAAGTTTGTGGTATGATTTGAATGAATGTAAATGTTGCTGTTCGAAGCTCGAAGAAATAAATAACAATGTGAAATTGAATGTAAGCTTCAATTTAATATACGAAAACAGATAAAATGGACGTTGCGGGTTTCCCGTTTATCAACAAAACAGGATAAATGAAACACTACAGAAGAATGAGATAATGCGGTAGTGGCGTTGTTTAGACGAATAAACAAAGTGATGCCCATTTTATCTGTTTTCGTATGTGAATGAAGAACGTCTCGGATATGAATCTGAAAAAGTCTGAATGCCGTGTTGGACAAAGATAGAAAACTACAAGAAGAAAAAAATAATCCCGAAAAATCAGCCTTGGACGACGTGTACTTATTTGCAGGTCTGATAACCCGAGTTATGGGCTCATATTCGTAATGGAAATATACTCTAATCAACGTAAAATATTGTCCATTACATCGTTAAACCAAGACCACAATTCCGCTCGGTTGTCAGCCCTGCAAATAGGTGCACTTCGGTTTAGGATAATGATTGATTTTTGGGGATTGTTTTTTTCCCTTCTATTATTTTCCCGCCTGATTTATCTAGCACCGTCTCGGACACTTTTTTTTTCTTAGATTTTTATTTTGCCTTAGTGCCTACCTTTTAATTTCAACTTTCATAGCTTCGCAGAAACGATAATCATGTGGAAGATTTTCCGGGTTTCCCTCGGTTTATCCATACTTTTAAGAAAATGTATTGGTTATTCATAGTTGGAAACTGGATATTTTTTTATGTTATCTATTATCTGAAGCATCTTTGTATAGCGATGTATTCTTATTTACGAGACTGATACCGGACGCAAATTATTTATTTGTCGTTGGTGTAATGGAGAATATTATACGTAAGTGTTGTACAGCTCAGCTCAGTTGAGCACTCGCTTAACAGGTAAAGAGACCGAGTTCGATCCCGAGTGAAGCCATAGACTTTATTTCTGACCCTCCCCTCTCCCCCCCCCCCCCTTCCTGTCTACCCAGGAGTGATTGGGTATCTGTTAGATCTAGCGTCCTATCCAAAGGATAGCAAACAGTTTCTATTGTCCTTTTCACGCTATAGAAACGATGGGCCTGGCCTCGTGGTTTTGAAATACTTCGACGATTGTTTTTCCATTACATTAATGACGCCATAGCCGATTATAATTCTTCAGACATGTAAACGAGTGATAGTTTTGATTTTTTTTTTCTTCTTTTTTTTTTTTTTTTCTTACTACTGAAAGCGATGCTTGGAGAATCTGGTGCTAAGGTACTACTTAAAATAAACTTTCATATCAATATCATATCGCACACTCTCTTTATTTCAACAAACATGAATCACATTTATAAAAGACCTGTGTGTTTGTGTGTGTGAGTGTGTTTTATGTCTTAATGTATGTATATCGTATATTATGTATGGATGTGTTTGTGTGAATGTTTTGATAAATGAGTCGAATGTGGCATTACTTCAATGCTTGTGTGTGTTAAAAGTATAACGTGTGTCCTAAGCAAATGGGCAGGTGTAATAGTGTTGGTGCTCCTGAAGCTAGAGTTTCCATAAATTGAAAAAGTTGTAAATACTGTACGTACTTTATTTTATCTCGAAAATAGTGTGTAATGAACTAGGTTGTTATGAGCTGCGTGTCGGCGGAATGTATATAATATATGTATAGTAGGCTGGTATTTGAGAGAAGTCTTAATGCCCTGTTTTGTGTATGACATTTCACGAATCTCAGAGAGTTCATAAATCACGTATGATATTTCATGAATGTTAAGAGGAAAGTCATGAATTACAAATAGTATGGAGGGATGGGGAGGGCAAATAGCTACTTTTGGGCGGGTGGTTGGATGGGAGCATCACCCTTGAATCATATACCTATGATGTTCGCATGGGTGTACGATCCGATAGTGATGTCGTTTCTTCTTCTCTTTACTAGCCTATCCTGCTTCTTTGGTTTGTGATTGTATTTTTGACAGGGGATTTTTTTTTTTCTGTAAATCTTCTGTCTGTTTGTTCTTGGTTATTTATAATTTAGCTTATGATATCTTTAGGTTATGATTTTGATTTACATTTGTACTATTTTTGTTAGATTGCTTGTTTTTTTGTTTCAGCAGTCTCTCATATAACCTCAAATGTGTTGGAAGAGACCTAAAGCAACAAACAAACAAAAAACAAATAGTATGTCACGACTGATAGTTAAGAGAAAGAAGAAAAAAATTCTATACCCGTAAATATTGAGGTGCGAGCCGTGAATGGTTAATTAATAGTGGATAATGAATGATTTTATACCCGTTATCTTCTCTGTATGCATACACTTGATGTACGTAATTTAGAATAAATCAATAAATTATTTTACATACCATGCCATTTGAGTTTCATTGTCTTTATTATTTTGACATCTTGATATTCAAATTTACTGGATTGGAAGGAGTTTTTTAAATTCCTTTTGGGTCACTTGCTATTTCCTTTCCTGGCTGGGTGGGGTTCCTGATCTCCCAA
This sequence comes from Berghia stephanieae, assembly GCF_034508935.2. Classification (NCBI taxonomy): domain Eukaryota; kingdom Metazoa; phylum Mollusca; class Gastropoda; order Nudibranchia; family Aeolidiidae; genus Berghia; species Berghia stephanieae. The sequence continues at coordinate 25,488,846 of NC_088363.1, forward strand.
ATTGGGTAAGGAGGTACTTCCTGTGTCTTCTATCCCCTATATCTGTTTTCCAACTCGCTTTCTGTCTTTGTCTTGAAATGAAATCACTTGGGTTTTCTCCTGGCCCTGGCCAGATGCTTGCTGAGAGGGAAACAGCCAAATGTATAGATAGTTTTGGGAGATATTTTATTCCTTGTACATCATCTCTGTTATGCTCTGTATTATGTTTTGTTTACATATTATATATGTTTTGTAAACATTTGAGTGTATTCCTCTTAGTAGGGACTTGTGCTCGTGTCTGGATTAGACTTTTAGGTGATCTCAAACTAAGTACACTGATAGTGTACTCTTGAAATCTACATCTAAAACCCTTAAAAACAAAAACAAACAATCCTTTCCTGGGTGGGTTCCTTGCCTCCCATAGTGGGCAGGGAGGCACCCACTATGTCTTCTATCTCCTTATAGCTGTTTCCCATCATGCTTTCTGTCTTTGTCTTGGGATGGGATTACTTGGTTTTGTCCTGGTCCTGGCCGGACTAATTAATATGCTTTGTTTTAATTTAGGTTAGTAATGTGTATGTAAATAGTCTGCGTATGTGGACGCGGAGAAATTTCCGTATGTGAGTGTACGGATGTATCTGTGTAAACGCGAATGCTAGTTTATATAGTGACTGTAAAGTGCTATAGAGCACTTGCCAGTGGATTAATGGGCGCTATATAAGTATATTATATTATTAAGTACACTGATAGTGTGCTACATCTGTTCCCTATTAGAACCATTCCCCTTTGTCTTACTTTCCCCTAAGTCCTTTTAATTGTACATCTTTTACTATCCAATTTTCTTCCTTTTCACTGGCGCCGATATGACCTAAATGTGTTGCAAGCGCCGTAAAACCATTAAAAACAAAAACAAACAATTTCCTTTCCCCATGTGTCGTTTGTCTTTTTTCCATGTGGTATTGTTTCCTCGTTCTGGGCGGGTTCCTTTGACCTCCCATGATGGACAGGAGGTCACGCTGTGTCTTCTATCCCCTTATATCTGTTTTCCGAGTTGTTTTCGGTCTTTGTCTTGGAATGGGATTACTTTGTTTTGTCCCAGCCCTGGCTGGAGACCTTGATTGGAGGGACTGGAGTTATAGTTTTGGGAGATGATATTTTTTCATTGTAAATCACCTCTCTTATATGTATTGTTAGTTAAGTATTCTGTAAATATTTGAGTGTGTTCCTCTTAGTGGGATCCTTTGCTGGTGTCTGGATGAGACTTTAAGGTGGTCTCAAACTAGGTACATTGATGGTATGCTCTTGGAATCAATATCTGTTCCGTATTTGAACCAATTCCCCCCTTGTCTTACCTTTTCTTGTTTGCTTTGATTATTAGTCTAGAATACTTTGTCTATTCCATTTTCTTCTTTTTCTTATGGCGCTGCTATGACCTAAATGTGTCGCAAGTGCCGTAAAACCCTTAAAAACAAACAACCAGTTCCTGCTTGTCTTACTTTTTCTTGGATGCTTTGATTCAGTGATGCCAAAACTCCGGTTTCACCGGGGAAAAAATCCGTTCTGGATAAAAAAAATTCCGGGTTACGGGCAACTTCCGTAAAATTCCGGTGAGGTCAAATTGTTCCAAGGATACTCCCCACCCTCCAACCACCACATCATCATCACTGCCACTACTACAACAACCACCATCATCACTATCACTACTACTACAACCACCACCACATCATCATCACTACCACTACTACAACAACCACCATCATCACTACCACTACTACGATACTACAACCACCACTACTACATCATCATCACTAGTACTAATACTACAACCACCATCACATCATCATCACTACTACTACTACTGCTACTACTACTACTACTACTACTACGACTACTACTACTACTACTACTACTACTACTACTACTACTACTACTACTACTACTACTACTACTACTACCATCACCACTACTGCAACCACCACTACTACGACAACCACCACCACTACATCATCATCATCACTACCACTACTATTACAACCACCAACACCATATCATTATCACAACCACTACTACTACACACCACCACAACATCATCATCACTACCAGTACCACTACAACCATCACCACCGCCACATCATCACCACCACCACCACCACACCCTCATCACTACCACTACTACTACTACAACCACCAACACCACATCATCATCACTACCACTACTAATATAACTGCCTGCACCACATCATCATCATCATCATCATCATCATCATCATCATCATCATCACTACCACTCCTACAACCACCACCACCACGTCATCATCACTACCACTACTACTACAACTACAACCACCACCACCACATCTTCATCACTACCACTGCTACTACAACCACCCCCGCCACTATTACTACAACCACCGCCACATCATCTTCATCACTACCTCTACTATGACAACTACCACCACCACCACTACATCTTCATCACTTCCACTGCTACTACAACCACCCCCGCCACTATTCCTACACCAGCACCACAACATCATCATCACTACCGCCCATTACTACAACTATATGATTTTTATAGTTGTATATTTTAAGGCACCACTCTGAACGATTTATTATCCGAAACGATAGTATAAATGTCTCACTTTAACGCCTCTGACGAAAACTTGGTTGATCACATGCTTTCTATTTAAATAAAAAATAAATATTTATCGACGTTTATATCCAAATATCTTCTCAATATCTTCAGAAAAGCAACAGCTTTGCATCAACCTGCTTCTACGGTAAAAAGCACTACAAAATGCCATTCCAAAAATGGTGTCGCAAATAATTCTATATTGTGCTGATGCCCTGATTAAATTGCTAAATTGAGCTTTTGTATAGAGCAATATCCACTAAACGTGCTCAAAGCGCTTTACAAGGGTTCCCTGGTCAACAGCAACATTTAACATGTAGGACGGGGCTTGACTTCTTTTAGACGATATTACACAATTTTTTTTTCGGACAGACACAACGCTGTTAACGGCCAGGTACTCTTTTTACACCTGAGTACGATGAGAGAATGTGAGTAAAGAGCCTTCTCCAAGGACTCAACTATGCGCCGAACGAGACTCGAACACAAGACCTTCCGATCCGAAAGCGAGTGTCATATCACTAGACCACATAGCCGCCCTGATTAGTAGTCCAAAAATTGTAGTTTCATCTTTTTTTTTTTTTTTTTTTTGGAAAACCAGAACATTTACGCTAGCCCCTTGTCAACTGCCTACTTTACATGATAATCAATCTGCCTTTGTGGCGTACAAGACGTGGTGTTAAGCTATTATCTGCTTTTGATACATACCAAATTTGAAATCCACACAACCCCAAAAACAGTTTAAATATCTATCACCAGCAATAATTTTTGTTAATATCATTCATATAATGTTTAGTCTTTTTTTTCTCAAGTATACAGGTTAGTAACTCAATTGTTTCAGCGTTCGACTCATAAAGAAATTGTCAGGTTTTGGGATTTTTAAAAATGTATGAACTATCTACTACTACTACTACTACTACTACTACTACTACTACTACTACTACTACTACTACTACTACTACTACTACTACTACTACCACTTACCTACTACTCACTACTACTACTACTACTACTACTACTACTACTACTACTACTACTACTACTACTACTACTACTACTACTACTACATTACCACATACTACTACTACTACTACTACTACTACTACTACTACTACTACAACATACTACTACTACTACTATACTACTTTCACTACTACTACTACTACTACTACTACTACTACTACTACTACTATACTATATACTAATAATAATAATAATAATAATAATAATAATGATAATAATAATAATAATAATAATAATAATAATAATAATAATATAATAAAAATAATAATAATAATAATAATAATAATAATAATAATAATATAATAATAATAATAATAATACTCCTGATTTTAAAAATCAAAAATTCATGCTCTATGGGTATTATGCCTCCTAACTACCAATTATAACATTTTCTTTTTGCGTATTATTCTTTTTCAAGACTGTTTTTAAAAATAAAATAATATGCAACCCTGTGATTGAATTGATTAGGGCCCATTAAGTACTGACTGTCCATAAAATATTATGGTAGCCAGCTGGAGTACAAGGCGGTTTTTCTCTGTAGTTGATAAGGCTTAACCCGATCTGGCACTACGATAAATATCGTTTACCCTGATATCTTCCACCATGCAATGGCCCGAATTTTTATGTCTTGGTGTTGTCCTCATTCTATGTTTCTCAAGGGAGGACTGGTAACCAAAGTTCTTGTCAATCCATTAACCCTAAAGCGTTGGGTTAACCCTCCTTATGACTCACGACGACCGTTGACGGTTAGTGATTATATCTTGTTAACATGCAAAGTGCCAATGTAGTCTCCCTTGACCGGAAGTGATAGCTATTGATCTGTCAAATGATGGTGGTGATGCCCTTTGACCAAACCATCGATGCTATCCACCATCCGCCCACTCATACTTCAGGGGGTGTTTTATGGAGTGTGTTTATGTATGAGACTGAGATACTAAATTGACACAACCCAGAAAGCCACGAAGAACATCTCGTATTACTGCGTTTTTATCATTTCTGATGCAAACCACTTTCAATATTGATTCTCATATAATATTTCTCCCATGCCCTTCCTCTTCCGCCCCCTCATCCTCCAACTCCATCCTCGTCATCCACCTTCTTCCCCCATACATTCCCTGTCTTCTTCTTCTTCTTCTTCTTCTTCTTCTTCTTCTTCTTCTTCTTCTTCTTCTTCTTCTTCTTCTTACTACTACTACTACCACCACTACTACTACTACTACTACTACTACTACTACTACTACTACTACTACTACTACTACTACTACTACTACTACTACTACCACCACCACCACCACTCCTCCTCCTCCTCCTCCTCCTCCTCCATCTACTTTTACATAGCGCAATATCCACTAAACGTGCTCAAAACGCTTTACAAACGCCACCTGACCAACATGTAGAACGAGACATTACACCTGTTAGAAGATATTACAATTTTTTCCCACAGAGACAACGCTGTTGACGGATAGGTACTCATTTTACACCTGAGTCTTGTGAGAAAATGTGAGTAAAAAGCCGTGAGACTCGAAACCAGAACCTCTTGATCCGAAAGCGAGTGACGTACATACCACAAGACCACATAGCCGTAGACCTGCAAACAAGTATACGTCGACTATACCCCTTTTGGATTTTAGGAAAATCCGATTTATATTATCATGAGGTGACTCTATTATGTATAGTAAAATAAAGGGAGTAAAAATGACTCTTATAAAAGATACAAAACAAAGTAAACGACGTTTCGGCTTTTGGTCTTCTTCATGTAAACAAGAAGTGAAATTTTGATATTTTTAAATTTTGATTTTGGTATGACTCTATTATCCTTTGCAAATAAAAATGTGGGAGTTTAAATTAAATTTTTCCTCGCACGCATCCGGTTTTTACTTTAAAAATAGACAATGATAATTCTTAATGTCAAATCGTTAAATTTGAGAACTTATCATTAAACAAAAAATATTACATTTTGATAAGAGATGATTTAGGTGAGGCGACGTGTACATATACAGGTCTGACATCCGAACCCGCTTATGGGCCTAGTTTAACATTGTTGTAATGGACAATATTTTGCGTCATTTTTTGAGATTTCCATTACGATGATGAGCTCATAGTAATTGGGTTATCAGACCTGCAAATAAGTGCACCCCGAAGTGAGGTTATTAGAGGGATATAATCAAAGCATTCTTCAACTCTTGTGCTTGAAATTTTGAACTCGTTCTTAATGCGCGCTCCCAAAAGCGGCATTAGGAATTTATTCTAAACCATGGAGTTCAAGACTGTGATATTATTCCTGACGATTGCACGAATGGAATCCATACTTTTGTTCTTTCATTGTGCCCTGATGATGCAGTGAATGAATCAGCTACGTAAATAATGACAAAAAGTGAGACGTCACACCTGTCTAGCATGGGCACTTTTGGTTCCACAATCAACAAAGAATCAAAATAATATATGTCTTTACTACGAGCACTGATTTTTTTTTTCAGCTTATCTCGCATTTTGCAGGGCTTCCATAATGAATGCCACATCTCCATGCATCTCGGTTCAGAGCATCATCTTCCTCCAGGCCCAGTTCTTTCAGTTCGTCCCTTACCTTATCAAATTATCTCGTCTTTGGGCGTCCCTTTTTCCTCTTTCCCGCTAATTGTAAGTCCAATACTTTTCTTCCCACGCACTCCCTCTCTCGTCTCTCTACATGTCCTAACCATTTCAATCTATCTTCTCTCATTTTTATTGATACATTTTTCACTTCAGTCAACCTTCGAATTCGTTCACTTCTCATTTTATCTTTTCTTGTCCAGCCAAGTGATCATCTCAAAATCCTCATTTCTGCCACCTTAACTTCTTTATCTTGTTTCTTTGTTGTAGCTTCTGTCTCTAGTCCATATAACATTGCTGGTCTTACAACTGTTGTATATATTTTCCCCTTCAGCTTTGCGGAAACTTATTTGTAACACATAACTCCAGTTACATTCCCCCAATCATTCCAGCCTGCCTGTATCCTCTTCTTAACTCCATCTCATTGTCTCCATCTCCTTATACAGTTGTTCCTAAGTATTTGAATTGTTTTGTCTCTGGCACATCCTATTCTCCTATCTTTATTGGTGGTTCTGCTCTCTGTAGTCCGATGCACAAATACTCTGTCTCGATCTGCTTACGCTTAATCCCATTCTTTCCAACACCCGTCTCCAACCCCCCAGTTCCTTTTCCGCCTCAGCTTTAGTATCATTCAAAAGTACTACGTCATCCCCATACATCATGGTGCCTCTCACCGAATGGGTTCTGTTAGAACATCTATTACTATTGCAAACAGCAGTGGGCTGAGAGCAGATCTCTAGTGTAATCCAACTCTTACATTAAATGTATCAATTGAGCTAACAGCTGTCTTACGAGCACTGTTGATTTTAAAAAATCAAATAGATCGAATTTTTATTCGCTAAAATGATTCAATGATTTGCATCTGATTGTCGACATCACTCGGAGAGGGAGACCTGTCGGTTTTACGGATTTCCAAATTGAACCCACTTTTGATTGCTGTGAGCCTTGTTAAGAGGAAATGACGTCACGACTTTGGAACCCTATAGTGTAGGCAAAGCAAGAAGTGAAAATACTGTAATAATTCGAGCTCCTTAAATAATCGAGCACTCTAAATATTCGTGTACATCAATTTATCACGAAATAAATAAATAAGTAAATAAATAAATAAATGAATAAATAAAATAAATATAAAAGTGGTCAATCTGAACCATTAGGCCCCCAAGCCGGAGTCTATACCGGGTTCTATATAGAGGGAAACAGACAATAGTATTTTCTTGCCACGCATTAGATAGGACGCTAGTCTATCACAAAGTACTTTCTGCCAGATTTAACAGACCCAGCTATCCAATTTACTACTAGGTGGACAGGGATCAGAAAAAATGGATTTGAAAATCAAGTTATAAAAATATTGCTTTTTATCGAATGACAAAATATAATTTATTGACTTTATTTATAAGTATGAATATTGGGATGTTTTGTTAACATCCGCAAATCATCTGTTGTTTTTCCTCAACAGGGGGCCGGAGTCATAGTGAGTCAAGCAGATTTATCATAATATGTTTGTTTACGTCGTATATGACGTCATGGATACAAATGTAGACAAGATGGCCGACCGCACAACATTTACCTCCGTCAGTGTTTTGTAAACAAAAACTCCAGATGAAACCAAGGTCATCCTATCTTGTGATGGAAGCTCTTACCTGATGATGATAAGGGTAAATAACGGACATAATAATGGGTGTCTGTGAGGTTATTGCGAAATTAGACTGGCGTTCTTATCATGAAATTTGTTTGCATGCAATTTACAAAGTCTCCTACTCTCTGTTTCTCTCTATATCATAATCCCCCTTATCTCCCTTTCTCTGTTTCTACTTTTCTCTGTCTCTCGTTTTCATTAAAAAGAAGACCAAAAAAAAAAAAAAAAAAAAAAAAAAAAATAATTGAAATAAAAAAAAAGAAAAAAAAAAGACAGCATCGTTTGAAAAGCAGCAATCACATATTTATAAATTAAGGAAGAAAAACAACACAAATTCAATAGACTTTTACCATTCGTTTTTCAGTGTTTTTTATTTCCAAGGGCCCCGCGTTTCTGTTTATTTATTTTTGCAAGGCCTATTGATTTCTTTGGGCCATTTATTTACAAGTATGTTTCTTTTCGACGATTATACAGATTCAGTGGGTGTATTGTGGAGATGACATACACGAATAGTTTTACATGTAGGATGAAGCGGATTTGCTAGTTCTTATTAAAAGGAAGAAAAGGGGGGAAAACCAGCATCGCTCGAACAACAATCACGCTATTATAAACTAAAGAAGAAAACTACACAAGAGAATACGACTTGTTCCATCCGCTTTTGTTTTTTTTTTTTTTATTTTTGTTTGTTTTGTTTTTTTGTTTTTGTTTGTTTTTTTTTGTTGTTTTTTTGTTTTTTTTTTTTTTTTTTTTTTTGTTGTTTTTTTGTTTTTGTTTTATTAGTATTTTTTTAACCAGTAAAATGCCGTACTCTGCAAAGTCACGTATCAAAACATTTAGCCAAAAAAACTCGTCTTTCAAATATCGATCGATTTAAATTATCCTCGTCTTGGCAACAACTCTCAAACCTGGGACTTCGCGAGGTTAACTGGTTTAAAAAGCCCACATTATATATCTATTCGAAACACGCGTTGACGTCGATATCTTCACAACCTTTTGATTGATTTTAATGATAATTAGCTCGAACACAAGAATTGTTAGTAACGTTAAGCCGATTTTTTTTTTGCATCGGTGACAATATCACACTTTGGGATTTTTCTTCTTTACGAAAAAACGAAGGGTCTGGGATGAGTGAACATTTTGATGTTTTACATTAGCAATATTATACACAGTGAATTCTGATGTGATTATGATCACTGAAGTCGCCCACCGGCTGACCACGGGTTTACATTTAATTTACGAGATTCATGTGTACTATTCACTAACATTGGTTCAAATACGATTCGATAGTCTGATGTCACGTCGCCCGGCAACGGTGGCCATCTTGGTTCTAAACAAAAAAAAAATCATTACTTTATATTTTTCATGCTGGCTAGAACTTTTCATATGTCTTGTGATCAGAATGTGCAAAAGTCAAAACATGATCAAATTTATGGGGTTTTTTCAACTGGATACGCTTTTATGCTCGCCGGAGAAATATTTCATACGGCGTCCGCCATTGTTCCGATAGTTCAGAGCCAGTGTTGCTAAGTTACCATGCGTCATTAGGAAGGAAGTGACGTTACGACTTTTGAATCCTATTGACACAGCAAATTGTACACTTTGTATACACTTGACATAAACAATGGTTACAATAATTTAATAGTTGAAAGCCAGTGGCGTAGCTTACTGTTGTGATTTCTACATTCATAAAAACTGATAACAATATAGATAGATTAAACATGCACATTTGTCACAATGAGGAACATTTACAAGTATTTCTCCAGAGAGGCGTAGCGCTGAATTCTTTTTTATGGCATGCAGCGAATAGTAATATGGCACACAACCAGAAACTCAGAGGGGAGAGGTCAAATTAATAATTATGACATTTAAAATTTGCACCTACTGTATTTGAAAACTACGGTTCCTTTGAAAGGCCATACGATCATATCGCCGTTGTCCATCAGCGAAGAGATAAATTGTAAATGCTATGAGCCTGTTTTCAACACTATGAAGTACTATATAGATAAATGCTATCTATTATTAGACTATTTCAAACAACCCAAAAATATTTGCTAAGCTACGCTACTGAATGCAGCTTTGTTATGATTATTTTCCCCACGGGAAAGAGAATTAACATACCATTACTTTAAACACTTTTATAGCAAACGATGAAAAGATCAAGGGAATTCGGCATTGTGAAAAAAACTGGTCAATCACTATCGGCCTTCAATATTCGTGACGTCACTTAAAATACAGACCCGTATGCCAAAAATCACGGCACCACATTTCGGTAACTTTGGAAGGTTTTGCGATATTCCGGGCGCACGGAAGTTGGAACGGACTATAATATGAAATAAGGAAGACTAAACCACACACATTTTACACTGGTTCTATTCATTTTTCCGTATCTTATTCAAATACTCTATCTCAAACATTAGTTATATTAATGGCCTGGGCAATAAACCTCTTATATCCAAATGTTATGCAACAAAGAAATGTAGAAGTGGGCGGATACCATGATGTGAAATAACAGTTCGGCCAATAATCAATTTTAATGTCAATAGACCCATTTTTCTAGCCGGCGTCTCATTTAAATGTCTCTTAAATGTCAACATATTTTTTTGAGGAAATCAATTTGAAAATGATTTCTTAACAGATCACAATGAAATTCAATCTTAATCATATCCTTTTCTTGAATGATAAAAATTCATTAATCTTTATTGGAGTTTGTTTTTATCTCTGCAGTGCAAGCATACAATCTGAAATTACCGGATGTGCATCTCAAAAATGATTATCTTCGAATTTTAAAGGGGAGATTGCGGACGGAAGTGGTTCGGTGATCAAAATGTGCATAGTTTTTTTATTGAATCTGATAATGGTTGTTTTGGCCCGTCAAATAATAAGCAAGAATTGTTTGTCTGGCCGTGGAAATGTCATCAAAAAGTTCACAACAAAAACAAAGACATAAAAAACAAAAACAGCGACAACAACAACAGCAAGAAAAACAACAACAACAACTACTACTACTATACTACTACTACTACTACTACTACTACTACTACTACTACTACTACTACTACTACTACTACTACTACTACTACTACTACTACTACTACTACTACTGCTACTGCTACTACTACTACTATACTACTACACTACTACTACTACTACTATACTACCACTACTACTACTACTACTACTACTACTACTACTACTACTACTACACTACTCACTACTACTACTACTACTACTACTACTACTACTACTACTACTACTACTACTATTACTACCACTACTACTACTACTACTACTACTACTACTAACTACTATACTACTACTACTACTACTACTACTACTACTACTACTACTACTACTACTACTACTACTACCTACTACTACTACTACTACTACTACTACTACTACTACTAACTACTACACTACTACTACTACTACTACTACTACTACTACTACTACTACTACTACTACTACTACTACTACTACTACACTACTATACTACTACTACACTAACTACTACTACTACTACACTACTACTACTACTACTACTACTACTACTACTACTACTACTACTACTACTACTACTACTACTACTACTACTACTACTACTACTACTACTACTACTACTACTACTACTACTACTACTACTACTACTACTACTACTACTACTACTACTACTACTACTACTACTACTACTACTACTACTACTACACTACTACTACTACTACTACTACTACTATACTACTACTACTACTACTACATACTACTACTACTACTACTACTACTACTACTACTACTACTACTACTACTACTACTACTACTACTACTACTACTACTACTACACTACTACTACTACACTACTACTACTACTACTACTACTACTACTACTACTACTACTACTACTACTACTACTACTACTACAACTACTAATCCTTAGACAAATTCGTAGTCTTGTGGTATAACACTCGAATTAGGACTGGAAGGTCCAGGGTTAGAATCCCGCTCTGAGCTGAGCATAGTTGAGTCCTTGGAAAAGGCTTAATACTCACATTCTCTCACCATACTCCAGTGTAAAACGAGTTCATGGCCATTAACAGCTTTGTCCCTGTCGGGACAAATAATATTTTTAATAAGTGGCGCGTGTTTTTCTTCTTTTTCTCAGCTGTCCCTCAATGCACAGCTGCAAACGTTTGTATGAACCTCTGAATCAGTTTTTCTTAATCAAAAAATATTTTTTCATTAATTGTAAAACAATAGGAAAGGATTTCGCTTATAACAGCTAAACCCTCTATATTAAAATCGATAACTGGTAAGGATCGTTTGAAGGATCGATTGAATAAGAAATACAAATAAATAAATAAATAAATGTAAACATCCTATTGTGATAATGTAACAATGATAATATCACGACAAGGTCGGAAGAAGTTTCATGTGTACACGCTTAGGAGTCGAGTTCTTCACAAGTCAATAACCTTTTTATGTATGCACCGTGGAAACTTTGACCTTTGCGCATTGG
>NC_088363.1:25511211-25518711 GCF_034508935.2 Berghia stephanieae
GTTGTTAATATTGTTGTTGTTGTTGTTAATGATGATGATGATGATGATGATGATGATGATGATGATGATGATGATGATGATGATGATGATGATTATGATGACAACGACGATGTCGTCGACAATGATGGTTACCATACGATATTACAAAATTTATTCAATCTTAGGCTTTCGCCAATTAATCATACAATTTGATGACCACATACATGAAAGTGGAAAATAATGGCAAATGGGACCAAACAATAAACTGATACCATTAATAACCACCAAAAAAAAATACAACAATAGTAATACCACCAATACGTACAATAATAATAACAATGATAATAATAATAATAATAATAATAATAATAATAATAATAATAATAATAATAATAATAATAATAATAATAATAGTAATAATAATAATAACAATAATAATAATAATAATAATAAATAATAATAATAATAATAATAATAATAATAATATAATAATAATAATAATAATATATAATAATAATAATAAATAATAATAATAAATAATAATAATAATAATAATAATAATAATAATTACCATCATCATTACTACTACCACCACCGCTACCACTATACCACCATCACCATCATTATTACGTTTCCAATTATTTTTTCTCGTTTTTTAAAATTTGATATCTATCAAAACAGACGAAAATTCCGGTGATTTTTTTAAAGGGTAGTTAAAATATCTACGATTTTATTAGCCCTGAAAACTACGATTTTTATTTTCCTATCTAAAGTAGGCAGGTCTGCTATGACAAGTATCAGTATCAGTTCCATAGTCAAAATAAGACAAACAAAAACAACGTTTATTTAATATTAGGCTTTCGCCAATACTTCATACAATATAATTAAGACAAAATAATGTTACCAATCTCTCCTCATGTATTCGTTTGACTATCGTCACAATAATTACCGTGTTATCTTTGCTCCTTACCCAACCAATCCCTTGCTTCCCGCCTCTTCATCGCGAACCATCTTATGTATGTATTAGCTTCAGGACGGGCAAGTACGGAATCTGCCCACCCTTCCGTATTTCCTCTATAACTTAGAATTCAACTATCTCCTTACTCAGAAGAGTATTTCTCGTATACTAATTCAATTGTTGAGAAAACCAAAATGGTGGTTGTATTTTATATATTTATTTAGTCGTGACTTTTGAATAAAAGTGTTTTGTTTTATTAGAGGGAATACAATAGAAAATTACATTGTTTTGCAAAAATATTTAGTCTGGCAATAAAAATACAGCGGTAATTACTTTAAGAATAATAAAAAAAAAAAGAATTAACAAATTAATTTGTTAAAAAACAAAACAAAAAACAACAACAAAAAACAACAACAACAACAAACAAATAAGAAAACAATTTAAATAAATGAGTTTTGAGAAACACTAAAGAAAACGAGGGGGAAAAAAAGAAATAATTTAAATGGATAAACAAATATATTAAAACAACACAAACTAATACTAAATTGATATAATATTAGTAAATTAATAAATTTAATTCAATCCTGGAACCTTCCCAGCACAAGTAAGGCAATAAATAAGAAAAAGTTCGTTTGCCAAAATCTCTATTTAGTGTACACTGGTTAATAAGGTGGGCTCATTTGAATTAGCCCGACCTAGTACTAGAGAGGCCAGACAGCAAAATCACCGTCAGGCGACGTGACGATGAGATGACGATGTGGGCGGAGTGGAGTGGAGTGGTTGGGGTGGGGGGGGGGGGGGGTGATAAAAAGAACAGGAGCGTATCCTGGTTTATGTATTACGGGATGCAGGGGGATTCGCAATCTCTCAAAAATACACACAAATTGATTTCAGTACAAAGTATCAATTTTAAGTAGTAACTTTTGAAATTATCTAATTTAGATTTGATTATTTCGGACCTGGTAATACAGCATATAACTTGAAAAAACAGGCTGGTATTTGCCCACCCTGCCCATTATTACCAGCCGTCCCTGCTTCAGACCTTCTGATTGTTGGGCAAACTTCCGACCATTAAAATGTCTGTCCTGACTTGTCCAGAAAGGTATGTGGACACACAACCTTAGAGCGAGGAGCAAGAGAGGCAGAGCGGGAATCGTGGATCAGATTTTGGGGGCCGGAACAGCGGCACAACAGCAGTTCGCACAGTCATAAAAAGGGAGCGCGGAAACTAACGAGTAGAAAGTAAGCAAACTGAACGTAGTAAAGTTGTAGGAAAGAAAGACAGAAAGAATAATAAAAATTGAAAACGAAAAGTCGCATTTTCATCGGCAGAAAAGTGATATAAAACAAGGTGCTCTAGATCTGACGGAACCAAACCATTAATATAACCACAATTACGTTATTGATATAAAAAAATTATTTTTCAGTTGTTTTGAATCGATTGTTTGTTTTGCTAGATTCCATATATTCAATCTTATAAAAGACTTAAACAGGCACTTCTTATAACTATAAAATATTGCCGCGCGTTTTGGAGAAGAAAAAAACCCAAAAACTATTTAATTTTTCGAAAAGAAACATTTTATTCCATAAACACTGTATATTCTCAAGATTATATGAAAACAGAGAAGCCGTGACTTAAATTGTGTTTTAAACTGTGATATTTTTGTTTTTACAATTTTGCCATAATTTTATACACCAATCTATAAAATTTTCCACATTCAAAATGATTCTGAGCCACCCTCTTGTTCTATTCGTTGTTCTCTGCGGGATTTCCTTGAGCACAGTAAGTACATGGTTCAAACATAACTTATAATTATTATTATAATTTTTTTTATACAAGGGGACCCGATAACTCATTTGGTAGAGCATTCGTTTCACACGCAAATTGACCAAGATTGATCTCGGGTAAAGTCGAGTTTTTTTCTGCCCCCCCCCCCCCCTTCCACACTGGAGTGATTGGGTGGCTGGGTCTATTAGATTTGACAGAAAGTACTTTGTGCTAGACCAGCGTCCTATCAAAAGGATAGCAATTGCTATTGTTCGTTCCCGGTATAGAAATCGGGATAAACTCCGGCTCCATGGGCCTAATGGCTCTGAAAGACTTCCTGCTTACTTGACTATTGGAAGTTCTATGAAATATAGTTTAAATTAAATATTGAATGACTTTAAATAAAAGAATATTTGGGAATCACCCTACATTTTAGATTCGATTGAATATAATTGATGAAATTGTTTTGTTTTTTATATAAACTTAAGTAAATTGCAAATTTAAAAAAAAGTAAAACAAAACGTAAGTGGTGCTATAAGGTCACATCATAACTCTTGTGGAATCTACGATGGCAAGCAAAACGAGGTTGTGATGTTCAAAATCCGCAACATCTCTTCTTTATCATTCTAAGAAAATTGGGGTTGTTTTGTTTGTTAGTTTTTTTTTTGTTTTTTGTTTTTTGTTTGTTTTGTTTTTTGGAAGGGGGGGGGTTGGGGGGGGGGACAATTATTTAGTGCGATACCGAGGAAGAATATTTCGTCTTCTTTCTTTGCCTCATGAAAAATACCCTGTTTGTCATCATGGCACTCACTTTCGGATCGGAAGGTCCTGGATTCGAGCCTCGCTCGACGCATAGAAATTTGGTCCTTGGAAAAGGCTCTTTACTCACATTCTCTCACCGTACTCAGGTGTAAAATGAGTACCGTTAACAGCCCTGTCTCTGTCGAAAAAAAAGTAATATTGCCATATCTTGTTCTATATGTTACGTGTTGCTGTTGGCCAGGGACCCTTTGTTAAGTGTTTTGAGCACATTAAGTGGATATTGCGCTTTATAAAAAAGCCCAAGTCATTTAACAAACTCCCAAAATTCTATACCATAGAGCATTTGATTGGAAAGATCTCCTTTTATCTTTTAAATCGTTCCCCCCCCCCCCCCCCTCACAAAAACAAAAAACAACAACAACAAAAAAAACAACAAACAAACAACAACCCCTCCCCACAAAAACAAAATACAAACTAACAGAACTGTTTTTTAAATACACCGTCTTTAACTGTAACTAGGCATTTTTGTTCATTTGTAGCATATAAGTTTTATTGTTATTTGTTATTTATTCGTTTTTAACTTTAAGTCTTTCATAATTACATATGAATCTGCAAGTTTAAGCAAATAATTACTCGTATGTTGAGTAAATGGCGGAAGATTATTTTATGTCGTATTTTTACCCTATTGTTACCCAAAGCAATAAATATCTTGCGTCTGTGTGGTCTTGTGGATGACACTCGCTTTCGGATCAGAAGGTCCTGGGTTCGAGCCTCGCGCTCCGCGCATAGTTGAGTCCTTGGAAAAGGCTCTTTACTCACTTTCTCTCACCGTACTCAGGTGTAAAATTATTACCTGGCCGTTAACAGCGCTGTCTTTGTCCGAAAAATTGTAATATCGCCTAACAGGCAGCATGTCCCGTCCTACATGTTAAATGTTGCTGTTGACCAGGGATCCCTTGTAAAGCGCTTTGAGCACATTTAGTGGATATTGCGATATATAAAACTCAATTTTATTATTATTATTTTATTTAAAAAAAATTTTTTTACCCTGTGTAGTGACAGGTAATGTAAGATCACTGAAAAATAAAATTGATGAACTGTTTTCACTGTGTCGTTTTAATAGTGACTATCGTCAAGCCTCCATAATAGCGTTAACAGAGACTTGGCTATCTCCTCAAATACCATCATCATGTTTTGATATTGAACAATATTCACTATTTCGAGGAGATCGGACTAATGTAAATAAACGAACTGGGGGTGGGGTGTGCACATATATTAACAACAAATGGTGCCACCCCAATAACTGTCATATAAGGAAAATGTATTGTGACGACTATAGATAGAATGCGCTTGGCCAAGGAGTTCACAACATTGCCATCCGGAAGTATAACGGACCAACACACAAACTCTGTGTAACTATGAACTTTTATAGTGTGGTTAATACAGTTTAGTGAGAACAACTCACAAACGCGGATGGCAAAAACAATAACAAAGGCCTGAGTGACGTCATCTGCATACTATCTATATTGAATTTATTACTGTTTCGTCACGACCATATTATCTACCCCGGGAATATACACATGTCATCATCATCAACGTCTACATTCCACCATCATCAGACAACACCACAGCGAAAAATATTTTGAGGAAAGAAATACAGGACATTCAAATTAAGTCACCCGATGCCGTATTGATGGTCACTGGCGATTTTAACCAATGTAACGATTTTACTCTCCCGGGACTTCATCAATACGTGGACTGCGAGACAAGGGACAAAAAAACATTAGATTTATTCCTGTGTAATATCAAAAATAGTTATAAATGTTTACCCCGTGCCCCATTAGGTTTATCTGACCACTGCATGTTCTTGCTACTCCCCACCTACCGCCCTGTTTTTAAACGTGTAAAACCAGTAAAGAAAAGTGTACAGATCTGGAACGGAAGTGTGTGTGAAGATTTGCGTGGTTGTTTTGAATGCACTGACTGGAATGTTTTTATCGAATCATGTGATAGTGTGGATGAGCTGAATGACTGTGTGAGTGAGTATTTAAAATTCTGTGAACAGCTAGTGTCTTGTAAAAAAGAAATAAAATATCATCCTAACAACAAGCCTTGGATAACAAAAGATCTAAAACTTTTATTGAACCAAAAGAAAACTCTCTTTACTAGTGGAAACAAAAAAGATCTGAAAACAAAACAAAAAGAGATAAAGAGAGTAATATCCAGTTGTAGAGACAAGTACAAAAATAAAATTGAAAAATGCTTTTCTTCTGGGATATACGGGACACGTGGCGGGGGCTTAAAACTGCTGTTATCTATAATCCAAAGCCCACGATTATATCAGAAGACATCGAAATTGAAACTCTAAATAAATTTTATTCACGTTTCGACACAGCAAACAAATTTGATATTGAAAATGAAAAACATAAATTAGACAGGGCTTTGGAAGATGAAATGCTATTGAGGTCAGTGAAGAAGAAACGAGATTCGTATTTTCGAAACTAAACGAGAGGAAGGCTGCTGGGCCGGATGGATTGAAAGGAAAATTATTAAAAGAATGTGCCCATCAGCTTTCCCCCATTTATACACATATTTTTAACTGGTCCCTCCAATGCGTTTCGATCCCTGAAATTTGGAAAACTTCAAAAATTATTCCTGTTCCAAAAAAAGAAAAACTTGAAACTATGAACGATCTCAGACCTGTTGCACTGACTTCAATAGTCATGAAATCTTTAGAAAAACTTGTTCTTGTTAAAATTAGGAATCAGTTTATGCCATTGAGTGATAGTCATCAATTTGCTTACAAACCAGGACGTGGCGTAGAGGATGCCATTTTGCTGTTTACAAACAACATCTACAGGCATCTAGATCACGCTAGGAGCTATTGCAGATTGCTTTTTGCGGATTTTTCTTCAGCATTCAATACAATGCAACCTCAGTTGGTTGTTCAAAAATTGACTAGTCTGAATTTAAACAAGTATATAATTGCTTGGGTGCTCGAATTTCTTACGGAGAGAGCACAATATGTTCAATTAGGACAAAACAAATCTTCCTGTATAACTACAAATACTGGTGCTCCTCAAGGTTGTGTATTGTCCCCTGTATTATTCACAATATACACGAATGACTGTAGAAGTCAAAACCTGAGTGTACCTTTAATAAAGTTTGCAGATGACACCGCTCTTCAAGGCCTCATAACAAATGGCAACGAAGTGGCTTATAGGCAAGAAATTGATAGATTTGTGTCTTGGTGTGATGCCCACCACCTAGAGCTTAACATAAGCAAGACAAAGGAGCTAGTGATTGACTTTAGGAGAGTGAAGGAACCGATAGAACCGTTAAAATTAAAGGACCAATTCGTCCAGCGAGTTCCTCACTACAAATACCTTGGTGTAACGATTGATGACAGGCTCAAGTGGGATGAACACTTGAAAATAATTAAGCATAAGATGTGCAGACGTACATATTTTTTATCAAAACTCTCTCAGTTTAGAATAGATAAAACCCTCTGCACATTATTTTATAGAGCAGTAATTGAAAGTGTTTTGTCATTTTGTATAACAGCTTGGGGAGGCAATTGCTTAGCAGTGGAAAGGAACAAAATAAATTCAAATATTAAAAAAATCCATTAAACGCTATATAAATGATGTTGACGATGTAGATCTTTTATACGAGAAATTTTGTATAAATAAAATAACTAAAATATTAAATGACCAGTGTCATCCACTAAGACCATCAATTATTATGTCAGAAAGAAGTGGTCGCCCTTTCTCTATTTCAACGAAAACAGAGAGACACCGAAAATCTTTTCTGCCGTCCAGTATTAGGCTTTATAACAACAAGCAATAATCATTTTATATAATAATTTCTCATTTTTACTTTTAAAAAATGTAAATATTAATTTATTAATTTATTTGTTTTGCAATCTTTTCAATTTTCAATTTATAGTGACAGTTTTAACTATTATACAGTGTTGAAATTATTCATATTATAAAGTGCAGCTCTGGTTATAGAGCTGCTCCTTTTTAAAAAA
>NC_088363.1:25523711-25541211 GCF_034508935.2 Berghia stephanieae
CATTGTTATCTATTATCTTTGGAATGTAATGTACTATCCAAATATTACTTGGCCATTTATCTTATTGTGTTGTGTGAACAAAAGCAATCTTTCATGATTGTTTTTTATGGTTATATATATGGTTGTATTTTTTATTTTTTTTTGGTGGTTATTAATGGTATCAGTTTATTTTTTGGTTCCATTTACCATTATTTCCCATTTTCATGTATGTTGTCATCAAATTGTGTGATTTATTGTCGAAAGCCTACGATTAAATAAACTTTGAAACTTTGAAACTATCCTTATCAGTCTGGAACCCGCTTATATGGGTTATCAGTTTTATTATTATTATTCACATAAATTAAAGTATAATCCGTATGACAGCGCCTTGTGTGGCCGTATCATCTTGTCACAGTATGATTAAAGGTATCTTAAAGTCTATAGGGATATACCGCCATTTGGAGAATGTTTGTACGAATGTGTGTTTGTGTGAGTGGGGGAAGGGGGGGGGGGGGGCGCATGGCAGTATCTGGTTACATCTGTATGTTTAGAGGGGAGGGGGGGGGGGGGTGAGGAGAAGGTTGTTTTGTTTTTGGTTTTGTTTTTTGGGAAGCAGGGGTGGGGGTTGTCTTCAAATCGACTAAATGCTTTTCAAAAGTTCTTATGCCGAAAAAAAATCGAAAACAAACACACACACACACACACACACATACACACACACACACACACACACACACAGAGACACAAGGGATCGTCTGATAAAATATATATCACGAAAGCTTCGTGTGCTCAAAAGCAATTCTATATTTTAAAAATTCCCCTAATGACTAATTTTAAAAAATAGATACATATTTTTTCATGTTGAAATCGACAGAGTATTTTTAAAAAATCTCATTTAAAAAAACAACCTCTCCCCTCTCCCCAATCGCATAAGGTATTTTTTAAAAATCTTTCAAGAGAATAAATGTCCACTCAGTCATCGCTTAAAACTATGACGTAATTGTGACGTACTCGGATCAGTATTACTCATGGCTAAAAATAATTCCGGAAATCTTACCTTATCGCGTCCACTAAGGCGAGTGACACCCGGCACATTTCAATGCTCTAATTACCTGGGTTTGTTCCACGAATGTAACATTAGCCACGATTGCAGCGATCTCCATAATATGATTCATGGGTATAATCAGATATTTAATATGTCCCTTTGTGTTGCGAGCGCGTAATGCGTATCTAATATTATACCCATTAACCAGTTTACTACGGTACTTTTGGAAAGACACGTATTTAAAAATTTGGCCAGAAAACTCGTCCTTCAAATATCGATTCATTTAACTGACCCCCATCTTGGCAAAAACTCTCAACCTTAGGACCTCGCCAGCTCCAAATGATTGGTTAACTACTTTTATTCCACCCCTCTCCCTAAATAGTAGCAGGTAATGAATATAATGTTTACAACAATAATTTGTGACGTCAGATTATAAATAGTTAAATTTCCATAAACATCCGATTCTTTAAAAAGAAGTATCATATCTAAATGTATTTGAAGATATCTTTTATTCAAAGATGACGAAATAGAAATCGATTGAAGGTAGAATAAACGATTTCTTTCATACACTCTTCCGTTTTGGAATTCGAACTTTGTTCCCATCGCGTACTCTCAAGCTCGTGCAGCGGTTGGGAGCACGTCCGACTTTCCAAAAAGCAAGAGTGTAAGAATCGTATAGTATAACATAAGGTGAAATATAATCCAAACACGCTAACAAAAGAGTACTTTGTAGTGGGACAGGTTCACAAATAATTAAGGTGGTGTCTCCTTAATATTTGCTTTCAATTTATGCACGTTTATAGGTTCAAACACAGAGAGGATTGATAATTGCCTTGAACTGTTTAAAATCTGAAACATTATCACAAAAGTCTAGTTCATTTCTGATTGCTTTGACTTTTTATTCATAGTTATTAGCAAATTTATCTGCCAAACTATTTGTATTCGTTGGTTGGGATGTTTGTTTTGTTCTTCCCAGCAAATCATAACATGTGGAAAACAACAGAAGAGAGGTGCATGGTAAAATTAAACATTATAAATAATACCCAAGTGTACGTCATGTCTTAGAATAATCATCTTATCATATATTTGGCAAATTGGAGTTTTTGTAGCATTGAGGCTCCGAATCCATTGAACCAATCGTCACCAAATTTTGCATAGTGTTTACGATTGACATGAAGATGGTTTGTGTGTATTATGAGATTGATTAGATATGCGATGATTTTATCGAATAATCAAATTTGTTTTGTCAAATCCCATAGAAGACAGCCGTCATTGTTAGCACGTGGGTTGTGTGTCAACCTTCCGGTTAGAGAGTATGGCATTGAGATGGGAATACTTGCATTGAATCGATTCCAGTTAATGGTTCCTCTTTCTTTTGAATAGAATCAATTTCTTAAAATGTATATAAACCAATTTCCGCTCTTACCATTGGGGAATACTTCTACAATAAATGAGCGAAATTTAGAAGGTATTAAATGCAGAAAATACCTCTAACTTTTAACCTTTAACTGCGTGCCCTGGAAAAACATGTATTTAATAATTTGGCCAGAAAACTCATCCTTCAAATATCAATCGATTTAAATGACCCTCGTCTTGACTAAAATCTCTCAAATCTTCATTTAGTTTTAAAAACTTTTCTCCCCCATTATAGAATATTGGCTGTTAGACGAGCTTCAAAATTATATATTGGATTATTTCATATTGTTTTCTTTCTCCAGGTAATTGGGCAAATGGATGTGATCAATTCTTTCAATAGTAACAGCGCTGGTGTTGGGAGCCAAGTAGTTAATCAGGAGGAACCTGGTTCGGTCCCTGCCGAGGACCCAGATGACGAGGACGACATTCAGGTCCGTCTTGGACAAGTGGATTCCATCGAAGACTTCATGGCTTTGTTAACGCTGAATGGACAACAAGTTGCGACCGAAGACCGTAAGATACTTGCGTTTACCGTTTTTGCTGTTGCTCTTGTTGTTGTGTAGAGAAATTAATTTAACACCAGGAATATGCGATTTGGGTTCAGTTTGTGTATTGTTTAAAATTTTTTTTTTAAATTGAGATTTATATGGCGCAATATCCACTAATTGTGCTCAAAGCGCTTTACAAGAGGTCCTGGTCAACAGCAACATTTAACATGTAGGACGAGACATGATGCCTGTTAGGCGATATTATAATTTTTCAGACAAAGACAACGGTCTTAACGGCAAGGTCCTCATTTTACACATGAGTACGGTGAGAGAATGTGAGTAAAGAGTCTTTTCCAAGGACTCAAATATGCGCCGAGCGCGAGGCTCGAACTCAGGACCTTCCGATCCGAAAGCGAGTGTCATACCACAAGACCACATAGCCGCACGTTTAGAGGAGAAAAAATATTGTTTTATTTAACCAATTAACCGCCGTACTCTGGAAAATCGTGTATTTTAAAAAATGTGACCAGAAAACTCAACCTTCGAATATTGATCGATTTTAACGACCCTCATCGTGGAAAAAAACTTTTGAGAGTTTAATATGAGGGTCATTTATATCATTGATATTTGTGCGGCTATGTGGTCTAGTGGTATGACACTCGCTTTCGGATCGGAAGGTCCTGGGTTCGAGCCTCGCTCGACGCATAGTTGAGTCCTTGGAAAAGACTCTTTACTCACATGCTCTCACCGCACTCAGGTGTAAAATGAGTACCTGGCCGTTAACAGCGTTGTCTTTGTCCGAAAAATTGTACTATCGCCTAACAGGCGTCATGTCTCGTCCTACATGTTAAATGTTGCTGTTGACCATGGACCCCTTGTAAAGCGCTTTGAGCACGTTAAGTGGATATTGAGCTATATAAAAGCTCCAAAAAAAAAAAAGGACGAGTTTTCTGGCCAAATTTTTAGATACATGCTTTTCCAGAGAAGCAGTTAAATGGTTAAAGGCATAAAACATTTTAAAAATTCCTATCTCTGATCATTTTAAGTGTAAAGTCACTTTTCCTTAACTGGTTCATCCCGACATAAAACCAAATTGAGGTGATAGGTCACATTGGGGCAAATTTGCCGAACGAAATTTTATCAGACCTTGCCCAGCACGATATAATCTAATTTAATGCTACGCCAAACCGAAATGTCATTCTAAGGATTCCTCGAGAAAACCAACCACCCAACGAGTTGTTAAATTATTTGACAACAACAAAGTCCCACGATATATTTCACAAATTAACGATGCTAACGCTTTAATTGGCGCGCTTTTGGCTCATCATATCTCCCGCCGCTAAGAGGTGGTAGGTGATATGGATGCCATGAATAGATTCTTACGCCTCTTTTAACCCTCTTATCGTCACTGCCACCAACCAGGCCGCATCGTGCTATGTTGGCTTCAGGGGAAGATAAGACAAATTCCAGCTCGCGTTCACCCACCCTATTATCCTGAGTTAATTCAATGTTGTCAAATACGAGAAAGAATATTTTCTGTATTAAATCGTAAGAATTCCAGTCTATCTTTTTGAAGTAAATAAAAAAGATGGATGGTCTTATGATGAGGTCACTAATCTCCACTGGCATTTGGAATGTTTATAAACACTTCTTCGAAGTTGATAGGAGTTTCTCCTCTTGAGAGAAAATAAGACTGGTTTGAAGTATGTACTGGTTGAACTTGCAAAACTTAACATAACAGAACACCTTCTTGAATACTCCGCCCCCCCCCCCCCCCCCCCCCCTCAAGAAAGCAAAGAGTTTAAACAGTGCATAATAATAATAATAATAATAATAATAATAATAATAATAATAATAATAATAATAATATAATAATAATAATAATAATGATAATAATAATAATAATAATAATAATAATAATAATAATAATGATAATAATAATAATAATAATAATAATAATAATGATAATGATAATAATAGTCGTAAAAATGAAATTATAAAAATAATAATACTAATAATAATAATAATAATAATACTAATGATAATCATCATCATCATCATCATCATCATCATCATCATCATCATATTATTATTATTATTAATAATAATGATAATAATAATAATAATAATAATAATAATAATAATAATAATAATAATAATAATAATAATAATAATAATAATAATATAATAATAATAATAATAATGAATGGCATTTATATAGCGCTTCACTCCGTTGTCACAGGCTCTAAGCGCTGTACATTGATAAAAAATAAAATATATTACAGTAAGACAAGTGTTGATGGAAAAGTGATATGAATTCAATTTAACAACAACAAAATATGATCATAGTGTTGCAGCTTATAGCGTAAAAAGATATAACTTTAAGCGAGATTTGAAAGTTGTCAACGAATCCGAGCATCTCACATGTGATGGGATAGAGTTCCAAAAATGGGGTGCCGAAAATTGAAAGGATTGCTCACCTAATTTACGGAATGTCTTAGGTTTGACAAGGATTGATTGGTCATTGATTGACCTCAAATTTATATTGGGGACATAGGTGTTCAGATGGTCTTTAATATAAGAAGGATTGTTAGTGCTCAAGGATTTGTAGACAACAGTACAAATCTTTTAGGCAACTCTTTTCTCCACAAGAAGCCAATGTAACTGATTATGATGATAATAATAATGATAACAATGATGATGATGATGATGATGATGATGATGATGATGATGATAATAATAATAATAGTAATAATAATAACAAAAACAATAATAATAATAATAATAATAATAATAATAATAATAATAATAATAATAATAATAATAATAATAATAATAATAATAATAATACCCTAGAAAGCGATCTCACTCACGCAATACCCTCATTCTCGTAGATAATCGGTACGTAAGATATATCATCCCTAACTGCAGTAATATGATTAAGATAATCTTTCGTTTCAGAACCAACCGAATGCCATAAACATTAATGATGTTAGTGACGTCATAATATTTCCATATTTATATCATTAGGCGTTATTGCGGTCCGAGATCTCTCATAATAACGTTGCTGAGATAACAAATTTAACCCGTTGCACGCGTGGGACTTCTATTGACGTATCTCAAGTGTATCCAGCTATTACGTTGGGCAAATGTGTGGGCGGATTTATCTTTGTTAGTGCAATTGCACAATTACTTAAGCGCGTAAATAGAAAATTGAGTTACAAAGAAAAGTTAAACTAGTTTTGATTTTATTTATCCATTCGTGGAAACCTAACTTGATAACAAAAGATGAGTAGTGTATAATTCCAGAACTAAAAAAGAAAAACGAACAAAATTTATACAGGATGTTAAATCTAAAATAAAAGTACGAGCTTTTCAAGACAGGGAGACGATAAAATGGATGTTGCTATAACGCAATTACTGGGACTATGTGCCTAATTAATGCACATTAAAAAAAAACAACAACAGAAAACTAATATTAGAGTAACGAATGTTCTTACTCCCGCACCCGTTTTATCTTTTACCTCTCTCTATTTTTACGCTCTCCTCCCTTCACACACACTTTCATGTACGCATATCACATACACGCGCGCGCGCACTTATACACACATATACTTATAAATATATTAATATTAGGTGGGCGTTGATCCATAAATCAAAATATTATGTTGGCATAGGTACTCTGAAAAAAAAAATATATTTTTAAAAAATGGCTGGAAAAGTCATTCTTAAAATATCGATCTGACATTTTTACCGACCAGTCTTTAAGTTGAAGGACCAATTTTCTAACCAAACATTTGTCAATTATTTTTTTTTTTTTAGAGTAAGAACATTTTCTAAAAATTGATTTAATCAGTTTACTGCCGTGCACTTGAAAAAAACAACAAACACGTAGTTAACAATTTGGTAAGAAAACACGTCCTTCAAATATCGATCGATTTAAATGGCCTTCAAAATGGCAAAAACTCTCAAACCTGGGACTTCGCAAAGTGTCACATATTTTTATCTGACCTTAATTTGTTTATTTAGTGATCTATTTATTTATTTATTTAATTATTTTATAAAGATTTGTCAGTCGATTTGACACATAGATAAATAGGATGACGATGCTATATCGAATAACTATACACGACCCTTTCATCTTCTAACCAGGATACCGGTAAATAAATATCACATGTCCTCAATTAATGAGATACGGAGTGTCGGGAAGATATGGGGGAAAATCATTGACCGTCATCGTTTGTACCGGACAAACTTCCTGTTGAATTCCGGTTGTGTCATTTGCATTTAGATTGCTTTGTTGCAATTCCAAACCTTTAGGCTGTGACCCCTGACCTCGGTGTTTGTCGGAGATGGACAAGATATTGGGTTTGAGATTATGATAAATCTAAGAAAGTATGGGGACAATCTATGAATACGATTAGCCCTAAACGAGCATCGCGAAGAAGTTTCAAGTTTATTATACCGATTAAGCAATTAAGAATGTATCTGAAAATACACAACAAAGAACATTCCCGGATATCATTGCAGTTCAATCGGTACAGTATTCAGGATCCGTATATATATGTCTGGTTCGAATCCACATACAGCGATTGGGTAGCTGGGTCTATGTCAGGTTTGTCAGAAAGTTTTTTTTTTTTTTTTTTTTTTGGTTGTTTTTTTTTTTTTTTTTTGTAAATTGGCGCCCTGTTAAAAATAGCGACGAAGTAACATGGTACTGCTCGCTTATCAGCATAGAAACTTAAAGTAGATATAGGCCTTCTGGCTCTAAAGAAATACATATTGTCTTGCGGAAGGTCCTGGATTTGAATCCCGCTCTGGATGGCGCATAGTTGACAGGGCTCTTTCCTCACATTCTCTCATCGTACTCGGGTGCTAAATGAGTACCTAGCCATTAACACCGTTGTCTCTGTCCGAAAAATTGTCATACTGCCGAACAGGCTTAACGCTTCGTCCTACATGATAAGTGTTGCTGTTGGTTGGGGAACCCATGGAAAGCACGTTTAGTTGATATTGCGCTATATAAAAGCTCATATTTTGTTTTTGAATTAAATTATTAATTTATGTATAGTGAGTCATTATGATTTTTTTGTGGTTTTTATAGCCTTATAATACTCTCGTTACAAAGTCAAGCGATACTGAGTACGGTCTGGAGCCGGATAAATGGCAGCATTCCCAAAACGCTGGCATCGGGATTGTGTCTGTGGAAGGAATGAAATTGACGTCACTCAGCTCCATGTTATTAATTTTAGCCAACCATTTATATGACTAGTCCTCACTAAATTGTATTGATCAGACTATAAACATTCAAGGTTACACATAGTTATGTGTGTCCGGTCGTCATATCCGGCTGGCGCATGTAGTTAGTATTTTACTTAAACACATAACATCAATGGATAAGGCAATTAAATACAGGATACACATTTCGGCTTAGGTTTTGATGAGTGCCTGGCTACTCACTATTTCTGCCGCCAGATCAATCGTGTCAACGCATGTGCGGCTATGTGGTCTTGTGGTATGACACTCGCTTTCGGATCGAAGGTCCTGGGTTCGAGCCTCGCTCGGAGCATAATTGAGTCCTTGGAAAAGGCTTTTTACTCACATTCTCTCACTCAGGTGTAAAATGAGTACCTGGCCGTTTACAGCGATGTCTCTGTCCAAATTTTTTTTGTAAAATCGCCTAATAGGCGTCATGTCACGTCCTACATGTTAAGTGTTGCTGTTGACCAGGGACCCCTTGTAAAGCGCTTTGAGCACGTTTAGTGGATATTTCCCTATATAAAAGCCCAATTTAATTTAACGCACGAAACAATGTGCAACCTGAAAAATGTCAATTTTGACAGAGAAAAAATATATACCTAGTAAGAACTATTCCATCAGGGATTCCCGATAGCTAAGTTTGTAGAGCACTCACTTCACACGCAAAGGGACCGAGGCGATCCAGGGTGAAGTCGAGTTGGGTTTTTTTTACCACCCCCCCCCCCCCCCCCACCCCGTACACCCAGCAGAGATTGGGTAGCTGATTCCGTCCGATCTGGTGGAAAGTATTTTGTAACAAACTGCTGTCTAATCCAAAGGATAGCTAGCAATTGCTATTTTCCATTCCACGCTATAGAAACCGGGATGAACTCCGTC
The DNA here is from genome assembly GCF_034508935.2 of Berghia stephanieae. Taxonomy (NCBI): domain Eukaryota; kingdom Metazoa; phylum Mollusca; class Gastropoda; order Nudibranchia; family Aeolidiidae; genus Berghia; species Berghia stephanieae. Next base: position 25,532,775 of record NC_088363.1, read on the forward strand.
TCCATTTGATCGAATTCTTTCTTTTTTACTCTTCCAAGTTGTGGGTCTAAAAACAACAACGTCATCATCATAGGGGTAGCGTGGCTCAGCGATACGTTCATTGCTTCGTACCCGAAGGATACCGAGTTTGATCTCCCGCCGCTGCGCTGTGTCGCCTTGAGCAAGTCACCTCGCCCTAGCTCAGTTTGCGGCACTACACTGCGGCTGACGCCTGGGCTATTCCAGTCTTCCCTTGGAATAGACCCTAGAGACAAATTTCCTATATGGGATGAATAAAGGGATTTTTAAAAAATCATACATTCTACAGGCATTGACGGATGTTGCAAGAATGATAGTATCTTACTGTTCTTGCTGTTGTTATTATTGTTATAATGATATTTGCAATTTTCACTTTGATATTAACGAGACCAGTATTATAACACGCCAAAACATTAGCCCAACGTGTCCACGCCTATAATTTGAGTAATTTTCCCCCAAAAGTTCACCGACACACCATACGTACCACCCCAAAATTAAGATCATATCATGGAGATAAAAGGATAGTTTCAACACGTTTGCGTGCAAAATGTGACAAAATCATAAATTGTTTTGTTATCTCTGTTCCCTCACTCCAATAATTGCTGTAATGACTTTCTGTAATTTACAAAGTGTTATAGTTCATCGTCTGACCCATGCGAAGTATTTAGATGAAATTACAGTCTATAGATAGAATGCGCTTGGCCAAGGAGTTCACAACATTGCCATCCGGCAGTATAACGGACCAACACACAAACTCTGTGTAACCATGAACTTTTATAGTCTTGTTAATACAGTTTAGTGAGAACAACTCACAAACGCAGATGGCAAAAACAATAACAAAGGCCTGAGTGACGTCATCTGCATACTATCTATAATATATCTGCTCCAACCCCGACATTCATTGCCGCTATAACCCTAGCTTTACTTAAAATCAACTTTATAGATAGTATGCGCTTGGCTAAGAAGTTCACAACATTGCCATCCGGAAGTATAACGGACAAGCACAATAAAAACTATGTGTAACTTTGAACGTTTATAGTCTAGTTAATACAGTTTAGTGAAAATTACTCATAAATGCGGATGGCAAAAAACAATAACAAAAACCTGAGTGCCGTCAACTTCGATCTATCTATATGGAGTACCATCGCAATGTTAGGTCGACAATCATATTATAGCTGGATGACTTTTGCTTCATAGATCAATCGACTAATATGACGCGGTTTGTCAAAAAAAAAAAAAAAAAAAAAAAATTAACCCAAGACTTCAAACTGACAAAACACATTACTTCATTATGGCTGGAAAACTTTAAGTTCATGTATCAATCCACTAAAATACTTCCCCAACTTGATAATTTTTTTAAAAACCCAAGACTTCAATTTGACAAAACACATTACTTCATTTGGGCAGGGGAAAATGTTTAGTTCATGTATCGATACATTAATATATTCCTCTACTTGTTAATATTTCAAAAACCCACATAAACACACATTTTTAAAAATTTGACCAAAAAACTCTTCCTTATATATGAATCGATTAAAATTACCCTCATCATGTCAAAAACTCTCAATTCCGGAATTTCCTTACGAGGGTCATTTTAATCGATCGATATCTGAAGGATGAGTGTACTGGCCAAACTTTTAAATACCTACATGTTTTTTCAGGAAATGGCGGTATAGATAGAATGCGCTTGGCCAAGGAGTTCACAACATTGCCATCCGGAAGTATAACGGACCAACACACAAACTCTGTGTAACCATGAACTTTTATAGTCTGGTTAATACAGTTTAGTGAGAACAACTCACAAACGCGGATGGCAAAAACAATAACAAAGGCCTGAGTGACCTCATCTTCGAACTATCTATAGATAGAATGCGCTTGGCCAAGGAGTTCAAAACACTGCCATCCGGAAGTATAACGGACCAACACACAAACTCTGTGTGACCATGAACTTTTATAGTCTGGTTAATGCAGTTTAGTGAGAACAACTCACAAACGCGGATGGCAAAAACAATAACAAAGGCCTGAGTGACGTCATCTGCATACTATCTAAAAACAAAGGCCTGAGTGACGTCATCTGCATACTATCTATAGATAGTATGCAGATGACGTCACTCAGGCCTTTGTTATTGTTTTTGCCATCCGTGTTTGTGAGTTGTTCTCACTAAACTGTATTAACCAGACTATAAAAGTTCATGGTTACACAGAGTTTGTGTGTTGGTCCGTTATACTTCCGGATGGCAATGTTGTGAACTCCTTGGCCAAGTGCATTCTATCTATACTCTGAAAATGTCACACGCACAGTTATAAGTCATCACCACACAAACCATTAAATAAACTATGCAATTAAACAAAGAGTGGTAATGCTAAAATTCCTGTGCAATTCAATTGCACATGTTTTCTGTAGCCAAATATACAGTATACAAAGACGTATGTGGCGTTTTCCTCCTATGTCAGGTTGATGTCAGCGTCCTCTTCGTAAACTAACGGCCTGCTACTGACCAAAATAATTACGTCACAAAAAAGACGATGATTACCAAAAGAAAGTAAAAAGTGAGTTGTAGAAGTGCTCAAGGATAGAAATAATTCTATTGGTTGAGCTATTGATAGCAACTCACAACAAAGTTTTTTTCCCCTTCATCTTCATCTTCTTTTATGACGAATTTTTTTGGTTAGTATCCGGCCATGAGTTTATGAAGGCTACGGTCTTAGTCTCACGGGATGCCAATATAAGTGGGTTTTATTGTACATACAAAATCACGTAGAATGCCCTATATATTTTGTTAGAATGGTCGTGAGGTATTTTAGTAAGAGCCCCTTTTCCACATAAGGCAAATCTTTTTGAATATATAAAATAACGTATAGAATGAAATAACTTATTATAATTATAAAAGCATGTAAGCTATCTCGCAAAATTGTTAAATAGGCGTGGCAAGACTAGTATAGATAGTATGCAGATGACGTCACTCAGGCCTTTGTTATTGTTTTTGCCATCCGCGTTTGTGAGTTGTTCTCACTAAACTGTATTAACCAGACTATAAAAGTTCATGGTTACACAGAGTTTGTGTGTTGGTCCGTTATACTTCCGGATGGCAATGTTGTGAACTCCTTGGCCAAGCGCATTCTATCTATAGATAGTTCGAAGATGACGTCACTCGGGCCTTTGTTATTGTTTTTGCCATCCGCGTTTGTGAATTGTTCTCACTAAACTGTATTAACCAGACTATAAAAGTTCATGGTTACACAGAGTTTGTGTGTTGGTCCATTATACTTCCGGATGGCAATGTTGTGAACTCCCTGGCCAAGCGCATTCTATCTATAGGATGTTATGTCTTCAACCGAGGAAGTATCATTACGAGTTAATTTATATAATTTATCCAAAGCAAAATATTATTTTCACAATAAAACAACAAACACCACGAAAGTACACGAAAGTACACGAAAGTACATGTGATCTTCCCCCACAAATTAGATAGATAGTGTGTGTTGGAAATATAAAGGACCTTCACACAAAACTATGTGTAACCTAAAACGTTTATAGATAGTATGCGCTTAGCTAAGAAGCTCACAACATTGCCATCCGGATGTATCACGGACCAATAGATAGTATGCGCTTGGCTAAGAAGCTCATAACATTGTCATCCGGAAGTATAACGGACCAACACACAAAACTGTGTGTATCCATGAACGTTTATAGTCAGGTTAATACAGTTCAGTGAGCATTACTCATAAACGCGGATGGCAAATAACAATAACAAAGACCTGAGTGACGTCATCTTCGAACTATCTATACATAAAACTCTGTGTAACCATGAACTTTTATAGTCTGGTTAATAGATAGTATGCAGATGACGTCACTTATGCCTTTGTTATTGTTTTTGCCATCCGCGTTTGTGAGTTGTTCTCTCTAAACTGTATTGACCAGACTATAAAAGTTCATGGTTACACAGAGTTTGTGTGTTGGTCCGTCATACTTCCGGATGGCAATGTTGTGAACTCCTTGGCCAAGCGCATTCCATCTATACAGTTAAGTGAGAATTACTCATAAACGCGGATGGCAAAAAACAATAACAAAGACCCGAGTGACGTCAACTGCATTCTATATATAGATAGAACGAAGTTGACGTCACTCAGGTCTGTGTTATTTTTTTTTTTTTTTTTTTTTTTGTTTGCCATCAACATTTATGAGTAATTATCACTTAACTGTATTATCCAGAATATAAAAGTTCATGGTTACACAGAGTTTTGTGTGTTGGTCCGATATACTTCCGGATGGCAACGTTGCGAGCTTCTTAGCCAAGCGCATACTATCTACAGGGTGTGAAGTCTTCAACCGAACCATTAGTGTCAGTAAATGAACAGGATTTATACAAAGCCAATATTATTATTTTAATCTAAAACAATCGACACAATGAAAGTAGATAAAGGCATGAGATCTGTCCGATAACGCATTGGTGAATATTTTATTATTAACAGGTCTGATAGCGAACGCAATACGCTTCAACAGTCGTAAAGACACTTCCCTTGTAATGACGCATGGTAACTTGGTAACTGGCTCTAAACTATCGGAACAATGGCGGACGCCCTTATGAAATATTTCTCCGACGAGCATAAAAGCGTATCCAGAGGAGAAAAAAAAATTTTAATTTGATCATGCTTTGACTTTTACACATTCTGATCACAAGACATATGAAAAGTTCAAGCCAGCATGAAGCATAAAAAGTTCCGATTTTCTTTGTTTAGAACCACGATGTCCGCCGTTGCTGGCGACGTGACATCAGACTATTGAATCCAATTATGGGCTTGATTTGCATTGACCTCACGGCAACACAAAGCACAATAATAGTGTTTAGTTTGACAAGTTGGATTAACCGTTATTTGCCGTTCAAGTTATAAAAAAAATCTATAAAAAGCAAACAAACAAACAAGCAAAGACTATATGGCCCATTTTAATGATTTACTATTTCCAACTACTATCTCGTATCATTAATTTGGAGGTGGTTTCAAGACATAACGGACTGGTTTTGGTGTGTGTGTGTGTGTGTGTGTGTGTGTGTGTGTGTGTAATAATAATAATAATAATAATGATAATGATAATAATAATAATGATAATAATAATAATAATATTAATAATAATAATAATAATAATAATAATAATAATAATAATAATAATAATAATAATAATAATGATAAATAATAATAATAAATAAGGACCCATTCTTGTGTGAAGTATTATTAGATAATCATTATTAAAAAAATAATAATAATAATGTTGATAATAATAATAATAATAATAATAATAATAATAATAATAATAATAATAATAATAATAGTAATAATAATAATAATAATAATAATAATAATAATAATAATAATAATGATAAATAATAATAATAAATAAGGACCCATTCTTGTGTGAAGTATTATTAGATAATCATTATTAAAAAAATAATAATAATAATGTTGATAATAATAATAATAATAATAATAATAAGAAGAAGAAGAAGAAGAAGAAGAAGAAGAAGAAGAAGAAGAAGAAGAAGAAGAAGAAGAAGAAAATGAAGAAGACCCCCCACTGGATCATTGAATTCACCTATGAAAACTCGCTTTAAGATTAAGAATAGATCTATATTTTATAATAATCGTTTCCTCTCTTGATTTTGTTTAAATTTCAGTATATGAGAGAGAAGTTGATGAAAGTGGGAAACTGACCATTATCGGTGGTAAGTATCAATACTTTTATCTTCCTATTGTTTTATTGGTTGCTTTCCTTTTTTAAAAAAAAAGAAGTCTTCAACCTCCGTTTAATATCTATTACTTTCACCACTAAGCTTAATATGATGATGATGATGATGATGATGATGATGATGATGATGATGATGACTATGCAGAAGAAGAAGAAGAAGAAGAAGAAGAAGAAGAAGAAGAAGAAGAAGAAGAAGAAGAAGAAGGAGGAGGAGGAGGAGGAGGAGGAGGAGGAGGAGGAGGAGGAGGAGGAGGAGGAGGAGGATTTAGGGGAAGAGGAGGAGGAAGAGAAAAAGGAGGAGAAGGAGGAGGAGGAGGAGGAGGAGGAGGGGGGAGGAGTATGATTTGGGAAGAAGAGGATTGGAGGGAAGAGGAGGTGGAGGATTTGGGGAAGAGGAGACGGAGGAGGTGGAAAATTGGGACGGGGGAAAGAGGAGGAGGAAGATGAGGATGAGGGGGAATAGTAGAAGAGGGAGGAGGAAGGAAGAGGATGAAGAGAAGGAGGAGGGAGAGTGCTGCATTAAGTCCAACCAATCATGTTTGTATCTTCCATCAGGGCGACGAATGGCCATTCCTGATCGGTGCTCACCCCGAAATACCACCATCCGTATCACGATGGACGAAGGTACTGATTCCAATATGGCCTTTTTCCCGCGGTGCACGAAAATTGAACGTTGCGGAGGCTGCTGTTCTTCCCCTAACCTGGAATGCGTGCCAAGATACACAGAGAGAGTCAGTCTTAGCGTAAGTGTGAAATATTAATGATTCGATAAGCAGGTCAATAAATGAATAGATAGATAGAAAACTAAATGAATGAATAAATAAAAAGATATATAAATAAATATAAATAATTATATTAGTTAATCAGTTAAGGATCAAATGAAAAATTAATTCAATGTGATTACTTAATGAGAGATTTGGTAATCTTTTATAGAGGGTAAGAGTACGAAAGAAACAAAAGTGACAAACTAGAGAGTAGGCACTGGAGGGTATATTTGTCTTGTACACACCTTTTAAAAAGAAACACACTGACTAGCGTGCCAAAAATTTACACCCCCGTCCCCCAAAGAAAAAACAAAGAAAAAACAAAAACAATACAGACACAAAACAAAAAAAAAAAAACCCCAACATAATCCTAAACAAACGCCGGTATTAATTCAAATACAAAATCACCACCAAGACAGTGAATAAACATTGACTATAAAAGTGTATACCAGAAAGCCACAACTCGGTTTCAATGGCCCGAATACACTGTAGGAGGAAATTGCAAGGGACCAGGTAAGCCGTGTGGTCGAAAATTTTCCAAGTGTATTCAGTTAATGACCCATTCTCGTGTTCAGTAAGTTGCAATCCTCTTTAGCTAGTTAACTGCGTAGTCTGGAGAGAAAAAAATACGTATTTAAAAAATGTGGTCAGAGAAAAACCCGTCCTTCAAATGCTGATCGATTTAAATGACCCTCATCTTGGCAAAAACTCTCAAGCCTGGAACACCAAGTCGGACTAAGTAGGTCCCAGGTTTGAGAGTTGTTTTTGGGTTTTTATTTTCCAAAATGAGGGTCATTAAAATCGATCGATATTTATTGAAGGACGGGTTTCTGGCAACATGTTTAAACATGTTTTTCCACGGTACGGCTGTAAACTGGTTGATCGGCCCTGCAGTTTTTGATGAGCTGACTCGCGATGCCTTCTTCTTTTCCACAAAAACCAACTGACACAGTCAGACTGATCATTACTGTCAATGTCGCACATCCAAAAAAAAAAAAAAAAAAAAAAGAAAAGAAAAAAAAATATCTTCCTGTTAGTGGAAGTCTTTAGTGCTTTTAAAAAGTCTCAATATCACTGAAACCTTGATATCAGCAGGTAGGTTGTTCCATAAGCGGAACGAATTTAGGAAAAATGAATAAAAATGACAATCAACATTAAAAAGAGAAATACTAATCATTTCACAACCACTTTTCACTACATCATGTCATTTATTGATCGTTCGATTGTGTGGCAAAAGCTATTGATGGCTATTCGCAATAAATTCATTGACAGAAGGTCAAATTTTGTATTACTTTGGTGGAGGTTTGGGATATTTCCGAACCATCAATCCCTCTCCATTTCAGACTTGATGCCAGTGTATTCATATTTTATCTCCTAAGATTTCTTTCAGATCTGAGTCTTTTTGGTGAGTTTAAGGCCATCTCAACCGATCGGCATTTGAAGTAAAAGTGTTGAAGATAAGATGGCAAAAAAAAAAAATGTTTGTTGGCGTTCAATAGTATACATAAGCTATACTTGCATTGTTTGAAGTTGGACTCCTTTCTCAACAGCTTACTTGGGAAGGGGGGACACTACAATGAGTAAAGAATCATGACTTACTTAAATTAAGCCCTTAACCACAGCAGGAGCATTTGCCATCAATGACGCTTCGCCATTTCTCTCTTCCTTTGACTGTCTTCTCCACCTGTTTCCATGTGTAACCACCTCTCCCAGTTTCCTTCACTTTGCTTCTTCGCCAATTATTTCTTGGCCTCCCTGGTCTTCTTCCTCCTTGGGCTTAATAGAATCTCCAAGTTGAGTATTATGAAAGTACGAAAATATTCCTTTTCGAAATTGCTCATTCTTATCCATTGCAGTTCAATTCCACGCATTTCTATTTGGTCTTCAATAGGTTTTGAAAGGAAGAATACCA
>NC_088363.1:25546211-25586211 GCF_034508935.2 Berghia stephanieae
ACCAACGCATCAAGCTGGCAACATCGTAGATTGGGTAATATCCTCTAATGCAAATAATTATATTACGGATAAGAGAGTGGTGGGCCTCGGTCTGAGTGATCACAAAGGCATTCTATGTAGTCAACCTGGCTCTTTAGAAAACGCACCTCCCCAAAAAGCTAATGAAACCAGAAACGATAAAGAAATTAAAAGTGAGAATTTTAAAATCGATCTCAAAGGTAGCCTTTAAAACGTTAAAAACGTCGCTGACTTCAATTCTACTCTTCACCACGTTCTTGATAATCCTGCTCCAACTGGCTTCAACAGTCATGACGTCACTTCCCTCGTAATGACGCATAGTAACTTAGTAACTGGCTCTAAACTATCGGGACAATGACGGACGCCCTTATGAAATACTTCTCCGACGAGCATTAAAGTGTATCCAGAGGAGAAAAACATTATAAATGTTTTGACTTTTATACATTCTGATCACATGACATATGAAAAGTTCGAGCCAACATGAAGAATAAAAAGTATCAATTTTCTTTGTTTAGAACCACGCTGCTCGCCGTTGCTGGGCGACGTGACATCAGGCTATTGAATCCAATTGTGAAGAGATTGTGACGGAAAGACAAGAAGCTGGTTGATTCAACTCAGACGTAACAAAAAAGCCAAACAAGACAGGAAACGGGCTCAAAGGCGATGGCAAAAAAGTGGATTAACTGTCGTTCGTTATTTGTACTGCGCCATGAAAAGAAAATTAAATAATTTTATTAAAAAAGCAAAAAACTATTATTACAATACAAAATTTAGAAACATCAAATCGTGGAAAGAGCTGCAATACGTGATAAACAATTTGTTTGGGAAACAAAAAAACTAGAACTCTCCTGAACTGTGAGTCAAACTCTAAGCTAACTGAGAGCTTGGGGATCTACTTTAGGTTTTAGATATGAGGAAAGAGATATGGACTCTTCAACTATCCAACAACCGTGTTTTAAAAGTTTCGATGGAACTCCGCTGTCCATATTTGAAACAGAAACAGAAGAAAAATTGTGATGAAAAGTCCAGCAAAATTTGTGAATTAGACCCAATTCTGACATGTTTATTCAAAGAACACATAGATGTTTTATTACCAACAGTAACCAGCATTATCAATGATTGTCTCAATTCTGGCAAAGTTCCTGATGCTTTTAAAAAAGCCATTGTAAAACAGAAGAAGTTCGACAAATTGTGATGAAAATCCTGCAAAACTTGTTAATTAGACCCAATTCTGACATGTTTATTCAAAGAACACATAGATGTTTTATTACCAACAGTAACCAGCATTATCAATGATTATCTTAGTTCTGGCAAAGTTCCTGATGCTTTTAAAAAGCCATTGTAAAACCCCTTTTAACGAAAAGTGGCCTAGACGTAAATGATTTCAAAAATTACAGACCTGTATCAAACTTTTCTTTCTTGTCAAAAGTCATGGAACGTATCGTCTTGAAAAGAATTTTAAAACACATGAATAACACATGAATGTTATTAACTCTCTCCTTACCAGCCATTTTCAGTATTTTCCCCAAAACTTCACACCCAACTAACACAAAAATATATTTTTTATCACTCAAACACAATAGCAGTAAGTCCTTGCCATACATAATTTCTTTAGCAAAACACGCTCTACAACACACTTTTCATTTTCTTAAAATTTTATGATGTACAAAAGAAATTTGAATAAGAAAAATGTTGGTTGTATCGTAACGAATATGACGAGGGTTAAGGGTGATCCTTTTCTGTCATGGGACCCCGTGTATGGAATTCTCTCATAGAGCGATAAAAGAACAACCAACTATTAATTCTTTTAAATCGAAACAAAAAACATTTCCTTTTCACGTCTGCCTATTTTTAATTGGAGGCATTATGGTTATAACCCTATGTGTGAATATTTCAATTGTGGGTCTGCATGTGTGTGTGTGTGTGTGTGTGTGTATGTGTGTGTGTGTGTGTGTGTGTGGGGTGTGGGGTGGGGTGTGGCACAAAAGATGCATTTTTTTCAACCAATGTAAGGCGCATTGAGCATTAGAGGTCTATATAATTTTTAAAATGCGCTATACAAATGCCATCTATTATTATTATTATTATTATTATTATTATTATTATTATTATTATTATTATTATTATTATTATTAATTATTATTATTATTATTATTATTATTATTATTATTATTATTATTATTATTATTATTACTATTATTATTATTATTATTATGATGATGGTGATGATGATGATGATGATGATGATGATGATGATGATGATGATGATGATGAAGATTCTATCTCAGATGCGACTTTGTTGGACATGTAACCGTTTAATGAAAACGTAACAAAATGGGCAAGACCGAACAAATAAGAATGGCTGTTGCCGATGTCAATTCAATTTATGGATTTAAAAAGAGAGCCTTAATCATACCCAAATAACAGCAAAAACTCATATCGAAGGCCTTATATATATATATATATATATATATATATATATATATATATATATATATATATATATATATATAATTATACGTACAAAGTATGCCGACTGACGACGTGGATGAAGACCACAGAAGCATGTGTTTCGGCCATATATCAATGTGAGTGACTCCATTTTTATTTTACATTAGCTCTTACCTACGTTATCGAGCACTCTCGTACCTACAAGTACCCACCAACACTCGTAAAAAAAAAGTCTATATATATATATATGGCAAAGGATTGTGAACTACAGCAGGAATTGACTCAGAAATGCAGCTTCAGCGTCCCAATCGATTATTTGGAAGTGAAAAACTCTCAAGTACATTATTCTCCCATATAGAGCATGATAGTTGCTTGATTCAAACTGAATCAAGAGTCGTCAGATTGTTTTATTTACTCCTTTGTATTTTTGTTTACAAAAGCCCACAGGAGTTGATGAATTCCATTCCAGAATGTAAGCACGGTGACATATTTTATAACGCTTATTTATTTCTCCTCGCAATTCACGTTTGTAAAAAAAAACAAAACAATTTTCTCATGGATAAATAAAGTTTATTTATTTATTAATTCATTTATTCAGTCATTTATTTATTTACTGATTTGTCCTTTGTTTTTAATTCATAATTCCTATTTTATCTATTTATCAAGATTATTAATCCTAATTTCATGGCTATTTTAAAGCAAATTGATGCGTATATCTTGACATGTAAAAATTCTCAAGGTTTATTAATTAAATAGAAAGTATAAAGAATCAATAAAAATTAAGTTGCTCAAATACATATTGACCATTTAACTGCGAGACTCGCCCGTTTTGAATATTGGGGTAATGGGGCTGCGTGGCTCAGCGGTACGGTCTTTGCTTCGTACCCGAAATGCACCGAGTTCAATCACCCACGGCTGCGCTGTGTGGCCTTGAGCAAGTCACCTCGCCCTAGCTCCAATTGCGTCGCTACACTGCGGCTGACGCCTCGGTTATTCCAGTCTTCCCTTGGAATAACCCTAGAGACAAATTTCCCCTGTGGGATGAGTAAAATGGAATTTTATTATTTTTTTATGTTGGCATATTTCCAGTCATCGGAAACTTGGCTTTGGTCCGAGGAGACTTGGTCGAGGAATGTATCGGATAATAGATTTAAATGACCTTGATCTTGACAAACATTCTTAAACTAGGAACTTCGCTAAATCATAGGTTTGAGAGTTTTGCCAAGATGGCGAAGTCCCGGGTTTGAGGAGTGTTGCCAAGATGAAGGTGATTTAAATCGATCGATATTTAAAACTCAGGACGAGTTGTCTGGCCAAATGTTTAAATACACGTCTTTCCAGAGTATGGCGGTTAACTATTAATGACAAAATCCGTTGACATCAACTATATCTTCTATTTGAAAACTATGACGTAAGAGATTTTGACCCCCCCCCCCCCCCATATAAATAAATTAATTAAATAAAAATAAAAATAAAGCATTTAAAAAAACCCAAAGAAACAAAGCAATAAAGTGGATGACTTGAAGAAACTTTTTGACGTAATCCACTTCAATGGTCCTTGTCTGTCTTCCACGATTTCTCCGAGCACGTATTTTAGATTGTGATTTTTTGGGGCCAATTACTCCTCTTGCGTGGTCTTTGGAGTAGAAATACTTTATTTTACAAACCCCTGCAATCTATGAGAGCTTTTTGTAATGTAAAGACCACTAGAGATAGTGACGTCATGAAATCAAGCCATCTAAAACATTTTGAAGAGTGTAATTGCTCAGATAAGAAGGCTTTCAGAGATAAATTTTAATAAAAATGATTGTTCGAGCGAATTCCGTAATTGTTGAAAGTTCATTTTCAGTTTTCTCTTGTGTTAAGGGTATAATATATAACAAGTTCTTTTTATCCTTTAAATAAAATGCTACCCTATCGCAAAGTACTTTCCGCCCAACCTAGCCTAACCAGCTAGCCAATCATTGCTGAATGGACAAAGATGTCAAAAAAAGTCGACGTGACTTGAAATCGAATTGACTCCGTTCGTCGTGAGTCGAGTGTTCTACCAATTGAGTTATCGGTATACTTTTTTCGATTCTAAGGCTACCATTACAAATTTGTCTCATCACATCAATGTAGCATACCGTCTGGATCTACGTGCGTTTATTTACAGGTCTTACAACTGAACGTACTTATGGGCTTAATTTAACATTGTTGTAATGGATAATATTTTGTGTTGTTCCATTACAACAATGAGCCCATAATACCGTGGGTTATCATACCTGCATATAGTTACACATCGATTTGGATTAACAAGACAGAATAATTATCTAATTTATATTCAAAATGATCAGACATACTAACATCCAATGACAACCTGTAGAGGTGCGCTTTAAGAGATAATTTTACTCGGGGTCAAATCTGTATAAAATTTCAATTCTAAAAAAACAAACCTCGCGAGGTCCCAGGTTTAAGAAAGTTTATCAAGATGAGGGTCATTTAAATCGATCGATATTTGAAGGACGATTTTCTGGTCAAATTTTAAAGTCATGTCTTTCCAGAGTACGGCAGAGTGGTGGGGACTGCCTGAAGCCTTGGATCGTAAGAACTACTGACAAAAAATAGGAGGACGTGGATGGTTACAGTACAAACAATGGACGTTCCGGGTGCAAACACTTCGTCAGCAAAACAATAAACAAAAAAAAAAACAAAAAAAAAAAAAAACAACAAACAAACCTTGAAAAGAATTAAACAAAAACGTAGTGATACATCTAGCGTGTGATCTCCTTGGTGGATCGAGTAAGAATAAGAATTGTTTGTTTTGTTTCCAGTTTCACCTTTTAGTATTTTAATGAGATCAAATTGAGTCATTTGGAACCATCGTGCATATAAAGCTAGTGTTAGCCTGGTTTCTACAGACAAGAGTGAACCGTGTTGTCATAATTGCCTTTTATCTCTGAATAAGACACACCAGGCCCCGTGGTTGAGTAGTCGAGCTTATTTCCAAGAATGGATAACAGTTATCCTCTTGTATTCAAAACAAAACGAGGGTGACAGAAAAGAATGAAAATATGCCCGAATTTCAGAATTCTAACCAAATTCATGAAAAGAGAAAAAGCAAATCTCATACGTGAAACATCGTTTCAGTAGCTTAGTACCGTAACTTAGTATGAGAACTTATCAGGATAACTGAGTATGGTAAATTAGCAGGGTAACTTAGTATGGTAACTTAGCAGGGTTACTTAGTATGTTAAGTAACAAAATAAGATATTGACAGAAAGCAGCAATATGATATGCTCATCTCATAAAATGAAAAAAACCCCACAAAGGTTGAGCAATCGAGCTTGTTTCCAAGAATGGATAAGTGTTATCCTCTTGTATTCAAAACAAAAAGGAGAGTGACAGAAAAGAATGAATATGTTTGACTTTCAGAATTCTAACCAAATTCATGAAAAGAAACAATACAAAGCACGTTTCATACGTGAAGCTTTATTTGGTAACTTAGAAGGGTAACTTACTCAGAAGGGCAACTTGGCAAGGTAACCTATAAGGGTACTTGCTTAGCAGAGTAACTTACTTAGCATGGTAACTAAGCAGGGTAACTTAGCAGGGAAAGTGTTTTAGCATCGTAACTAAGCAGAGTATGTTATTTAACTTATTTAGCAGGGTAACTTAGCAGGGTAACTTGTTAGGGTGTCTTGGCAGGGTAACTTTGCAGGGAAACTTAGCAGGGTAACTCGGTAGGGTACCATAGCAGATAAAGTTACAAAATAAGGTATTGATTCAAAACAGCAATATAAAACGTTGATTCGATCAGTTTGCTTTCCATATTAAAAAAAAAGAAGAAAAGAACAATAAATAAATAATGCATTTATATAAAGGTAATATTTACGGTTTATCACCATGGTCTTCGCAATTTAAAATATTTATCCATATACTAGAAAATATACTCTTTCTTCTTGACAACACATGCAGCATGATTTTAAGAGAGTTTTTGTTTTGATTTTTTTTTTTTTCATTATTTTTGGACAAAGACCGTGCTGTACTGTTTTGTTATTTTTTTTTTCCACAGTGAACCTTTATGAGTTAGACAAGACGAGAAGAGGATGCACATTGTGATTGCTGAGATGATAATAATATAATGATAATAAATAGCATTTATGAAACGGTTTACCTCGTAACAACAAACTCAAAGTGCGTCACATGATTCCCTGAATCGTCTAGTCAATTTGGGTTCTCCGTGACTATAGAATAGGTCACCGTTTTAAGAGTGGGAATTGTTGCCATTATTGCAATACTTAAAACACGATTCACGATACCAAGATAGTGGGGTCATCTATGCGGTTCAACCCCATTACCAAATCCGATATCACAATGATGTTTATTGTACGTGTTTCCCTCTCAGATCTAATGGAAATACGCAATAAGGGAGATAATATTTTGATAATGGCCCCAATTTACCCATAATATCTACTTGTAAAAATATAAAATGACAAAGCGTGTCAGTTTCAAACTGTAACTGACGGAAACAAAGAACTCGTTATCTAATTTCGTTCCCTGCTGAGAAAATGCCGGATAGATCTTGACTCGACCGCTTTGGGTATTTGATATTATAGATAGTATGAAGTTGACGTCACTCAGGTCTTTGTTGTTGCTTTTTGCCATACGCGTTTATGAGAAATTCTCACTAAACTGTATTAACCAGACTATAAACGTTCAAGGTTCCACATAGTTTTGTGTGTTTGGTCCGTTATACTTCCGGATGGCAATGTTGTGAGTTTCTTAGCCAAGCGCATACTATCTATAGGCAAGTCAGTCAAGTAGTCTCATTCAGGGCCATTAGGTCCATGGAGTTGGAGTTTATTCCGGTTTCTAAAACGTGAAACATGCAATAGCAATTGCTCGCTACCCTTTGGGTAGGAAATCTTTACGCCAGAGCTAACAGACCCAGCTACCCAATGACTTACGGGTGAACAGAAGGGTCAGGTTAAAATCCCGACTTTACACGGGACCGATTTCAGTACCTTTGCATGTGAAGAGAATGCCCTATCAACTGAGCTATCTGGACCCCCACATGATATTATAGACCATTTTATAATTCATTATTATCACCAAGAGAGGGACGATAACAGATATTGCTCTTTTTGTAAAAATGGTGAGGTCTGTCTACAGTCATAAGCGTAGGAATAATGGAACAACAGGCAGCATAGCACGGTGGTATTGTCTTTGTTTCGCACTTTGTACGGCTATGTGGTCTAGTGGTATGACACTCGCTTTCGGATCGGAAGGTCCTGGGTTCGAGCCTCTCTCGGCGCATAGTTGAGTCTTTGGAAAAGGCTCTTTCTAAAACGAATTTTCTATTGGGGTTAAATAAAGGGATTTGTTTCAATGATTCAAGGGCGATCAGGCTTGTTAGTCTCGAGTTTATCCTGGGCTCTAGAGGGGAAAGAGACGTAACATTTTGCTTGCTACCCTCTTGACAGGACGATATACAAATTCAATTTAAAATCAAAGGTAATAGACCCGGTTACCGAGTCACTGTTTAGTGGATAGGGAAGTCAGACAGAAAGTATCTACTAAATGCAGATGAAACCAGCTCTGTCATAGCATTGAGTTATAATATTTCTAACCCAGCAGAAGCAATAGCCTTCAACAGTCATGACGTCACTTCCCTCGTAATGACGCATGGTAACTTAGTAACTGGCTCTAAACTATCGGAACAATGGCGGACGCCCTTATGAAATATTTCTCCGACGAGCATAAAAGTGTATCCAGAGGAGAAAAACATTATAAATATGATCTTGTTTTGACTTTTATACATTCTGATCACATGACATATGAAAAGTTCTAGCCAGCATGAAGAATATAAAGTACCGATTTTCTTTGTTTAGAACCACGCTGCTCGCCGTTGCTGGGCGACGTACGTCAGACTATTGAATCCAATTCCATCTATCTCGACAATTAATTTTCCACATCCAGCTGGTAGTATTTACAAATCCAGCATTTGCGTCATTCAGTGAAACCGAAAATGACCCCCAAAACAAACAGGAGCTTTTTCTCTCGAAAAGAAAGGAATGGCTGTGTGATGTAATGTAACTAATGCTATGCGTGTATGTAAAATAATCACAACATCCTTCACCAAGATATAGATAGTATGCGCTTGGCTAAGAAGCTCATAACATTGCCATCCGGAAGTATAACGGACCAACACAAAAACTGTGTATCCATGAACGTTTATAGCCAGGTTAATACAGTTCAGTGAGCATTACTCATAAACGCAGATGGCAAAAAACAATAACAAAGACCTGAGTGACGTCATCTTCGAACTATCTATAGATGATATGAAGTTGACGTTGTTATTGGTTTGTTTTGTTTGTTTTTTTGAGTAATTCTCACTAAAATATAATAACCAGACTATAACCAGACCGGATGACAATGTTGCCAAGCGCATACTATTCATACGTACCAACACACAAAACTATGTGTGACCTTGAAAGCTTATAGTCTGATATAATTAAGTGATAACTAATCACCAGAATGGCTGTCAAAAACAATAGCAATGATCTGAGTGACGTTAATTTCTTTCCTTCTATAGCGCCTTACATGTTTCGTCCTACATTTTAAGTGTTACCGTTGGCTTGGGACCCCTTGTAAATGCACTGCGTTTTGGTAAAAAAAATTATAACATCCGCCAGTCGGATATAACTAACCAGCACACAAAGCTATGTGTAGTCTTTTGCGTTTATAGTCTGATAGAATTGAGTGAGCACTAATCATGAAAATGGATGTCTAAAAACAATAACAAATAGTTGATTGACGTCAACTTCGTTCATTCTAAAAGGCTGAGGTTCTCGCTCAAGGAGAGAAAAAACGAGATTCCTACAGCGGAACTCGATCCATGGTCTGAAAGTGCAATCCTTATCAACTTGGTCATCTGGTTCCCCATCATTAGTTCACATCCTGGGTCTTGAGCGTTGTAGGTTATCTTTTAAAGGTCTCTTAAACAGGATGATAATTTTTATATTAGTTAAAGTCTGATTTTTATCGGACTGAATCAATTGTTTTTACGGATCTTTGTCGTTTGGGATTGTCGAGGTAAAAATATATATTTGCTCTATTTGCAGCTAATTTTCGCAAAATAGGCTCAGATGTAATGTAATGTAATAATTAATTTATATAGATAGAATGAAGATGACGTCATTCAGGTCATTGTTATTGCTTTTTGCCATCAGCTTTTATGAGTAATTCTCACTAAACTGTATTATCCAGACTATAACAGTTCATTGTTACACATAGTTTAATGTGTTCGTCCGTTATACTTCCGGATGGCAATGTTATGAGCTTCTTAGCCAAGTTCATACTATCAATAACGCATGGAATCCACACAGTGGTCTAAGGCGTTACACGTACAAAGACGAGTGTTATATCTCAAGACTACAGTGAGCTCAAAAGTCAATTTGGACTAATTTGGAGCCAATATTAAATATACCAAGTTAAGTTACTGTGCGCTTTGACCACGAGCTCAATGTTTCGAATCTTTAAAGACACAATATGCAACCTGTTACCTGGCTTCGATCCAAATCAATAAATAAATAAATAAATAAATAAATAAATAAATAAATAAATAAAGAGCACGTAACATAGTTTCAAAGCATCAGCGTTGTGTGTATTCAATATTGATGCACTCGATGCATACCGTAAATAAATAATTGCGACCGTTCCCGTTCATTCTATGTTTTATCTGTCGCCCTACAGTAGATAGGTGCCAAGTAATTAACGTTAAATACTGGCTAAATCAATTAAGCAAAACGTATATGTAATAAGAGGTGATATCATAACATAAATCTAAGATAAAACGATGGATTTCATCCTATCTTCTTCCTCGTAACACGTAGTCATACTCTCTCTCTCTCTCTCTCTCTCTCTCTCTCTCTCTCTCTCTCTCTCTATATATATATATATATATATATATATATATATATATATATATATATATACAGATCACAAACACACAAACACATACACACTCATGCACACACATATACACAACTGTTTAGAAGAAACAAAATTCTAAATCAACTATATCTATTATTTGGGAGTTGTGCAATACGATATTGATACGATAAGAGGGGGAAAGCACCTTGACCTGAAAATACTCATGTAGAATTTATTGAAGCACTTGGAGATTGGGGAATTGATAAATTAACTGAAATGGTGAATTTAATTTACGATTCTGGGGAGATACCCAGTGAAATGAGCAAATCAATATTCATAATGTTACCAAAGAAACCGGGAGTCAACGAATGTCGACTTCATAGAACAATCAGTTTAATGAGTCATATTACAAAAATCCTGCTTCGTATCTTGATGGAGAGAATGAGGAATAAGATCAGACCAGAAATCAGTAATCTTCAATTTGGATTTGTACCAGATAGTGGGACAAGAAATGTTATTTTCACATTAACAACATTAATAGAACGCTATCTTGAAATGCAAAACGATGTGTAGTGTATATATGTTTTATTGATTACAAAAAGGCATTTGACCGTGTAAAACATGAAAGAGTTATTGACATTCTACAGAAATTGGCAAAGACATTCGACTCGTTAGAAATATTTACTGGGAGCAAAAAGCGGCTGCTCGAATTGATAGTGAGGTCAGCGAGTACACACACATACAGAGAGGTGTGAGGCAAGGATGTGTCCTATCTCCTGACCTTTTTAACATCTACAGCGAGTTCATTCTACGTAAAATACAGCTGAAGGCAGGAGTGGATATAGGGGGACATATCATCAATAATCTAAGATATGCGGATGACACTGCTCTAATAGCAGAATCAGAAAAAGAGTTACAAGAACTACTCGATAATGTGGCCAAACATAGCGAAGACATGGGGTTGGAACTCAATGTGAAAAAAACAGAATGTATGGTTTTGAGCAGAAATAATGTTAAACCACCCTGCAAACTATCCCATCAAAACGAAGAGATCAGGAGAGTTGAAAATTTTACATATTTGGGATACATTATTACATCTGATGGTAGATCCACCCATGAAATTAAAAGAAGAATTGCTTTAGCAAAGATCATAATATATAATCAATTAAAGCAAATCATGAACAACCACAACATTGAGATGGCAACAAAACTCCGGGTATTGAAATCATACGTGTGGTCTGCGTTTCTTTATGGCAGCGAGTGTTGGAAGATTAACAAAGAATGTGAACGTAGAATAACTGCAGCCGAAATTTGGTTTTATAGGCGCATTCTTGGAATCTCATGGAAAGATAAGGTATTAAAAGAAATTGGGAGTACGACCAACTTTGGTAAACACCATCAGAAAAAGACAGTTAAAATTTCTCGGACATATTTACAGAAAAAAACGGAATTGAAAAGATTGTACTTACGGGTAAAGTTGCTGGGAAGATTATTCTCTATTGTCTTCTGGCACTTTTCTACTCACTTCATATCTTGTTGTTACCAACATAAGTGCCTGCTCCACTCACTTTTCTGAATTAAAAATTCACCCCATACACCGGAGCATACTCCATGTCTCAATCGTTTCTATGTTATATGTTTGTGATGAGAATATTGGCTATTAAGCTTAACTGCTGGTCAAAATTACTTCGCGATGGTGGTGAACGAATCGGCGATCTCAAGAAGTGGGTGAGAGAGGGATCTAGAAATGACTTTGGGTTTGAAACGAATATTTTTGTGTTCGTGGATAGCTCACACGGTAGAGCCACGCTCTCACCTGCCAGGCGGAGTTGTCGTACCAATAAGGTCGCAGGTTCAAACCCCACCACCGCCGCGAAAAAATTTTTTATTCTCTATTGTCTTCTGGCACTTTTCTACTCACTTCATATCTTGTGGGAAGATGAGAAGAGGGAGACAGAGGATAGATTATATCGACAGTCTGAACGGATGGATTGGTGGAGGAGGAACAGGAATCGAGCTATTGAGAAAATCTGAGGACAGATATTGTTGGAGGGACATGATCGCCGATGTCTGCAACAGGTCTGGCACTTGATGATGATGATGAATACGATAATATGGGAAAGGGGGGGGGGCGGTAGAGATGCGTAGGGTATAACAATTTTTGTTAAATAATTTGCATCAAAGAATTATGCAACAGGGGGCAGAGTCGCACAACGGTGAGGTCTTTGCTTTGTACCCAAAAGGTCCCAAGTTCAAATCCCGCCGTGTTGTGTGGCCTTAACCAAGCCAATTCGTTCTAGTTTACTTTGTGACGCTGCACTGCGGCTGGCGCCTAGTTAATCCATTCCTCCCTTAAAAGCTTTGTGAATTATCCTACATGTTTAGTGTTGTTGTTGGCTTGGGACCGCATTTAAAACGCTGTGGGCACTTTTATATGGTGTTTACTCACTATAAAAGTTACAGTTACATCTTATTCTTCACTTTCGAACACTGAATGTTTTCTTCGTTTTTTTAAAATGGCGAATTATAAAATCTACGAAGTACGAAACTTTTTGATACAATTATGATCTAAGAGGAATAACTCTAGAAAATGATGAATGAGGGAAAAACAATCAAAATATGGGAAAGCCGACAATCAACAAACTGAGAATTGTTTAATTAAGGATTTCAAATTTCATTTTAGAAAATTAAATTAAAGAAATAATGGAGTTAGTGTACTCCATTGATTTCTCCTCTCGTAAAAATGCCAAAGAGTGCATTTTAGATGAAAAGAACTGCTGCAGTCTTTCAAGTAAGAATATATTTGCTTTCAGCAAAGCGAAGAAAACTGAAAAGGACAGGTGAGTAATAAATATAATTAATAAAGATGTTCTTGGCACTGTAACTGCTTTCTTGTCTTTGCCCTCGCCTTGCCATATTTACCCTGACACTTTGTTGCCATCATGTTTGTCTTGGTCAAGTACGTAGTACAATTCAGGCTGCTAAAAATAAAAAGTAAGAGTAAGAGATCAGTGAAAATGGAAGGGAAGTCCAAATTTTATTTCCAGTCCAGACTCTTCTTGCCAGATTAATTTTGGAAAATGAAAAGTCATTTTCAAGTCCATGTTATAGTCATAGTCAATCCATACCTAATTTAAACATTGATGGTCAATCGTGAATCGTACAAATGTTACTGGTTGTTAAACAATAAGTGCCTCTTTTTTTTTCTCTCCCTTCAGTGATAAATTGAACACAAGTTATGAAGTGTGTGTCCTGGACCTAGATAAACCATGGCTGAAGTACGAGGTAACCAGTTACACATCACCTGTCACCTGCATGAGATGGGATCCGGCAGGCTCCACTCTATTATTAGTTACTGCAAATGGACACTTTGGTGTTTGGAAGATGAAAGTAAGATTTTATACTGCTATATAAGTTATAAGTGCATTGGTCCTTGATTATATTATAATTTGTGAATGTGTTGATGACATCATTTTATTGTTTTGCTGTTGTTACAGTCCACTCCGGATAATCGCAACACCTTGGGATCAGCGAAAATGTTGCGATTAACCGAAGTTGAGTTTCCTGTCCAGTATTGCAACATTTTACACATATATGGTAAACACAAACCAATTGTTGTAAACATTTTTCTTAGTCCACTATAGACTGAGCAATTTGACTAAAAAAACAAAACAAACAAATGACAGCCCTGTATAGATTTTGACAAGCAAAAGCAGCTTTGAGGCAAGCCTACATCATATTCAGCTTGGATTAACTTTCACTCTTTTGTTTTCAACATTTGTAAGAGTCGAAAGAGATTAGCCATGAGACAATAATTTCCCACCAAACCCATTGGTCACAATGCACAGCTGTCAATCCCAAAACGAAGGATATCGCTCAGTCTCTCTTTATAACTGTCATTGTCTACCTGTTGTCTAGAGTATGTCCAGCCCCCTCGCCTCCTATTCAATAGTCACATATGACATCACAAACCTATACTGCAAAGTCCTGCCCTATTTTGTCTCTAATAGAGTGGTGACACACTACTAGATATGAAGTGAGTAGAAAAGTGCCAGAAGACAATAGAGAATAAAAAATTTTTTCGCGGCGGTGGTGGGGTTTGAACCTGCGACCTTATTGGTACGACAACTCCGCCTGGCAGGTGAGAGCGTGGCTCTACCGTGTGAGCTATCCACGAACACAAAAATATTCGTTTCAAACCCAAAGTCATTTCTAGATCCCTCTCTCACCCACTTCTTGAGATCGCGGATTCGTTCGCCACCATCGCGAAGTAATTTTGACCAGCAGTTAAGCTTAATAGCCAATATTCTCATCACAAACATATAACATAGAAACGATTGAGACATTGAGTATGCTCCGGTGTATGGGGTGAATTTTTAATTCAGAAAAGTGAGTGGAGCAGGCACTTATGTTGGTAACAACAAGATATGAAGTGAGTAGAAAAGTGCCAGAAGACAATAGAGAATAAAAATTTTTTCGCGGCGGTGGTGGGTTTGAACCTGCGACCTTATTGGTACGACAACTCCGCCTGGCAGGTGAGAGCGTGGCTCTACGTGTGAGCTATCCACGAACACAAAAATATTCGTTTCAAACCAAAGTCATTTCTAGATCCCTCTCTCACCCACTTCTTGAGATCGCCGATTCGTTCGCCACCATCGCGAAGTAATTTTGACCACAGTTAAGCTTAATAGCCAATATTCTCATCACAAACATATAACATAGAAACGATTGAGACATTGAGTATGCTCCGGTGTATGGGTGAATTTTTAATTCAGAAAAGTGAGTGGAGCAGGCACTTATGTTGGTAACAACAAGATATGAAGTGAGTAGAAAAGTGCCAGAAGACAATAGAGAATAAAAATTTTTCGCGGCGGTGGTGGGGTTTGAACCTGCGACCTTATTGGTACGACACTCCGCCTGGCAGGTGAGAGCGTGGCTCTACCGTGTGAGCTATCCACGAACACAAAATATTCGTTTCAAACCAAAGTCATTTCTAGATCCCTCTCTCACCCACTTCTTGAGATCGCCGATTCGTTCGCCACCATCGCGAAGTAATTTTGACAGCAGTTAAGCTTAATAGCCAATATTCTCATCACAAACATATAACATAGAAACGATGAGACATTGAGTATGCTCCGTGTATGGGGTGAATTTTTAATTCAGAAAAGTGAGTGGAGCAGCACTTATGTTGGTAACAACAAGATATGAAGTGAGTAGAAAAGTGCAGAAGACAATAGAGAATAAAAAATTTTTCGCGGCGGTGGTGGGTTTGAACCTGCGACCTTATTGGTACGACAACTCGCCTGGCAGGTGAGAGCGTGGCTTACCGTGTGAGCTATCCACGAACACAAAAATATTCGTTTCAAACCAAAGTCATTTCTAGATCCCTCTCTCACCCTTCTTGAGATCGCGATTCGTTCGCCACCATCGCGAAGTAATTTTGACCAGCAGTTAAGCTTAATAGCCAATATTCTCATCACAAACATATAACATAGAAACGATTGAGACATTGAGTATGCTCCGGTGTATGGGGTGAATTTTTAATTCAGAAAAGTGAGTGGAGCAGGCACTTATGTTGGTAACAACAAGATATGAAGTGAGTAAAAGTGCCAGAAGACAATAGAGAATAAAAAATTTTTCGCGGCGGTGGTGGGGTTTGAACCTGCGACCTTATTGGTACGACAACTCCGCCTGGCAGGTGAGAGCGTGGCTCTACCGTGTGAGCTATCCACGAACACAAAAATATTCGTTTCAAACCCAAAGTCATTTCTAGATCCCTCTCTCACCCACTTCTTGAGATCGCCGATTCGTTCGCCACCATCGCGAAGTAATTTTGACAGCAGTTAAGCTTAATAGCCAATATTCTCATCACAAACATAACATAGAAACGATTGAGACATTGAGTATGCTCCGGTGTATGGGGTGAATTTTAATTCAGAAAAGTGAGTGGAGCAGGCACTTATGTTGGTAACAACAAGATATGAAGTGAGTAGAAAAGTGCCAGAAGACAATAGAGAATAAAAAATTTTTCGCGGCGGTGGTGGGGTTTGAACCTGCGACCTTATTGGTACGACAACTCCGCCTGGCAGGTGAGAGCGTGGCTTACCGTGTGAGCTATCCACGAACACAAAAATATTCGTTTCAAACCCAAAGTCATTTCTAGATCCCTCTCTCACCCACTTCTTGAGATCGCCGATTCGTTCGCCACCATCAAGTATTTTGACCAGCAGTTAAGCTTAATCCAATATTCTCATCACAAACATATACATGAAACGATTGAGACATTGAGTATGCTCCGGTGTATGGGTGAATTTTTAATTCAGAAAAGTGAGTGGAGCAGCACTTATGTTGGTAACAACAAGATATGAATGAGTAGAAAAGTGCCAGAAGACATAGAGAATAAAAAATTTTTCGCGGCGGTGGTGGGGTTTGAACCTCGACCTTATTGGTACGACAACTCGCTGGCAGGTGAAGCGTGGCTCTACGTGTGAGCTATCCACGAACACAAAATATTCGTTTCAAACCAAAGTCATTTCTAATCCCTCTCTCACCCACTTCTTGAGATCGCCGATTCGTTCGACACCATCGCGAAGTAATTTTGACCAGCAGTTAGCTTAATAGCCATATTCTCACAATACATATAACATAAACATGAGACATGAGTATGCTCGGTGTATGGTGATTTTTAATCGAAAATTGAGTGGAGCAGGCACTTATGTTGGTAAAACAAGATATGAAGTGAGTAGAAAATGCCAGAAGACATAGAGATAAAAAATTTTTCGCGGGGTGGTGGGTTTGAACCTGCGACCTTATTGGTACGACAACTCCGCTGGCAGGTGAAGGTGGCTCTACGTGTGAGCTATCCACGAACCAAAAATATTGTTTCAAACCAAAGTCATTTCTAGATCCCTCTCTCACCCACTTCTTGAGATCGCGATTGTTGCCACCATCCGAGTAATTTTGACACTTAAGCTTAATAGCCAATATTCTCATCACAAACATATAACATAGAAACGATTGAGACATTGAGTATGCTCCGGTGTATGGTGGTGAATTTTTAATTCAGAAAAGTGAGTGGAGCAGGCACTTATGTTGGTAACAACAAGATATGAAGTGAGTAGAAAGTGCCAGAAGACAATAGAGAATAAAAAATTTTTTCGCGGCGGTGGTGGGGTTTGAACCTGCGACCTTATTGGTACGACAACTCCGCCTGGCAGGTGAGAGCGTGGCTCTACCGTGTGAGCTATCCACGAACACAAAAATATTCGTTTCAAACCCAAAGTCATTTCTAGATCCCTCTCTCACCCACTTCTTGAGATCGCCGATTCGTTCGCCACCATCGCGAAGTAATTTTGACCAGCAGTTAAGCTTATAGCCAATATTCTCATCACAAACATATAACATAGAAACGATTGAGACATTGAGTATGCTCCGGTGTATGGGGTGAATTTTTAATTCAGAAAAGTGAGTGGAGCAGGCACTTATGTTGGTAACAACAAGTATGAAGTGAGTAGAAAAGTGCCAGAAGACAATAGAAATAAAAAATTTTTTCGCGGCAGGATGGTGGGGTTTGAACCTGCGACCTTATTGGTACGACAACTCCGCCTGGCAGGTGAGAGCGTGGCTCTACCGTGTGAGCTATCCACGAACACAAAAATATTCGTTTCAAACCCAAAGTCATTTCTAAATCCCTCTCTCACCCACTTCTTGAGATCGCCGATTCGTTCGCCACACTACTGTAGCATTCGTTGACACACTACTGTAGCATTAAGTCCCACTCACTCTCGATTCTTACACCTGTCATGATTTCACCAATGTTTAAATCTAATCATAATATTTTGTTTAATTGATTTCTCGAATTTGACACTTTTTAAGGTCGAAAATCTGTTGTGATTATCCGAAGTTTGTTGCAATTAACCAGTGACTTTTATATAAAAATAATTCCGTTTCTTGGGTAATATTGCGATTAACCGAGTTGCGCATATTCGGAGTGGACTGTATTATTATTATTATTATTATTATTATTATTATTATTATTATTATTATTATTATTATTATTATTATTATTATTATTATTATTATTATTATTATTATTATTGTTATTATTACTATTATTATTATTTATTATTTATTATTTTGCAAATCTTTTCCAGGACTCATTATTGAATGTATGGGAAGAAAAGGGCTCTGCTGAGCTGGATAGGGAGGAAGTTCTTGTCTTGGCTTGGTTACACAATGGCATTCAGGTATTGTTCACAGATATTCTTTTCATAAACAGTGGAAAAGTGAGAACCAGGCACTGGGCAAAATAAAAGTCTAATTGTATTCACACCCTTTCATTTTTTTCAATGGTATTCTAGTCTGCTGGGCCCGTTCTTATCAAGGACTTAGTCCATGACTTTAGGAAAAGACTTCAAAAACTTGCTTCTCATATGAGCTTATCAAGCAAGTATCAGATTGAATCCAAGCCCACTTGGTCCTAAGTTTTAGTCAGACTTCATCATTTAGTCTCAGACTAGTAACTAGTTTGATACCTTGGCGTCTACAAGATGGCATCCATTTATGTGAAATTGAGAGAGCTCTATTCAGAAGGAAATACATTGGTCATGAATGACAGAGGCAAAAAAAGTGTCCCGCCATTGATATTGAATTGACACTGCCCCCCTC
The DNA here is from genome assembly GCF_034508935.2 of Berghia stephanieae. Taxonomy (NCBI): domain Eukaryota; kingdom Metazoa; phylum Mollusca; class Gastropoda; order Nudibranchia; family Aeolidiidae; genus Berghia; species Berghia stephanieae. Next base: position 25,565,265 of record NC_088363.1, read on the forward strand.
CCCTCCCTATCCACCCCTTTCGTTGTTCTTTTTTTTTTTTTCCAAACGGCCCTCTCCTATAGACTGAACCAAAAGATGTTTGCAAGTTTTTCATCTGTCCCCCTAAATCCTTCGATGTTTTATAATGTAAAAAGTTGTGAGCAAAGATAATTGAATATTTTTTTTTGAATGCACCTTTTGGTTTAGTTTACTCTTATGCACATTGTTAAATTTAGAAGAAACTGTGGCACAATGGTACAGTCTTGCTTCATAAACTGGAAGTACCAGGTTTCACACACAGTTACCTGTGCTGTGATGCTTTGAGCTATTTAAATAGTTTTCAGGTTGCTGTGGATTTTCAAAAGATACTTTTTAAAAAATTGTATTGCCTGGTTTATTATTACTCAATCTAGATTTAAAATTTTTTTTTTTCACTTTTAGGTTTTATTCCTTTCATTTTATCACAAATGATGATTTAATTAACTAATATATTTTTTTTAATTGTTTGTTTTTCTTTTCCTTTTGCTTTACTAATAGAACCAACACTGAAACTGCTTTCTTTCTCGTTTATCATTTTAAAGATAATTCTCCATCCTACTCATCCCTTTCGTTTTATCCTCAGACCATTTTAAACCCCGAATCCAGAGACAGTGTGAATTACAATGATAAATTTGTGCGTGCCAAAATGTCTCCATCTGTCACTCAATTTGGCAAGAAACCTGTGGATGGATGGATAGCTGTCACTTCAACTGGAACAGTAATTATCATACACTTTGTTTCAAAGTTTTTGATTTTTTTCCTCAATTCTTGTATTCGTTTCTGGGAAAGGGTACCAATATATATGCAGTTTTGTTATCATTGTATATTTGATATTTAGTTATCTATTTATTTATTTTTTTTTTTAATTTTAAAAATGTTTTTGTTTTTGTTTTATGGGGTGAGGGGAATGGAGGGTTGTTTTTTTCCAGTGGTCTTGCTTCAATTCTTTATTTGTTTCTCTCTTTCTACCCAACATCGTTTTACCATAAATGTGTTTATGACCACCTCTATCTGAAATAATGGAATTTCATTGGATCAAAATATACAGTCAAGCAGGTGATTTTACCAACCCTTTAGTAGCCTTTTTGGTAAGAACTGGTTTTGTCTTTCACATTTCACTTCTCAGGATCAACTCCAAGGCTTTTTAACGTGTGTTATGATCACACAGGGCCTCTGAATTAAGTAGACGGTGGCTAATTGCATTTTGTAGAGATACTGATTGCAGGAAAAAAACAAAAATAACTAATATTAGTTTAATCAATTCAGAAACCAGAACCACACTTTTGAATACTTAGGCTTCCTTATACTTCATTTCACGAATCTGAAAATTCATTATCTACTTACATATGGGAGAATCATCAAAAGTTAAGAATTGCTGGGTTTAGTTATGTATCCTAATGTATTCTAATCATTTTTTGTACAAAATAGAATAGCGTTTCACCTGCAATCACGCATAGTTTACATTCAAAATTTACAAATATAAAAATGAAATATTATATTGTCCCTTTTGTTCTATAATTCAAGGTTCATGCTGGTCTCCTACCAGAACAAAGCAGTGAAATGATCACATGCCAAACTTCCCTGGGACAGCTACATTCACATCTGGGCCATGCTGATGTGGCTTTTCTACCTGATGGTCATATCTTGGTAGCCACCAGTGATGGTCATCTTAATTCTGCTGTTCATTGTCATGTCGTAGCCTTAAAGTTACTGAACAATGTAGGCAATATAAGATGTAACCCTGCGGCAAGTTTCTATTTAAAACGACAGGTTTGTGAATGTTATACATTATTGCATTTAATTTCCCTTTTGTTACCTGTTTAGTGTAGAGTAACCATTCAGAAAAAATGGATGGAGCAGGCACTTATTTTGATAATAACAAGAAATGAAGTAAGTAGAAAAGTGCCAGAAGACAAAAGAGAATAAAAACTTTGCAGTGATGAGGATTCAAACCTACAACCCGACTGTTATGGCAACTCCATCTGGCCACCACTCGGAGTGGTGGAATGGTTGTGGCGTCAACTGTCCTCGAGGTCAGGTGGAGTTGCCATAACAGTCGGGTCATGGTTTTGAATCCTCATCGCCGCAATGTTTTTATTCTCTATTGTCTTCTGTTACTTTTTTACTCATTTTATTTCTTGTTATTACAGGGTAACCATTATGTGTCAAATAGTATTCCGGGATGAAGTATTGAAGACAAGTGGTTAATTAGTCCTCAATGAAAATTAGTTATATGGCTTTTCGTTTTGGTTTGATTTGAAGGATCTAGGTTAATATCTTTTTTATATAGCTTAGGCAGCAAGTCTGCTTTACTTTGGTACAGCTAAATAGTTTTAATGTTTAATATACTATTTTTCATTTCATTGAACTATCTCTTAGTGTAATTCGTAGTAGCAGCTATATTATTATTATTTCATTCATGTTGCAACTATATTATCAGAGAGGTTTAGCAGACTATACCTATGCGGGTGGTTGGATGGGAGCATCACCCTTGAATCGTATACCTATGATGTTCGCATGGGTGTACGATCCGATAGTGATGTCGTTTCTTCTTCTCTTTACTAGCCTATCCTGCTTCTTTGGTTTGTGATTGTATTTTTGACAGGGGATATTTTTTTTTCTGTAAATCTTCTGCCTGTTTGTTCTTGGTTATTTATAATTTAGCTTATGATATCTTTAGGTTATGATTTTGATTTACATTTGTACTATTTTTGTTAGATTGCTTGTTTTTTTGTTTCAGCGGTCTCTCATATAACCTCAATTGTGTTGGAGGAGACCTAAAGCAACAAACAAACAAACAAAAGACTATACCTATCAGGTATCACATATCTATCACATGATCATTCTCATTACATATGAAAATAGTGCCGCTATGAAAACTTTATATAGGTCACAGAAATGATTACATTGTGACAGCCAATCAAAAATTGCATAGCGGCACTATTTTTACATATAATGAGAATCATCATGTGATATGCGATCGGCTAATCTCTCTCTATTCTCATAATTTCATCATAGGGACAGCCTGACAATGTCCAAGATCAACAAGTATTGAAATTGACGTGGCTAAATTTTTTGAGCAGAGAAAACCCAGATGTGCTGATAGCTGGATGGGGAAGCCACAACTTCAGTTGTATAGAGGTAAATTCTCGTAGATAATTAAACATTATCACAGACTTTTGTTTAATTGTATGAAATGCCATATGTTATCAATCCTCTCAATGTTGTATTATGTCGGGATGAACATAATGCTTCAAAGTGAATTTTAAGCTCAACCCATATTATTTGAGTATAAACAAATGTCACCATTAACGAGAGGGAGTTTTGTCCCTTATATGTCAAAAAAAAATTAAATTTCTAATTCTCATCCTTTTGACCCTATACTCAATTTTGAACACCCTATTCATTGTGACATAATACCAGACTGACGCGTTGGGTCACATATGTTGAGTTTGGGTTATTTTTGTTTCAGGGGTGAAGGGGAGGGGATTCTTATGGTTTTAAAAAAATTGCTAATGTATTGCTTTTCAGTTTATTAACACAAAAAAACTATTAAGTAATCTGTAATGCCTTATAGAGCACTATATGAAATAAGCTATTTTTACTATGAATATGTTGAATGTTAATGTCCATATTTGTATAATGAAATAAAATCATTATATTGCATTTATGTAGATTTCGTAATTAGAACTTTTCAATATGATTTGTGTGCTTTATAAAGCTGCAGGTGTTTTGATTTTTTCAAAAGTGATTGTTTTCACGTAAAGGGATATACAATTAGGCCGTGATAACTTATTTTATTTTTATATTTGTTCATTTTTCTCAAATGTTCTCTTATAAGATAATTTTTAAAGTGATTTCTTATCATTTCTCACAAGGTCTGGAATTTGATGGAGCAAACAGTTCCACTCAACAGAATGTTCCAAAACGCAGCAGTCACAGAGTTGCCATATAAGAGCAAACGTTGGGCCCACAAATCCTCCTTCACTCACAGATCTGGATTGACTGACATAGCCCGACCAAAATTACCCATTAGTCGATTGTTCAATATGGAGTCCTCCAATTTTCAGTCCTATTTTGCCTGTTTTTACAGGGATGGTACAATCAAAATTGTACATAGACAGAGTTATCAGGTGATTAGTTAATGTTTTTATTCCATTTGATATTTACCCCAGTTTCTATAACATTAAACATATAACTGTATGCTACACACTGAATGGGATACTAGTCTCACAAGCGCTCAAATATAAGACCAAGCTAATTTATTGTTGATGGAAGGCTGGAAGGCTGGCCAGAATAATAGGTTGCTTATGAGTGAAGTATTATGCCATTTGTGGCACAAAGTCCCTGAAAATACGTGCTAAATTAGTAGCCAAACAATTTGATTCTAAAGTGATGACACAAAAAGATTCTAAAGTGAAAATAATATTTTCGCTATTTAATTTTTCAGTTTATAATTTCATTGAATACTTTAATATTGGAGGATAAAATAAAGGACACAACTAAATAATTTCTGCTATCCTCAAAAGTTTGCTATAATTGTTTAATGTTGTGTTTTCGTGTTTACTGAAAGGATTGTAGAATGAAATAATAACTTATACATTAAAGATGGGTGTGTATGTGAAGAGGTACTAGCTAAAGGAATGCCTTTAGATATTGATGGAGGAAATTTGTTGTATTCTATACATACTGATACTGACAGGACCTATCTATTGCATTGATAAAGTTAAAAGCCACACATTTTATGGCTATATTTGGATTTTTGTTTTAAGAATCAGGATCTGTTCCAGCACTTCGTCAATTTGAAATGATAAAGTAATTTATCTGCATTTGAGCAGTCGTATCATGAGCATCCTTGAATCGAATTAATGGAAACAAAGAACACGTCTTTGAGTGCCTGTCTGAAATAGCCTTTATTTTCCCGCAAATATTGCAGGTTCTCCACTTATTAATAATGCAGCAGAACATGAATACAAAGAACGACCTCAGGCAAATAGAAATGATCCATTATAGCAGATGATAGAAATAACAAGGGGAGAAATGGGGCAAAGACGTGTTCTTTGTTTCCATAAGATGAGTGACTCATCTATTTTAATTATTGTACTACTGTATTGTGGAAATTAATGTAGATTGATACAAATCTTTTGGGCCATCAACTGTCAAAATTGTTCAGCTAATAATAAAGTCTGTAGATGCACGCAAATGAATTTGGTCACAGTGGAACTAGATTGTGATTTCCCAACGTTAAATGACCGGTAATTTTCCTAGCAGATTTTATAAATAATCATTTGAGTCAATGAGTGATAAATTTATCTTTATTGTAGAAACGGTACGCAAGTTAGTAGTATATCAATCTATAAATAATAATTTTACAATTTTTAGATTTGCCAGTAATTCTGTGCTCAGTGGCAAAAATTAAACATTGGCTGTACGGAACAATTTTGATGCCCAACTCAATTTTTTTTAAAAAGATGGTTCGGAATCTTGCAATCATGTTAGATTTTATTCTTTTGGATGTTTTTTTTTTGTTTTTTTTTTCAAGCAGTTATGCCTGGTTTTCTTCTTTTGGTAGGTCTGATAAAGCTGTAACATATTGTTAAAAAGTCAAAACAGGATGGTAGGAATATATTATGTAATTTATTAACCATGAACTCCCTCTCTCTCTTTCCCTTCCCTTTCTTCCAATTTTCTAGGTTCTTAACAGCACTTCACTAGATCAACTCATTCATTTCAAAAGTGTTCTCAGTCAAGACATGTCAGAACCTCCAGAAAAACGTGGTCGTGTCACTTCCCCACATCTCGTGTCCGCTGTTCAAACAAATACAGGTTGTGGTATTGTGGGACTGGGAGAAGGCCGTCTCTACCTGTTTCGAGTATTCAACTCGCGTGAGGGACCGCTGCAGATGATGCCTGCCTATGTTGTACTCTTGCTGGAATATGTTTTGAATGTGGGTTTGGATGTTTGGGATGTGCTGTTGGCTGTACGACAAGGTAATTATTGTGATGGGTCGAATTTCTTTCATGTCATGGTAGGTGGACAATCAGCCACCTGGACCAATGGGAAGAAGGTATTATTGATATGCTTTTGCTGTTTTCTATCTTCCAATTTATGTAGACCCTACCATATGCCTTTCCTCTGCAATGAGACCGTTTGATTTATCTGGGCTCTGTCTGAGATCTATTGCTGAAAGGCAGACTGTCAGATGGATAGTTCTCTTTAACATCTCTCTATGATAATGATATAGTGTATAAATGTTAGTCCCTGACATAAAAATATTCACCATTCAAATGTATCCCTGTGTTAATCTTAGCAGCCTGAGACGAGGGACCTGGGGTAAATTGCTATTTGAAATCTACTTTTGATTCCTATATATCTTAATTTTTTCTTGTGCTCCTAAGATAAATTATCTCTGGATCTCTAATTTTTTCAGACTATTCCACCATGTCCCTTTTTTAATGGTGTTGATGTGGCCTTAAATTATGACAAACACAGTAAAACAAATCAAACATTTGCTTAGACCCCCTACATGCTGCAAAGACTTCAAGAACCACTCTGGGTTTTGAGAACTGCCGTAGAGATGTGGAAAGAAGGTTTTTTTCAGGAAACTTTAAGATTCATGTTCTTTTTTTTTTCCTCCTGTAAAATAATCTCTGCTGTATGTGCATACATAACATATAAATAGTTGTGAGCTATTGACATATAATGTGTATGCATTTGAGTGTTTTCCCAATGGTAGAGGTCATGTGTCTGTATCTGTGTGGGATTTGCATGTGGTTTCGCCCTGGACACATAGGTGGGATTACTCTTTTCTCTAAATTTTTTTAATGGCTGCATATCTTTATCATTGTTTTTATTGCTATATTCATTACTTCATTTTTTTTCTTTAAAGGAATGATTGAAGGGATAGCAGACATGCTGAGTGCTAACTTTCAGAAACAAAGCGGAGTTCACCAGGATTTGCTTCACCAGCGGATGTTGCGTTTGAAGATGGCGCTGTATTCATGTCAGGGTCCTGGAAACCAGAGGGCTGCTGACATCCGTGCCATGATCACCTTGCAGGCTATTACTACACTCATAAGAACTGGTCTCAGACCTAAATCGATTGTTGTTCAAGATAAGGTAGATTTTTTTTCTGAGTTTGTTTTCTCTTTTCAAGTTTAATTTATATCTAGCTATCTATATATCTAAATGTCTAAATCCGGTGATAAATCAGCACATTTTTTATTACCCAGATGTTGACTTCAAGCAAGTTGACTTCTCACAAACTGTATTGTATCAAATTAGAATTTCTGCAAAGGATTTACATATTTTTCTTTCCAATTATCTTAAAACTTTTAATTTAATGATGAAAGGTGGGGACATGTCAGCTACACCCATAACTTGGTGAGCCAATAAGCCTATACTTTAAAACTAACAAAGTTAAATACAAATGATGACTTTTCCAAACAATCTGTATTTTTAAAAAAAGCTTTTTCATTTGGGATCCTTTGACCTCCTCGAGAAATCTTTCAAAGATCAGAAAGATGAGGCGTCAATTTACGTGAAGGGGTGGAAAATGCTTCAGAAAAGTTTTCAGGTGAACAAAATTTGAGAAAATCAAAGGTTTTGGAAATTCATTTAAACTTTCAGTTTCTAATTATCCACCAGCAATCAATCATTTTTAGCTCTGCTACTTTATCTGCCAATCAAACACTTGGTTGGACAGTTTCCCATTGAGCATTTTTAGATGTTTTGTGCCTCTTTCACTGGCTAGTGAAAAGATGAAATTGTTCATATGATAATCAATAGATTTGAAATAATAATTTCATATGTCTTTCATTTCAATTTTTATCATAGATAATAAAGATGTGAATCATTATGATTAATGAGGAATTTTTGGATCTACTGTTTTCAATTTAAATTGGGAGATAGAATATTCAATCCAAACATTTTTATACAATTTAATCTGTCCAGTTTAATTTTGTTTGGAAATTTGCTCATTGACTACTGGATCATGGGTTAAGAGAAAGATTAGTGGTCATCAATATTCGTGACATCAGCTGTACAGGGTAGTAGGTGCAATAGGAAATAAATAGCAAAGATGTGTGGTTTCTCTAACATCTGACTAGCATAAGTGTCACGAAAATTTAAAAAATAATAATTATATGATACAGCCGGACTTTGCACTAGTATTCTAATAAGGAGTTGATGTTGTAGATTACATGCTTCAAAAGAGCTTATAATATGTTATCAAGAATATATGTACATTTGACGCTCTTTGGTCGAGCACAGTTTCACAATTTACACCATACAATGCCAGATTTATTTTTCCAGCATGAATTAGTCCAGAACCGTATTTCCATTTTACACAACAAAAATCACCTGTAGGTGCTCCTTTGCGGACACCTGCTCCAGTACAGTGTTTTCAATCAGCTCTTTTGTCCTATTTAATAAAATATATTATTATTATTATTATTATTATTATTATTATTATTATTATTATTATTATTATTATTATTATTATTATTATTATTATTATTATTATTATTATTATTATTTAAAACTTTATGTTCTATTCCCTTAATTTCCTTCCAGTCCCCATATGAGAAACTGACAGCTGTATGCTTGAATTCCAATGAGATGGATGTCGACCAATTCATCATGAAGAATCTTGACCAGGAGGAATTTTCCCCTGAAGCCATGTGTAAGTATACAGATATTAAACAGACAGTCTATTGTAGACCATTTAACAAATAATGGCAGATTAACCAGCAAGGACCACGTTTCAAGCTTATGTCAATTTTCTGTTCCAACAAAATAAAAAAAGATAATAATAAAAAGTAAAGTTCAAACACAGACTATTGTTAAATAGACAATTAAAAAAAAAATTGAAAAATTTGCTTGACGGGCGTATGAAGACGAATGGAATAATATCAAGTGCAATTGAAAAACTTGCTATTTATGACAATTTCATTAAGATTAGTTATGGTTCTGAATTTCTTCAAAGGGAATGTATAATTTTATGATTGATATCTTAAATCTTAAAGTAGAGGCCATGCTTATTAATTACCTAATATGTGTAGAATCATGTTTTAAGTTAAAGATTTCTGGCTGGGGTCTTCTAGTCTCCCATAGTGGGCAGGAGGTCACGCTGTGTCTTCTATCCCCTTATATCTGTTTCCAAGATGTTTTTGGTCATTGTCTTGGAATGGGATTATTTAGTTTTGTCCTAGCCCTGACCTGAGTCCTTGACTGGGAGTGAAACAGTCAGGTGTATAGTTTTGGGAGATGATTTTTTTTTTCCTTGTAAATCATCTCTCTGTTATGTACTATTACATTTTTCTGTTAAAGATATATATTGGTTTGTAAACCGCTTAGTTGGGACCTGTGTTTGTGTCTGGATGAGACTTTTAGGTTATCTCAAACTAAGTACACTGATAGTGTGCTCTTGGAATCTACATCTGTTTCCTATTTGAACCCTTCCCCTTTGTCTTACTTTTTCTCGCATGCTTTCAATTGTAAATCTAAAACTTTTTTTACTATCCCATTTTTTCCTTTTTACTGGCGCTGAAATGACTTAAATGTATTGCAGTCGCCACAAAACAGTCAAAAGCAAAGAAAAAAAAAAACATGTCAAAGATTCAAACCTTTGTTCATTTTATAACATCTCACTATGATTCGTTCCAGTATCAGTTCAACTCCTCCAGCCCCATTTTCAGTGGATTGTAGACTTGGTGCTTCATCTTCTCTCCTCTGTCAGCAACACGGGAAGCTATCCTGGGATCACATTGATGAAGAATCCTCAAGTAAGTTGTTATGTTTTAAAATTATTATCTGAATCAAGGGGTTAGGCAAGTGTGTTTTGTTTTTTCTTTATCTTTTTTAGGGTGGAGGGGGGGGGGTTGTTTTGTTTTTATTTTTCAAATCCTTGCAATAAGGTCTAAAGGCACATCTGGAATATGCATTTCAAATTTTGTTTTCTCAAATCCTGACTTATATGATAACTTAGTCAATTAATAAGTTACATCCAAGTGTTTTATTCCAAAATTAAGGCTTGTCCAATTTTACGTAGAGACATCAAAAGGACAAAATTCATGCTGTACTCCTTTATTTTATTAAAAGATTTTTAATTTGATTTCTCTTAGACCTTTCCATTTTTATTTTATTATATATTTTTTATAACAAAGATGACCAGGCACTTTTTGTGAAATAAGTATTTCAAATTTACTCCAATGTTCACCAAAGTTTTTCCCCAATTTTCAACAGGTCCTTTGTGCGTTAAGGGAACTACTCGTCATAATTCGTAATTGGGGCAAATTGAATGCTGCATGTCTTCCCACTTTTGTGAGGATGGTGAATGTGGACGTTCTCCAAATCTTGTATCGCCTCATTACAAAGTCTTATCTTGCCTTGCGAGAAGGGGCGAGTGTGGAATCAGACAAGGCCTTCTTTGAGGAGTGTTACAGTCTACCTAGCAAGGTTAGAAATTGATAGAATATCAAACAGTGCTGGTGGGTTTCTTCGGATTCGGTTTTAACATTTCCCCCAATCAAATGCGCTGGCAGTGACTTGATGTGTGGTGGAACAAATAGGTGCAGATTCCCAATCTGCAGAAGTTAGCTAGAGTATCAATGATAGTTTATCATATCGATTGCTTTTAAAATGGCGGCTAGTGCAGTAAAAATTGGACTTTAAGGCATTCGTTCAAAATTTTCCTCCTTTTTCACTTTTTGTCAGCATCAGCCCTGATTAAATAAATATTAGTTTTTCTAGAGTTTCAGCTTCATGGAGATGAAGTTAATGACAGTTTCTGTGATGTAAATCAGACAACCAAAATGACTTTCTACCACGCACTCCCTGTCAGATCTGAAGTAGATCATAATGTACATTTTAAGATTTGAATAGTTTTCATGGTTGATGACAAATATATTGCAACAGTGAGTGATAAAAGGAGCACATTTGTTAGACATTATCCTTTAAATTGAAGAAAAAGAGAGAATATGTCGTCCAAAAGACGCCCAACACTGAATGGAAACACCAGTGAAATTACAGCACAGCCAAATCATGTTTTAAGTTTATTAATGAGCTGGCCAAACGAAAGGATATATTATCCTAGACAAATTTCACTATTATTTGACTATGTTGATGAATATAATAATGTTTCTTTTTGATCTTTTTTTTTTACTTTAAACCTGTTTGCATCACTGATAAATATAATAGCAAAATATTTATTTCACTACTTTTCTCTCCAGATCCTCATTCCAGCATACAGAAAAACATTTGGAGAGGACATGAACTGTTACCTAGCATTCTCTCAACCCTTCCCCATCAATCACACATTTGGTCAGGAACCCGACTTCCTCTTTCACCCAAGACACTCCAGCAAGCTTTACCCTTTTGATGCATGTATGGATGGCCAGCAGAATTTCGACTGCGTTCGGCAGATTTACTTGGGGATCAATCCTAAAGAACCATTGAGAGAATGTGTGCGCTGTAGGTCAATCTCGTTAAAACGCAAACCCACTTCCACCAAGTCCTCCATGCTTAGGTCATGGGAACTGAGACATGTACAGTCATGCTTGTGTGGTGGGCATTGGAAGTCACGAGATTGGGTGGAAGAAACAGATAAATGATTGTAAAGTCACATGATTAGGTTGGTAAAACAGATAAATGATTGTGGAGTCATGAGATTGGATGAGAGAAACAGATAAATGATTGTGGAGTCATAAGATTGGATGGGAGAAACAGATAAATGATTGTGGAATCATGAGATTGGGTGGAAGAAATAGAGAAATGATTGTAGGATGGAGTGTGGTTGGATTTTTATAGCTGTTGGCACAGGTAAATTTTGATTGACCCACACAATTGTGCCCATCAGCAAATGTGCTGAATGTCGTAAAATTGAGTGACTCCTTTTTTAAACAAAAAACATTTGGTATTTGTAAATTAAGACTGACTTGTAGCAGTAATCCGTCAATTAGGTTAATGATACCACTAAGTTCGAAGGACCATTTTGTGAGTCTAGGCAGTTTTGCTACAGTTTTTCCCCCCTTCTTTAGAAAATTCAGTTCTCATAAATGGAAATAACCGAAAATAAAAAATAAATAACTGAAAAAGAAAAACAAATTAAAAAAAAACCAATAGCCTACAATTGAAGAATAAATGGTCCAAAGAGGCAAAGTTGTGCCATTTGATGGTGGTTAATTCATGACTTGACTTTAGCTATATTTGCTGTTTTAAACTCAAGAGATATTTAAAGAAAGTTTCTCTCCGAAGCATTTAATTTGACCCCCTTTTTACAGTATTGTAATTTAAAAAGCAATGTTCTCATTTGAAAGGCTCCCTGTGAGGAGACTGTATGAGATCTGAAGCTGCAGGTTTTTATCCCAGCCAGATCTAACTAAACTCGTATTGTTTAAACTTAAGATTTGAATTTTTGTTCATCAAAAGTAAAATCTTTTGATTTTTTTTCTCTTAACAAGATCTCTGTTTTGAAATCTTGTCCTTTAACAGATGTAGTCAATACGATTTATTGCATTTTGTGAGTCTCATGGATTTGTTTTAGAAAACTGTAAATGTAATCTTATGTTCAAATGATGTGAATACATGCTCTTTAAGATGTGATTTGTACTAAATAATACAAGTGTTTCTTTATTGCTTTATTTCATAATGTTGAATTAATTGAAGGTGAACTGATTGGAAAAAAGTAAACCAAAAAATACAAAAAACATGTAAATTTATGGATCGGACAACACTCCCATGGTTGGGCCAGTGACTTGTTCCTTTAGCTTGATTTCAATTATATACATTTTTATCTTTGGACACTCATACACAAAGGAAGATCAAAGGGATTTTTTAAAATCTTTCAGCTGAACGAGGAAAAGAAAACAGTTATGTTAAACCTATCTACTATGCTTTAAATCAATCGTCAAATGTTTTCCAGACGGTTCACTGTCAACTAGCATTAAATCAAAAACTCATCAAGAAGGAGGAGGCGGAGAAATGCCTGTCCCTGGGGCTAAGTCTCTCTTCAATCTATGTGGCTGTGAGTCCTCGTCTTCTGGGTGGGGTTCCTGACCTCCCATAGTGGCCAGGGAGGCAGTTACTGTGTCTTCTATCCCCTATATATGTTTTCCAACTTGCTTTCTGTCTTTGTCTTGAAATGAGATTACTTGGTTTTGTCCTGGTCCTGGCTGAGAGGGAAACAGTCAAATGCATTGTTCATTATGGGAGATGGTAATTTTTTTTCTTTGTAAATCACCTCTCTGTTATGCACTGTATTTGTATTATGTTTTGTTTACATATTATATATGATTTGTAAACATTTGAGTGTATTCCTCTTTGTGGGGACTTGTGCTTGTGTCTGGATGAAACTTTTACTTTTAGGTGATCTCAAACTAAGTATTTTGATAGTGTGTTCTTGGAATCTACATCTGTTTCCTATTTGAACCAATTCCCCTTTGTTTTACCTTTTCTTGGGTGCTTTACATAGTTCTAGAACTATTTGTCCCATTTTATTCCTTTTTCCTGACGCTGATATGACCTAAATGTGTTGCAAGTGCCGTAACAAACAAACCGTTAAAAAAATTATTCTCTACCGTCTTCTGTTATCTCCCTATCCTTATTTACTTCTGGTTATTAATAAAATAACAGTGCTCATTGTATTCAAGCAAACTCTGCAAAATGACATGTTGGAGCTGTATGACTGCATTATATCTATATAAAAAGTCGGTACCTCCCACGAGCATCGGATTTCGGCATGCTCCGATTCTAGCAGGCTTTTTGACTTCTCCCAATAGCGTGCTCGATGAATCAAGCGAGAACTGTATTATGTGATCAACAAATTAAGTAGTTGTTTGACAATCGTGCATACTCTGGAACAAAAGCTGTAATTCAGCAATGCAAGCCAAAAAAAAAAAAAAAAAACAAAAGCTAATTAAGTCTCTATTTCAATAGATAATCATTTTGTTTTTCATTTGGTCACAAAACAGGTGTACTTCTCTTTATCAAATAAGTATCTAGATGATAATAGCCTTTCTAAATGAAACAATGATGTTATTTCAAACATAAAGATAATGATGGTATTTTTAATTGAAACAAATATAATAAAACAATTCTAACCGTGTTGTTGAAGCATCGCCTTCGTCATGGGAAAGTTTCCTAGCACTTAAAGTCTATTTCAGACACAGGCCCATGCCCTTTTTTCCGGTTGGAGCCGGAAAATTGGCTATCAGAAATGTTCAGGCTATCATTTAAAATCTGTTTCTTTTTTGCTTTGCTTTGGTTTATTTTTTTTTTTTTTAAATTGTATTTATTTTTTTTCGTTTTTAAAAGATGAAATTATTAGTTGACTCTTGGTTTCCCAACATGAAAACAATTCACAACAACTCAATAGCCAAACAACACCATACTGGAACACACTAAACTCAGATCTGGAACTACAGGCACATGCCGATGTTTCGATATAGACATATCGTGGTGGTGGTTGGGGGGGGGGGGGGGGGGGGGGGTTCACTGACTTTTGTGCAATGACAGTCATGAATAGGAATGTTTGTATATACAAAAAACAAGAGGGGGGAGGGTAAACGATGACCGGATATATCTGTTCCAATTTGTTGCTGGGAGAATAAAAAATGAAGGATTGTGCATGCTGATGGCTGGAATAGACACCTAGACAACCACGCCTCTCCGACAGTGATTGGAAACATAGCAAACTCCACGTTTTACTATCGATTGTATGTGTAAAATACCGTTGCCATCGTTAACTTAACATATAGATAGTTCGAAGATGACGTCACTCGGGACTTTGTTATTGTTTTTTGCCATCCGCGTTTATGAGTAATGCTCACGGAACTGTATTAACCTGACTATAAACGTTCATGGATACACACAGTTTTGTGTGTTGGTCCGTTATACTTCCGGATGGCAATGAGCTTCTTAGCCAAGCGCATACTATCCATAGTCTGCCCGTAGCCGACGTTAACTTATAGATAGTTCGAAGATGACGTCACTCAGGTCTTTGTTATTATTTGTTGCCATCCACGTTTATGAGTAATGCTCACCGAACTGTTTTAACACGAATATAAACGTTCATGGATACACACAGTTTTGTGTGTTGGTCCATTATACTTCCGGATGACAATGTTATGAGCTTCTTAGCCAAGCGCATACTATCTATAGCGTGACACTGACCAAAAAATGGCCACAAAAGAAAACAAATCGTGAGTTGTATTCAACAGTTCAACACACAAAAATGTGTGTAAACACGATCGTTTATAGTCAGGTTAATACAGTTTAGTGAAAATTACTCATAAACGCGGATGGCAAAAAAAATCAATATCAAAGACCTGAGTGAAGTCAACTTCGAACTATCTATACATAAATGTGATGAAGAATTTAACATTGTCATGGTCTTTTTAAACAAAATAATAACTCGCCCGAAAGGTGGAATTGAACCACTCCGACGTCAGTCGGCTACAGGTTTGAAGCCTGCACCCCAGACCACTGAGGATCATCCGGGCATATTATTCATGGAATTAAGGCGTATATATCATCCCTACATTTGACATAATATAAAAGTAATGTTGCTTATTTGAATTCATAATAGCGGAAGGTACTTTTAAAAAAAATAGATTACAAGGTTAAAACCATTAAGGTTAAGAACCTATTTTAATACATTTGTCTTATTCTCATTACAAATGTTTTGGCGCTTAGAGTCGACAAAATATTTAGTTAAACTAAAAATATGATCAAATACTGTTTTTTGTTATGACATTGCCTCCCTTTCAAAGGGAGACAACACCTTATGCCGTCTCATTAAAGGCGTTATAGTTAATATTATAATTTAAAAATTAAAACAAAAACACTGTCCCTTAAAACATCAATAGAAAACGTAACAAGTAGACTTTTCATTTCACCAATTGTATTTTGAATATATGTTTTACAATAGGTTACCCCCCCCCCCCCCCCCTTTCGCCTCGTTCCCTCTTTAGATTTTGATATAGTCGACCCAATTTAAATCCTATATCTGGGCTCAACAATAAATGCATGGCTTTGGAAGTTTCCAAAATTAATGCTAATGTTCTATTTGTTGCCGTGGATAGAATAATGGGAATTCCCGTTTTGCTTTGGGGTTTGTTTTTGTTTTTGTTTTTGTTTTTGTTTTTCTGGGGGGGGGGGGGGGGGGGGGGGGGGGGAGGGGTTGTTTGTTTGTTTGTTTTGGGTTTTTTTTTCTCGGGAATTTAAAGTAGTATTGTATCGTTTAAGTACAACGTCACTACTTTTGCGGAGGCAGCTTTTCTGGTTATCCCCGGATACAGCGATGTACACGAAACTTCTGGAGTGGCAATTGGGTTTTAAAAGCGGAAGATGAATTTGCCAGGTTGTGTCAAATCGGTAAACATCATCTCGCTCATAATGTTTATATTGTAATACAATTCGAAGTAGACGCGAGTTTTCGCAGCTTTCTATATTCAGTTGGGTGATTTCTTCTCACTAAATTCTCTCAGACTTACTTTTTGTGTATTTGTACGATTGATATAACGGTATTTTATTTAAATACACACCATCAATGTACAGATATCATGTTTACCGACTTGACATTGAAGGAGCCATTAAGTTTCATGTCTCCAAATTGTCATTTTAGTCTCCGGTTATCCATTGCATTGTGCTTATTTTACTCAGTATTCATCATCAAGGATCAAAAATACAATGAACACAGCCTGTATGCTTTTCAATCCCCGGCATTGTGTTCCAGTAACGAGTAACGAGTACTACTGGATTTGAATAGGTACTTAACCAGCATTCAAAAGGACAGCGACTGAAAGCAGTAGTAAGGGAAAGCGTTTGTCACCGATTATTTCACTTTGTTGTGCCCAAGACAGTGAATACTATTGTAAGAACAACTTAGACGTAAACATTTCTCACAGACTAGTGGTTTCTACGAGTAAAAATAAAAAATTACACCGATTCATGCGAACAAGACACAACGCTTAGATGACAATGACAATTCCCTTGTGTTTCCTCCTTGTAATCATTTGATCACTACGTAATCAGGGGACTGAATTGGGCAGCAAATGTATTCCCCAATAACCGTATAAAATGTTGGAGAAGTAAATGCACCGTTTTGAAGGGCAGTGAGATAATTGCAAATAGTGAAAACCATCTGTGATATGACATCCATCTCTCAAGTGCTTTTAAACTTTAACACCAGTTTTCAGATTCATCATGCACCCGGTACTCGCTCTTGAATTTTTAAGGATAATAAGCAAAACATAGACAAACACCATGGGCGGTTGCTGGCTGTTTATTTAAGGCGGCATGGATCGAAAACACATTCTCTCACCCTAACCCAGTGTAAAATGAGTACCTGACCGGAAACAGTGTTGTCTATGTTGGAGGAAAATGTTATCTCGCCCAGCAGACATCATTCCTCATCTTTCATGTTGCTATTGGCTTAGGAGCCCTTTTTAAGTGTCATGAGCATAGTCAGTGGATATTGCGCAATATCAATGTTCTAGTGTATATATTGTTTTTAGAATGTGTGTATATTATTGTGTGTAAGGGGGTGGGGGGAGCGACAAGCACAACTGTTTCAATATTGATACATACATACATACACGACGAGTCCTCGTCAGTCGTCAAGTTAAGACCTAACAAATAAATGAAGATAACGCATTTCCGATTTTACTATGCTCAATTCGCTTCTGCACCGTTTCAATATTTTCCTTCCATGGAACCAGCTTTCCATTTCATGTAGTCAAAGACGTCTGATAAGCGTCCGAGTTATACGCATACAATATCCGTCAAAGCCAATTATTGTCACATCTGCGCTTGAATGAAAAGTCTTGACGCCTACTGAATATTTCCGATTGTATTGAACTCACTGGTATAAACTATACATCAACACGTGCGTAATTTATTCTTCTATCAGGTCACCAAATTTAGTTTAGGGCTATTTCTTGATTTTAATTTATTTTATTCGAAAGAACCCCTACTCAAATATGTCGGTTGAAGGAATCACACAAAAGTATGCAATAAACAGAGTCCAGTGACTGAGTTCCTTACTGCAGAGAGATGTGCACCCGTAAACATTCATAATAGACTGAAACGTGTTTATGGTGACACGTGAGTTGGTATTCGAACAGTTCAAAGGTTGGTTAAGTTCTTTACTGGAACTGATGCTGTCTCCATCAACAGTCATGAGCAGGCTCGCAGTGGTCGTCCCCAAAGTTCATCAACCGCAGCGAATCAAGAAAAGAATTTACGAACTTAATCGAGCTAATCGCTGGATAACACAATCTGACATTTCACAAAGGCTTGGAATTTCAAAGAGAAGAGTTGGATACATCGTTCGAGAAATTCTGGGTTACAGAAAGATATGTGCCAGTTGAATATCGAGAATGCTCACACTAACGCATGCTCACACTGAAAGAGGACGTTTTCTTGAAATCGTTGAACACCCCTTTTTCAATTCCAATTTAGCTCCAAGTGACTTTTTCCTTTTCTTAAAACTTAAGAGACACCCCAAGGGGCAAAAGTTAGGCAGTTATGGTGAGGTGTAGGCCGAGTTTACTCCTCGACGCGATGCAATAGCTGATGCATCGTTGGCTGCTCTGTGTGGATGGGAACTGTGACTATGCTGAAATTCATAATGATAGACGGAAAGGAGATAAACTGAGCTTTGTTTTGATACCTTTGTCAACTTCCTATCTGTTATAGTTTTGAAAATGCAAGAGCCGCGTCAAACAACATTGTTGCGAGGATTTTATTTGGAGTGCAACATTTAGAAAAGTCACGTAGAAAAAATAAGGGTAAATCTAATTTAAAGATGAAAAATCTTTTTAAAATTGAGTTGAAAATTAAATAAGCCTTCGTCTTATTTCATACTTCAAGTAGAGCAAGCACCCATAGCTTTGTTTTAATAGGGAGAAAATGATATATACGGCAACTTGTTTTTTCATGCATCTGTTTTGCATAGCCTTTTCCTTGCTTAGAGTAATGAGAGAGAGAGAGAGAGAGAGAGAGAGAGAGAGAGAGAGAGAGAGAGAGAGAGAGAGAGAGGGAGAGAGACGAACGGGCAGTCAGACAGACGGACCGAAAAGGGAAGGGCAGGGAAGTAAAGAATATCAAATTAAGAAATTAAGGAACAGTCACATCCGACCTAAGGTTATAAACAGTAGAACAAACACACATAGTCCTGAGGTTCGATCCCCAGTTGAGGTAGACTGATTTTTTTGGGGGGGATGTTTCTTTTTCTTGTATTTTTCTTTCTTGCTTTGTTTGGCACCTTCCATACACACTTGTTCAGATCTTTATCTGAAGTAAAGAATACTGCGTCATGAATTCAATTCTTATTGCGTCATCAAAATGCGCTCAACTCGAATAAAAAAAGTAATTTAGAAAAACTAAATTGTTCATTTCCTTCCAAAGTGTTGTCCTGTGTGTAATCGTGAGTAGCGATGTGACCACTATAAAAAGCAATCCACAAAATCCTCGTAACCATTAATTTATACAATGTTTGTAACAATACCAAAGCTTACTGGATAATGCAACCTTTCTCCATATTATTTTCGTCAAATTTACAGCAAAATCCATTCATTCATTCATTCATTCATTCATTCATCCCGTGATCTGATGATCGTCGGAGTCGGGGGGATGGATACACGGCATGCAGCTCTCACAACTCTCCGCCATTCTTCTCTATTGTTGGCCTTCTTCAAGAGTTCTTCCATCTTCATTCCAGTCCATTCCTTGATATTGTCCATCCAAACTTTCCTTTATCTTCCTCTTCTTTTTCCTCATTCAAGGGTACCCTCCATCACCAAAATACATTGATTTAATCCTAATAATAATTCCTCCTTCTATTTAGTAAACACTAATATTGAGTTGTTTAACCCAATGTGCACATATTTTGCAGGTCTGATAATCGATCGCAAATATGGGCTTGATTTAACATTGCTGTGATGGACAATATTTTGC
Source organism: Berghia stephanieae (assembly GCF_034508935.2). NCBI lineage: Eukaryota > Metazoa > Mollusca > Gastropoda > Nudibranchia > Aeolidiidae > Berghia > Berghia stephanieae. The sequence continues at coordinate 25,585,243 of NC_088363.1, forward strand.
GTTGGTTTGAGAGTATTTCCATTACGACAAGGAGACCGTAATATAGTTGTTTTCCAATTAATATTAATCAAAATGCAGGTAGATAATATGCATTTTGTCCAACCTTGATGTTGATTGGTTCAATGTTAGTCGAAGTTATAAGCATTTGTAAACCACCGCCTCAAAAATTGGTATTAAGTCGTAATGTACTAGATACCGAAAAACCACAAAAATTGAAAAAAAGATAAAAATTGAATTTTTATACAGGCAATATCCATTAAATGTGCTCAAAGCGCTTTACACGGCGAAAAATGAATTTCAAGTTTTAAAAAAAAAACAGTAATGGAAAATTTTAGTATTTTATCAATTCAAGAGGCAATTTTTATTTTTCTCAATGAAATACATTAATTTGGCTTCATATATGTAATAATAATAATAATAATAATAATAATAATAATAATAATAATAATAATAATAATAATAATAATAATAATAATAATGTAATTCATTTATGTTGAGCCTGTCCCACACAATAAAACTCTAGGCACACAATATACATGACATGCAGTTATGGGCTTATTGTTGTAAACCAAAGCAACATAATGTTCAAATTAACTATGTTAAAACAAGCCTACAATTGCATTTGGTTATCAGACCTGCAAATAAGAACACGTCACCCCGACATAATTTGCGAAAAGTCACATTGTTAAGCTACATTTTTAGTAGTCACCTGGTATATATGGCCGAACCAAACGCTATGGAAATTTGCATAACTTTTTCTATCAATTTTGTTTCACCAGTACAAAAGGTATAAGTGTCCACCGACGAAAGAGAAAGGAAGGAAGTTCAAACCTTGAAGACTTTTACAATATTGTATTGTATCCATTAACCTATAACCCATCAAGATACATTTTTTTCTCCACAATACTTATCTTCAAGCGACAATATTGAACGGACTCGATCGAGAAAACCCTAAGCTGTTATCTCTCA
>NC_088363.1:25591211-25606211 GCF_034508935.2 Berghia stephanieae
GACTCACAAAGGAGATGGTTTCGATCTCCGGTTGAGTCAATATCTATCTATGCATGGTGAAAATCTCGGATGGTGAAAATGTTTGAACTGAGATATTGCCAAGTTTAGTTAGAAGGTCAATTTTTATCCAAAATGAGTTCTTGTCATAACTCATTAAATCAACCCTTTTTGAACATCTTCTGGAAATATCAAAGCTTAATTTCACTTCAAAATATATGTTACAGATAGTCAAGTTGAAAAAGTATGAAATTTGAGAAAAGTTTCCCATACATCTGCCCATAACTTCATGAAAAATCACCCGATTTACTTCAAATAAAAATTAAAATGCTCTGTTAAGCAAATTCTTTCAGAAAATGCAAAAAAATGTAAATCCAAAATTTTCACCTTTTGACTGCTCGTGTCATGCATTGACACAAATAAGGTCGCAAAGGATGTGAACGTAAAACAATAGCTTTAAAATATTAGATTCAATATACTTTGGACAACATGGGTGATTCCTGTTGACATCAGACATCGTTTTTGATGGATCATCTATATTCCCTCATGGAATGCCTAGGCGACAGTATCTAATGATGTCTTGGAGTAAAGATAAATAGGAGAAGGTTCAAGATTTCAGTTGTACTTAATTACTTATCCGAACCAGCGACCACCTGAGCTCTAGCCCTTCGGTCTAGATTTCAGTTGTAAATAGGCCAACAGCCAATTCAGATAACCAGAGTGGGTCGAGGCATTGAAATGCGAACCGTGTTCTTAATTATAAAGTAGAGATTTCTTTTAAAGTGCTATGCATTTTGTTGTTGTTGTTGTTGTTGTTGTTGTTGTTGTTGAAGGCTGCGTGGGGTCCTTGGGGTGACTGGTCGGAGTGCACTGCCCAATGCAACAAAGGCGGCTTCAGCCTCAGGAGAAGATCATGTGACACTCTTCCGGACATCCCGTGTGAAGGGAACAGCATTGACGTCACTGATTGTAAAACAGGGATCAAATGTCAAGGTCAGATAATTTTTTAAATTAACCATTGATGCCATCAATTCAATAATATTTTTGATTTGTTTATTAATATTTTGTTTTTTGTTGTTTTTTTTTTTTAATCAGGATTTTCCCTCTTTCTCCCTAAACTGAGCAATGCTGTAGAACATCTCAAAATTCATGACAGAAAAAGTATGCGGTTGAAAATGTGGTTGATATAAGGAAAAGATTTATTTATTTATTTATTCATTCATCTATCTATCTATCTATCTATCTATCTATCTATCTATCTATCTATCTATCTATCTATCTATCTATCTATCTATCTATCTATCTATCTATCTATCTATCTATTCATTTATTTGCATAGCTTGTTAAAACGTGTTCAAATTCGCCATTTTCCTCAAATTTTCGAATTTCTCATTTAATTCAGCGATCTGGCAACCTTGGAGTGACTGGGGTCCGTGCTCAGTAACGTGTGGCGAAGGTGTGCATGCCCGAGTACGTACGTGTACTACTCAGGATGTTTTGAGAAGTTGCAAGGGGAAAGCAAGCGAATTCCACAACTGTAAGATGCAACCATGCAGAGTAAGTCTATAAAATAAGATGATGTAAAATTTGACCTACATACATACGTCTATAGAATAATATATATATTACGACACGCGCCTGCCAACTTTGATAGTCATCATCATCATCCTCATCCTCCTCATCGTCATCATCATCATTATCATCATCATTATCGCTGCCGTCGGCGTCGTCGTCTTCACCAAAACCACCACACCAACCAAGCTCTTTTTTCGGGTTGGGGGGGGGGGGGGGCATCATAATTCGTTTGATACATAAAGGCAAAAGATGACATAATGTTGAAGGGTATAATTTTTAACTGGCAGCAACAACAATATATCAAAGAGCTATATTATATCGGACCCATCGCTTCAGATTCAAGGTCGTTTCTACGCTAAAATGACATTTACAGTCAATAACAAGCAGCTTGGGTTACATTTCTATGCTTTATTGCGGAGAAATGTGCGAGAAGCTAAAATTGTATATTTCCCATTATTCTTATTGAAAATTCACATTTCGGCATCTGTTTGAAGCCAACATAGTCCTAGTACCGATTTGAGGCCGTGAATTATGATGATTTAATATTGTAGATGGAAAGAAATTGACGTCATTTAGTTCTTTGTTGTTGTTTTCAACAAGCCATTTCAATGATTAGATCTCACTAAATGCTTTCGATCAGACTATGTATAAACGTTTACGGTTACACATAGATTTGTGTTTCGGTACGTTATATACGGGTGGCGGATGATGTGAGTTTTTTACCTATGCGCATAGCATCTATAATGAAAGAAGAGGTGGGAAGGCACAAGTCAACAGGCCAGCAGGACTATAGAAGGAACGAAGTTGACGTCATTCAGCTCTTGGTTACTATTTTTAGACAGCCTGTTTGTGATATCTTCTTAGTAAATTATATCAATCAGATAATAAACGTTGAAGGTTACATACAGATTTGTGTCTTGGTATGTTTAATTTGGCTGGCGGATCATTTGACTATTTTACCTAAATGCATAGCAGCAATATCGTTATCACCCTTGACATTTCATTAATTCTAACCACGACTTCCATCATTGAACGTCCACTGAGTTCCTTTCTAAACTCTTACTAGAGTGATAATGGAGAGGCTTCGAATGGGAACAATACCGACAACAGACCATTGTCTGTATGGTTCTCATTCGAAGCCTCTCCATTATCATTATCACTCTTTCTGTGAGTATTTTCACGATCCCAGGCTTCAGGCAGCCCCCACCGCTCTCTAACCTCTTTCAGCTTGTCGACGGCGAAAACGACACGGCGGTGGCTGGTTACCCCATCTCCGCAGAAAAACCTGACCACAGTCATCTTGCTCCAGTTGCAGTCAGCATTGCGGCGTTGGGCGCACACGGGAAAAGTATACTCTCGTCTGTGTTTTTTGTTGTTGTTTTTTTTTTTGTTTGTTTGTTTTGTTGTTTGTTTGTTTTTTGTTTTTTGTTTTTTTTGTTTGTTGTTGTTTTGTTTTATTCTTTTTGTTTGTTTATTATTTTTTTTTTTTGTGTATGATTTTATATTGAGCATGAACTTTTAATATAGATGTATGAATATCCAAAAACTTCAGGACAAAAATAGTTGAAAATGTGGTTGAGATAAGGAAACTGTTGATTTTTATTATAATATTTAAAGATTTTTGTGCGTGATATTACATGTAATTCTTTTTTTTTTCTTTGATTTTGTTTGTTTGTTTAGTTTGTTTTGTTTTGTTTTTTTGTTTTTTTTTTTGGGGGGGGGGGGGGTTTGGGTTTTTTTTTTGTATTTTGTTTTCGTTGTGACTTGTGTTTTTTATAAAGTTATATGTATATGGCGCTTTACGTAATAGAAACTAACCAAAACAACAATTTCATGACAAAACATAATAAGCATGCACATAGAAACAAATTATTGGCTCCAAATCCTTCGTAAAAGAAATAAGACTTACGGAACAACTCAGACTTCAGAAATTTCCTGAAAGATGATAGACTGTCACCGGACAATGTCTAAGGGGTGCGTGCACCCCATAGGCGTGGAGCAATAGAGAGGGTGGGGTGGGGGCGGGGGGGCGGGGGGGGGAGCTATTTCACTAAAAGTGGATCTCGGGGTGGTAACCTCTATGAGTTGGGACATGAGATGATCTTTAGTTTATATCATTCGATTAGTCTTTGCAAATATTCAGGTACTAATCCATTTAAAGACCTAAAGACATATCTAGCATAATACACAATTCGAATTATATCCTATACGTCACAACAAGCCTTGGTACACATACTCGCAGGTCTGATAACTGAACACAATTATGGGCTCGATTTAACATTGTTGTAATGGACAATATCTTGTGTTGGTTTGATAGTATTTCCATAACAACAATGAGCCCATAACAATTTGGACTATAAATCAGACCTGTAAATAAGTCCACGTTGCGAAAAGCCAATGCAATACGCTTCAACAGTCGTAACGTCACTTCCCTCATAATGACTCACAGTAACTTAGTTACTGGCTCTAAACTACCGGAACAATGGCGGACGCCCTTATGAAATATTTCTCCGACGAGCATAAAAGCGTATCCTGAGGGGAAAAAACACATTATAAATCCGATCATGTTTTGACTTTTACACATTCTGATCACAAGACATATGAAAAGTTCTAGCCAGCATGAAGAATAAAAAGTGCAGATTTTCTTTGTTTAGAACCACGATGGCCGCCGTTGTTGGGCGACATGACATCAGACTATTGAATCCAATTTCTAAAGAACTGGTGTTACACGGTCCCTCTTTTTTACTTTTTAAAATCGATGAATTAAGATGACCTTCAATTTCCAAATAAATTATTTCTTCTTCGTTCCCGTCACGTCACATGGTCAGTCCGGTCTGGTGAATGAAGCCCACAGTGGTCCTGAGGTCGTCCTCACTGCCGTACAGCTTCTTTGAGTATGGGGTTGGATCAGGCCAGAAGTTCCTTCTCAACTGGTTGTACCTTGGACATTCCATTAGGACATGATGTCCATTTTCATTTTCAAGTCCGCAGTCACATTGTCCAGAGGCACCTGCTCTGGACATCCTCCACATATGTTCCTTTAACTGGTTGTGTCCAGTTCTCAGTCTGAAGATGATGACCTGTTCCTTTCTGTTGAGCACCTTGATTGGGTCATTCATGTTGTATTCTGGGTGCTTCTCTCTCCATCTCTGAGACTGGATAAATTTGGCCATTTTGTTAATTTCTCCTGTTGAGTACATTGGGGAGGGTTGCTGCATGCGACTGCCTGCCTTTGCCAGTTGGTCAGCGATCTGATTTCCAAGTATCCCACAGTGTCCTGGAATCCACTGCAGTACAATGTTGGTAAACTTGCTTAGCTTCATGAGGTCTTCCACCAAGGCGTCTATATCATCCGCAAAGGACATCATTATATCCTCCAGAATTTTCTTAGCATCTGTTAAAATCACTATGTGTCTTGGCTTTTCATTTTCTGAGAGGATTTGCTTAACAGCTTCATAAATAAATTATTTAACCTTTGACATCAAAGCAGTCTCCTCAAGGTCATTTAAATCTATCGATATATGTGACTCATCGCCTCAGTCCGGGTATTATGTCGGGGTAAAACAAATGCCAAAGAGTCAATAATTGAAAGTTAATATGATCAGAAATATGAAATAATATTGGTTCTTCGTACTCTCCAATACGATATCCAATCTCCTCAATAAAACATATAAACACAACCCAAGTCTGATATTCTCGGCTGAGACTTCCGAAGCATGTGTGAGAGATTTTGACAAGTCGAGGGTTATTTTTAATCGATCGATACTTGAAGGACGAGTTTTTTGCCCAACATTATTTTAAAAATGTGTTTTGACAGAGTAAGACACCTACTATTCCGATGGACTAAGCCAATCCGTTATTTATTTATTTATTTATTCATTTATTTATAATTATCATCATCATCGTCGTCATCATCATCATCATCATCATCATCATCATCATCATCATCATCACCATCATCATCATCATCATCATCATCATCATCATCATCATCATCAGCATTATTATTATATTATTATTATTATTATTATTATTATTATTATTATTATTATTATTATTATTATATTATGTTAATTATTATATTATTTTATTATTATTATTATTATTATTATTATTATTATTATTATTATTATTATTATTATTATTATTATTATTATTATTATATTATTACTATTATCATCATCATCATCATCTCATCATCATCATCATCATCATCATCATTATTATTATTATTATTATTATTATTATTATTATTATTATTATTATTATTATTATTATTATTATATTATTATTTTTTTTTTTTTTTTTTTTTTTAATTTTTTTTTTATTTTTTTTTATTTTTTTATTTTATTTATTCTTTTTTTTTTTAAACATTTTTTAAAAACATATTTTTTGCCAAATTAAGAGTTATCAGATTGTTTTACATTTGCCGTTGTATTGTAATATATATCGCGCAGTTAATAAATTCCATATCAGAATGTAATCATTGTGATATTATGATTATCAATCTTACTTTCAGAGCTTTTATGAATCATACAGTACTCGCTGGATTCCATCATGCTCTCGGAGAAGCCAAAATGAGTGTTGGAATATTTTTTTTTAATCACAATTTTGTAGTTTATCTTGAAAGAATCGGTGAAGAAGTTCCATGTATTCGTATAGAGACTTTGAGTTTGATATTAGTTCTTCTCCATTGGAGTAGATTCCCCAACCGGCTGGTTGTAGCAGCTTTATTGGGACCTGAATATATTATTGATAACGACCACGCAATCAAATACTGCTGTATGTAGATTAACTCAGTCAACCCTAACACCGATTATATACGTAGTTTACTAGGGTTACTTTTACCCCATGCCTATTTATTACATTTTTATGAGACAAATTATAGGCCTAGAATCAAAGATAATGTTTTTAGTTGTTTTGCATGTTAATTATAGTTGAATAAAACCATCTATGCATATTCTCATTTTTAATACATTTTTTCCAATTTTGGAAAGTAGCAAAAATCTCTAGGATTGAGTGATTTCAGTCCTTATTTTATTATTTTGATTTCTCGTCCCTGAAGGCCGCAAGCAATACCAGTTTACACCATGGTCAAGGTGGAGTGCTTGCTCCAATTCCTGTGGCAAGGGATCCAAGAGAAGAGGGAGACAATGCCGTGACGTCACCAAAGTCCCTCCCCTTCGAGTCCCGGTCAGGCATTGTGGAGGTGGCTTGACGTTACAGAGCCGTCCCTGCACTGGCGATTGTAATGCCAAACCCGTTGCAGTCGATGCAGGTAAATAATGATTATTACTCGTCCATGATCGTAATAATAGTAATTATAATTATAATAAAATGTGCAATAATTATGGCGATGATAAAAAAATGATGCTTACAAAACTAATGATAATGATGATGATGGTGGTGATTACGATGGTACTACTATACTATACTTTATTTACTACACCAACACACTACTACTCATACTATCTACTATATCTATCCATATATCTACTTTATATATATATCTACTATATATCTAATTATTATACTACTTATTACTATACTATACTCTCTCATACATCACACTACAATACTACTACTACATACTCATTACTACTACTACTATTACTACTCTATATTATTACTATACTACTACTCTATTACTACTATTATTCATTATATTATATACTACTTACTATTAACTATATATTTTTATATCTACTTACTTACTATACTACTTTTACTACATACTATTTTATCCTAACACTAATTACATTATTTACTACTTACTCCTATTATAACTATACTACTACACATAATAAACTCCTACTCACAATTAAACTACATTTACTACTATCATTACTACTTACTTTCTAAACTTTTAATCTACTATACTCTACTACACATACTCTACGAGTAACCAACTAGTATATACTATACACACATACTATTATCTACTAAACTACATCTCACTATCATACTAACTTACTATATTACTATTATCTTCTCATATACTATTACACTGTTATACTACTTATTGGGACTACTACTACTACTATTATACACATGCATCAACTACTACTATTAATAACTCACACTACACATATACTTACTATTACTACATCCTACTAACTATTTTATGAACAAATACTACTCTATACACTAACTAATTTCTATTTATCATTTACTATATTATTACTAAACACATCTACATATTACTCATTAATACATTTTCCAATTTCTAAATAGCAAAATCTCTAGTTGAGTATTCTAGTCCTTATATATTACTATATTGATTTACTACTACTAAGCCGCAACTAACTACATTTACACTCAAGTGATGCTATGCTACACATTCCTACTGGCAGGATCACAAAAGAGACACTGCTACTCACACTAAATCCTCCCTTCACCGTCATGGCATTGATCTTACGTTACACGTCCTCACTATTGTACATGCACTACCTGCATCGATAGCTACATAATGTACTACTCGTCATACTCTATAATAACTAATATATAAAATGTGAATATTATGGCGTGATAAAAACTATGCATGCTTACTAAAACTATGACTACTATATAGTGTATTACAGTATACTACTACTACTACTACTACAACTACTATACTACACACACATACTACTTACTACTACTATCTACTACTACATACTACTACTACTACTACTACTACTACTACTCTACTACTAACTACTACTACTACTACTACTACTACTACTACTACTATACTACTATACTACTACTACTACTACTACTACTACTACTACTACTACTACTACTACTACTACTACTACTACTACTTACTACTACTATACTACTACTATACTACTATACTACTACTACTACATACTACTACTACTACTACTACTACTACTACTATACTACTACTACTACTACTACTACTTACTACTACTACTACTACTACTACTACTACTACTACTACTACTACTACTACTACTACTACTACTACTATATACTACTACTACTATACTACTACTACTACTACTACTATACTACTACTACTACTACTTACTAACTACTTACTACTATACTACTAACTATTTACACTACTACTACTATACTACTACTACTACTATTAAACTACTACTACTACTAACTACTACTTACTACTACTATTACACTACTACTACTACTACCACTACTACTACTACACTACTACTATTACTACTACATACTACTACTACTATACTACTACTACAATACTATTACTACTACTACTACTACTACTACTACTACTACTACTCTACTACTACTACTATACTACTATTACCTACTACTACTACTATACTACTACTACTACTACTACTACTACTACTACTACTACTACTACTACTACTACTACTACTACTATACTACACTTACTACTACTACTACTACTATTACTACACTACTACTATCTACTACTACTACTACTACTACTCACTACTACTTACTATAATACTACTACTATTACACTACTATACTACTACTACTACTACTATATACTATACTACTACTAACTACTACTATCTACTACTACTACTACTACTACTACTACTACTACACACTACTACTACTACTACTACTTTCTATACTACTAAATACATACTAAACTACTACTACTACTACTAACTACTACTACTACTACTACTACTACTACTATACACTACTACTACTACTACTACTACTACTACTACTACTACTACTACTACTACTACTACTATACTACTACTACTACTACTACTACTACTACTACTACTACTACTACTACTACTACTACTACTACTACTACTACTACTACTACTACTACATACTACTACTACTACTACTACTACTACTACTATTTACTACTACTACTACTACTACTACTACTACTACTACTACTATTACTACTACTACTACTACTACTACCTTACTACTACTACTACTACTATTACACTACTACTACTACTACTACTACTACACTACTACTACTACTACTACTACTACTACTACTACTACTACTACTACTACTACACTACTACTACTATACTACTACTACTAACTACTACTACTTATACTACTACTACTATTTACTACTATACTACTATACTACTACTACTACTACTACTACTACTACTACTACTACTACTATACTACTAACTACTACTACTACTACTACTACTTACTATTATCTACTTACTATACTACTATCTACTACTACTACTACTACTACTACTACTACTACTAACTACTACTACTTACTATTACTACTACTTACTACTATTAACTACTACTACTACTATACTACTACTACTACTACTACTACTACTACTACTACTACTACTACTACTACTATTACTACTACTATACTACTATTACTACTACTACTACTACTACTACTACTACATACTACTACTACTACTACTACTATACTATCTACTACTACTACTACTACTACTACTACTACTATACTACTATACTACTACTATTATACTACTACTACTACTACTACTACTACTACTACTACTATACTACTACTATTACTACTACTACTACTACTATACTACTACTACACTACTACTACTACTACTACTACTACTTACATACTACTACTACTACTACTACTATCTACTAACTACTACTATACTATACTACTACTATACTACTACTACTATACTACTATACTACTACTACTACTACATACTATACTACTACTACTACTACTACTACTACTACTACTACTACTACTACTACTATTACTACTACTACTATACTACTACTACTACTACTACTACTACTACTTACTACTATACTACTACTACTACTATTATTACTACTACTTACTACTATACTACTACTACTACTAACTACTACTACTATACTACTACTACTACTACTACTACTACCTACTACTATCACTACTATACTACTACTACTACTACTACTACTACTACTACTACTACTACTACTACTACTACTACTACTACTACTACTACTACTACTACTACTATTACTACTACTACTACTACCACTACTACTACTACTACTACTACTACTAGATTTCCGGTGGCGCTCAATGGCGACGCTTGGTTTTTCATTGCTCTGTTGTTCATCAGTAAAAGTTTGTATTCTTGTGTTATTATCTGCCATCGTTTTTGTATATGGACTTATTATTTGTAATTGGAATACAGGTATGACTATATTTAAATATTTCTATTTGTGGTACCTATTTCAATAATGTGTAGAGCATGAAAAGTTACAACGAGTGAACAATGTTGTTGTGTTCGAAATAAAAACAATATGGCGACCGTCGTCTACACAAAAAACGAATTGCTTGATATTGGACAAACAACAATCAAAACAAATGATCGAAAAGGTTTTATTGTTTCAATCAAGAAAAGAAAAAGAGGAAAACGTGGAGGCGTCAAGCAAAGAATTCGAAGAACTGGTAAAGTACCACTACCTATGATTATACTTTCAAACGTTCGATCTATCAGAAACAAAGCGGACAATATTAGCGCGTTGTGTAAATTTGATCCTGATTATGAAAACTCAAGCATACTGTGTTTTACAGAGTCATGGCTTTCAGACTTAGATACAGATAAAAGTGTAGAATTGGAAAATTTCATAATACATAGGCGTGACAGAGATAGCTCAATGACAGGAAAACAAAAAGGTGGTGGTATTTTGTGTATGTCAACAAAAACTGGTGCAAAAGCTGTCGAACTACACGTTCATTATGTGAAAAGGACATCGAGCTCATTTCCCTCTCTCTTAGACCCCACTATTTACCTCGGGAATTCCCACTTATTTATGTCATTGCTGTGTACGTCCCTCCTGATGCGAATGCTAACACAGCTTTACGGGTAATTGAGGAGGAATCATTTAATTTTTTAAGAAAACATCCTGATGCCCCCGTAATAATTCTTGGTGATTTCAATCACTGCCCTCCTATAAATTCTTTTTATCAACACGTCTCTGTTCCTACCAGACGAGATAAAACCCTGGATCTGTGCTATACAAATATTAAAAATTCATACAGAAGCGTTCAAAAAGTAAAAATAGGAAATTCAGATCACAATAGTGTGTTGTTGATTCCAACCTACAAAACTAAATTAAGACAACATAAAGCGATTGTGAAAGAAACTCGTCTTTGGTCAACAGAAAATATAAACAAACTCCAAGGTTGTTTTGACTGCACAATATGGGATGAACTCATGTCTGATAACATGTCACTGGACGAATGGGTTGATGTTGTCACGTCTTATATTCATTTCTGTTGTGATTTGTGTGTGGACACTAAAAGGATTAAAATATTTAACAACAACAAACCTTGGGTCAACAAACGAGTTAAGTTATTTATAAATATGAAGAAAATCGCTCATATGAGTGGGGACAAAAACAAGCAGCACGAGGCAGAAAAACAATTAAAGAGGGTAATTTATGAAGAAAAACGTAAATATAAAGATAAAATGGAAACAAACCTTAAAAATTCAAATGCATCGCAGGCGTGGAGGATGATTAAAGAAATGGGTGGCGTTAACAACAAAAAGACAGATTTTAACAATGACACACATATGAATATCGAGGAATTAAATAAGTTTTACTGTCGATTCGACACCATTGACAACGTACTTTCAAAAATTAATATCATAACAAAAAATACGTCTCCTCCGCCAGAAATCGAAGAAGAGGCGGTCATCAATGTTCTTAAATTATGTAAAAAGAAAAAAGCACCAGGTCCAGATGGACTTAGTGGGGAACTCATTTCAAACTGTAACAACCAACTAGCTGTCCCTTTCTTGCCTATTTTCCAACGTTCAATAGATGAACAGAAAATCCCAATTATATGGAAAACATCGACTATAATTCCAGTACCCAAAAAGAATCCACCAACTCAGCTGAATGATTATAGACCTGTTGCTTTAACATCAATTATTATGAAATGTCTGGAAAAAATTCTGAAAAGAGAGCTGTTGCAATTTATATATGACCAACACATACTTGATCCATATCAGTTTGCCTACCAACAAAATCTTAGTGTGGAAGACGCACTCCTCACAGTGATGCATTCAATATCAAATCACTTGGATGTTTCACCCGCCAACTACTGCCGAATCCTATACGTCGATTTTTCGTCTGCCTTTAATGCCATGAAAACCAACATATTAATCAGTAAACTGCATGCTCTAAACCTTCCCCATTACCTCATCAACTGGTATAACAACTTTCTCATCGATCGCCCCCAACATGTCAGAGTAGGCTCAAATATATCATCAGTAAAAACTCTTTCAAACGGATGCCCACAAGGGTGTGTAAGCTCACCTCTACTTTACATCCTCTATACAAACGATTGTGTGGCTAGCTTTGATAACTGCCAACTCATCAAGTATGCTGATGACACCGCAATACTCGGCCTGCTCAATGATTCCATCTCCGAATTTAAATACACTGAGCAAGTTAGTAAATTCAGCAAATGGTGTGCCGATAACTGTCTAGAGCTCAATGTAACAAAAACAAAGGAACAACTGTTTGATCACAGAAAAATAGGAAAAAGAGGAAGACAAATAACAAAAATTAACAATCAGGCGGTTGAAACTGTTGAAACGTTTAAATACCTTGGTGTAATTATAGATAACAGTCTAAGATTTGAATCGCACACCAACAATGTCATCAAAAAATGTAACCAGCGCTTGTATATACTCAGAAAATTAAGGTCTTTCAATGTGAACAGAAAGACCATGATACAAATCTACAAGTCATTAATATTGAGTATCGTTTCGTTTGGCATCACAACGTGGTATGGAAGCTGTGGAACAAAAGAAAAATCCAAACTACATAGAACCCTCAGAGAGGCTTCAAAAATAATTAACACAGACCTTAGAAGCCTTGACACAACTTATATTAATGCAGTTGAGAAGAAATCTTTTAACATTATCAACGAAAAGAGGCATCCGCTGAACGAAAAATTCCAACTTCTGCGCTCCGGAAAACGGTATCTAGAAGCAAAATGTCGGACAAATCGACATAAGACAACCTTCATTCCAACCGCCATAAAATTAATTAACAAATCTTCTGTGGAAAAATGAGACAACCAATGAAAATAACGAGAAGCAGTGTCGTGAATCATCATCATCGACATTGCCGCCGTCGTTATCATCATCATCATCATCATCATCATCATCATCATCATCATCATCATCATCATCATCATTATCGTAGTCATCATCATCATCATCATCATCATCATCATCACAATTATTGCCATCTTCTTCTTAATATAAGACACTATATTTATAATATGGTTATCTGCTGTCCCAGCAAATATATCGTATCGTTCTATCTGTCTGTGTGTGTGTCTGTGTGTATGTATATATGTAAAGTATGTATGTATGTATGTATGTATGAATGTAGGCATGCATATACGATGATATGCTGGTTTGTATGTATGTCTGCATGTATGTATGTATGTATGTATGTATATGTGTTTGTATGTACGCTCATTTCTTTTGTATACATGTGTAGAAACAATGTGCAAGCGTGTATGTTCGTGTATGGCTGTGTCTGTATTTGTAAATGTGTTGATGTTCATACCATGAACCAAACTGAGCATTGTTTACCTCACATGAATTGCCTTTAATTTGGACAATAAAGATATTATTATTATTATTATTACTACTACTAACTATCTACTAACTACTACTATTAACTAATTACTACTACTACTACTACACTATTATCTACTACATATACTAAATACTACTATACATACTATCTACTAACTACTATACTACTACTTACTACTATTACTACTACTAACTACTACTACTACTACTACTACTACTATACTACTACTACTATACTACACTACTACTACTATCTACTACTACTACTATACTATATACTACTCTATACTACTACTACTACTACTACTACTACTACTACTATACACTACTACTACTATACTACATACTACTACTACTTACTAACTACTACTACTACTTACTACCTTACTATTACTAACTATACTACTTACTACTAACTACTACTAACTACTACTATACTCTACTACTATCTACTACTACTCATACTACTACTACTACTACTACTACTACTACTACTACTACTACTACTTACTACTACTACTACTACTACTACTACCATACTACTACTACTACTACTACACTCTACTACTACTACTACTATCTACACTAACTACTACTACTACATACTACTACTACTACTACTACTATCTACTACTACTACTACTACTACTACTACTACTTACTACTACTACTACTACTACTACTACTACTACTACTACACTACTACTACTCACTACTATCACTACTACTAAACTAACTACCTACTATTTACTACATACTCACTACTACTACTACTACTACTACTACAACACTACACTATACTAAACTACTACTA
>NC_088363.1:25613711-25633711 GCF_034508935.2 Berghia stephanieae
GTAGTACGTCATCTTAATATATATTCTTGTAACCAATTACAGCAATATACAAATGGAGTAAAATATCTTACATTTTTATTTTTATATCATTTAGTATATCAACAGATGCACACTAATATCCCACTCATTCTGCCGTGTCCTAATAAAACACTTGTTCACTTGGCCACACACGCACACACACAAACACACACACACACACACACACACACACACACATAATATATATATATATATATATATATATATATATATATATATTACTTATTTCAAATATCGCTCAATTAAGATGAACCTTATCTTGTAAAAAAGGTTCCAGCCTGGTACTTCAATCGATCAGGAATGACCCTCGTCTTGCCGACAAACAACAAATGAATCAGAGACTTAAATCGAGCGATATTTGAAGAAAACGTTTTACGGCCAAAATGAAGAAAATGTAATTTGTCAATGTACGACAGCATTGATCCAGGGGTTGAATTCTCAAATACTTTTCCAGCGACATCAGAGCAACTGACAGAAGAGGAAGAAGAAGAAGAAGATGACGACTATCTGACGCCAGAGACCGTTATCTTCATTGTTCTTGTCCTCCTTTCTGTCGTCCTTTTTATATTGGCATTCTGCATCTGTATCGTGCAAAGGTAAGCTGTCCAATCGTAGGGTAAAATCAGTATTCATTTATGGCCTCATTCTTTTAAAAATTTGAACACGCACGTGGTAGCCTGGAGCAATGATTCTTAAGCAGTGGAACTCGGCTGGATATCTCCCGAAATGTGTTTTTTTACAACCACATATATAATATTAGCTCCAGAAAAAAAATCTTGACTGCACTCCGGATCGATCTCGGTTCTTTTCGTGTGAAGCGAGAGCTCTACCGTAACTTTCGTTAATTAAAATCCTGATACTAACCCCCCCCCCCCCCAAAAAAAAAAATCGCCATAAAAGAAGACGAAGATCACTGGGAAAAGGTTAATTCGATTCAATAGTCTGATGTCACGTCGCCCAGCAACAGCGGCCATATTGGTTCTAAACAAAGAAAATCCTTACTTTTTATTCTTCATGCTGGCTAGAACTTTTCATTCCCTTTTCATATGCCTTGTGATCAGAATGTGTAGAAGTCAAAACATGATCAAATTTATGGGGTTTTTTTTCCCTCTGGAAACGCTTTTATGCTCGCCGGAGAAATATTTCATACGGGCGCCAGTGTTACTAAGTTACCATGCGTCATGTGACGTTATGACTGTTGAAGAGTATCGTGAGTTGTAATCAAAAGCTCAGCCAATGAAATCATAATTTGTTTCCCTGAGCACTTCTAACAACAACTCACTTTTTACTTTCGTTTGGTGATCATAGTCTTTTCTGTGACGTAATATTTTGGTCAATATCAGGCCTTTAGTTGACGAAATCTACGGCTCTACCAACTGAGCAATCGGGACAAAAGGTAGGGCATTGAATCGTGCTAGATATAAGTATGGTACGAATATTGCTCGACATGTAACAATATGGAGCGAATTATTACTGTAATATTTACCACGACGTTGGAGTCAGACTACATCGATGTTTCAGGCCTTACGGCCATCGTCAGGACTGTGTGTTACATACTGCAACATCGTGGTAAATATTACAATAATTACACTTCCTGATGAGAGCAATGCTCGATAACACGTTGTAGAAGTCAAACAATCTTAATTATCTTTCAAATGTTTATATATATACATATATATAATATATATATATATATATATATATATATATATATATATATATATATATATATATATATATATATATATATATATATATATATATATATATTATCGCGAAATAGGTCACATACTTATTTTTCTCGCCAGGAAATATTTTCACTAAGATATTTAACTTTATTGTATTTTTTTTTTTTTTGGTCAAGGGTACATGATGCCAAGCTGAAGTCAGAGATTCAATCACTTCAGCCATTTTATAAAGGTGGTGATGGATTCGATCCGCCCTCTGGTGGTGGTGGAGGGAAGGTCCACTTCAGACAAATCTACAACTATGGTTAGTGTCTTTTTTAGTTTGTTTTTTTTTTTACATTTTTGGACTACAAATTAATGACTTTCGATCTTCTGATATTTCCACGCTTTTTATCTATCTCTACAGACCAACAACAGTTTACGTATACTTGTAGAATTGATCTTGCACGAAAAAAATTATACGAAATTTCGACGTTATAAAATGGACAGCTATTTCATTTCTGCTAATGCGTTTGCCGAAATTAGTATCCGCCAGCAAAAGTGAATGTTATAGATATTAACCCAATTTTTCATATTACGAAGTTCGATTCCTCAATAAATATTCATTATTGTGTTTTAAAATTCGCTTCAGTCATCCCCATGTTATTATTATATTAATGATAAGAAAATGAATAGGGAATGAGATTAGCGGAAGAGTAGCGTCCCTTGATTGGACGTCACCCATAGTCTGTGACGTCACAGGCGGAAAAGTTATTAGAGAGAGAACTTCATGTTGGTTGTGCGCATGCGTCTCTCGTCCTATAAGAATAGGTTCGAAAGAGAGAGAAAAATGAATCTCGTTCAGGACGATCAATCACGGTCTGCAATGATGACAATACTTAACGAGTGTGGGAGTTTTTTTTAGAAAACAATGAATACATTATGTGACAATTCGAAAAATGGGTTACCTTGTAAAAAAAACCTGTCGACTGGCACCGTTTCTAAATTGGTATTTTGATTATAATAGAAGAATGGAATAGAAGAAAGGCCTCGAGACCAAAGTAAACTTGTAGAAGATCGGTGGACAGAGAGGTAAGAGAGAGGCAGGAATGACATGGCAATAACAGGAATATGGGCCCAGAATAGAGTGCACTGGAGGAACATAGTTACAGCCCTATGTCCTAACATAGACCATGATGATTAAAGTAAAGTAATTACTACCGTTTAGTTGATCTAAATGATCATCTTTTACCTATATAAAAAAAATATAACATTGTTTTGCAAATGTGTCTTTTTTTGTTTTCGATGAAAGCGAATAACACAGCCAGAGTAGAGCTTGTTGCGCTGATTGGTTTCTGGGTCAACTCTATGATCAGGATCAAGATATCTTATCATATTATATTATGACTGTAGATGGAACAATGGTCTCTTTGTGGGATCATCGTCCTGAGCTAGAAAATCAATGTGCTCACAGGCTAGACACTGGAATTCTATGCCAAAAGAGGATGACAGAATTCGAAGTGACCAGAAACTTATACATACTGTATGTTTTTCGATATCACTATTACCATTCATTATTGGTTAATTTCACTACGTATAATTATCTCAATGCTGATTATTATAAATTCGCGATTCAAGTTAAAGTCAGACCAACATAAAGAAGAAAACACCCAGAAAGAGGAGCTGTACTCCACCAAGACAATGCTAGAGTCTGCCATACACAAAATTTGTAGAAATTAATCACGACTCAAATGTCGGATAGATATGGGTACAAACAATTAGAGCGTCTATCTTACCTGGTTTAGCCCCTGTGACCATAGATTACATGCAGGAGATTGAAAAAAGTTATGCTTGATGCAAAATATGTGACAAAAGACTGCCTTGCATGAAGACAAATTTTATTTAAGTTCGACTATGTCCTCCATTTTTCTAGGTTGTTATATATAATACATATATATATATATATATATATATATATATATATATATATACATATATATACACAAAATACCAAATACGGAACATTTCGGGCTCAAAACCCTTCTTCAGCCAAGGACAACACAAAAAGAAAAAAAGAAAAACACAAATACATAACATTAACTACAAAAACAGATCGACGATTATATATTTCGTACGTCCTCTGTCCTTAATCTGGTATTTTAGTAATGTATCTCTTTTTTTATTAGGTTTTTTTTTTGGTTGGATGAAGAAGGGTTTTGAGCCAGAAACGTTTCGTGTTTGGTATTTTGTTCTTTTGTTTTTTTGTTTTTTGAAGATGTTATATTCATTTTGTTTTTTACTTTTTACAATCCACATCTTCTAGCAGCTAGTATCACTTCAAAAGAAATAGGAAATATTATAATTTGAAGTGGTCCACTGACAAGTTGGTGTAGGTAAAATTATTTCATTTGAATCAATTGTTTTCCTTGCTCTTGCTCCTGCCTATATTATTGAGCCAAATTGGTTGAAATTAACTTTGAAGAATAAAACATAATGTTTGGTTGGCTCAGTAACTTGCAAAATCAACTGACTATTCTTCCCTGAAATCAATATGAAATGAATAATTTTGTGGATTTCATCTCCAGAATTAAACCGAAGAAAAGAACTGAATAAAAGGGAGTATGGCTTATTCACGGGACCAAAAGCAAAGAGACGATAGGTTCAATGTACAATATTATAGGAAGATATGTGTTTGGATGTTAAACCTAGGTAGGTCAGTGAAGTTTAAAAGACTTCGTTTCTGTTTTTAGAGATTTACTTACAGTGGCAAAGAGGGCATCTAAAAATCGTACAAGTTTAACGGAAACATTTGAGTCAAAGCAGCATGGTTTCTGTGGCGAGTATCTTATAACAATTTTGAGCTGGTCCTCCAGGATAGATACAAAGTCACAAAATGTCCTGGCATCAGAAAATAGCATAAACGAGTTTCGTATTGGTTCCTCTTTGTCATTGAAACAATGTGCAAAACAGCAGACTGATCCGTTTTTTAATGGCATAATAAAAAGTCATCCTGCCCATGGTTACTGCTCATCATTGCTCTGGTGATGTTGAACATGGACAGAAACTCTCTCCTTCTCATAGATGCTATATTTTCTCCAGCAATGCCTTCAACAATTTTGAATGTCCTGAGTCATGTGTTCTAGATCAATCTTTAATCAAGAAACATTGCTGACTTTTGTTACGTGAAGAAATCCAATCTATGACTTTAAAAATCTAAGAATTTTTGTTTTTCATCTCCTGTTTTTGAAAAGAGCAAGGAGACGATATGTTCAATTTACAATAATATAAGAAGATAGGTGTTTGGATGTTTTAACATAGGAGTAGGTAGGCCATTGAAGCTTAAAAGACCTTGCTACAGTCCCGATTATTAGAAATTCATTTACGATGGCAAAGAGGACATCTTAAAATCTTACAAGTCAAAAGGAATCATTTGACTCAAAGCAGCATGATTTTTGTGGCGATCTTGCTGCAATTCAATTAAAAGAATATTATTTTAGAATACCGATAACTCAAATCCAACCAGTGAGATTACTACATACGAGGTGTTTCAGAATTAAGTTTCCTTCTTCAATAACTTCCCTAATAAGCAACTTAGAACTACCAAAATTTGAGACGATAGGACGTCATATTTACGAAATCTCGATGCTAAATTTCAAGTATATTGGTTGTCGTGTTATACAGAACTGCAACGTGGCAAGTTTGTTGTACTTTTGCTCCTTGTTCAAGCGTAATCAAAGGAAAATGGCAGAGCAAAACATTGATGCAACCTTTTCATACTACAATGTTCGGTTTGTCTCAAATTTTCAACTCTTCTCGGCAAGTCTACTGTCGAAATACACAGCCTTAGTAAAGTTTCGAAGCAAAATGCTCCTTCAATTCAAACTGTTAGAAGGTGGGTCAGGGAAGTTGAAGATGGGAGATCTGACATGCAGGATGAGGAACACACACGGAGACCCCCTGTTGTCACTTGTGGCGATACTGTTGTGACAACTGAACTGGCTTATCCCACCTGGTCAAACTGTTAACACAAACTACTACAGATTCGTTCTAAAAGGCAAACTGAGACCAGCGATACGAAAAAAAAGACCCACTTTGTCTGAACGAGGCTTCATTCTGAATCATGACAATGCACCTGTTCACAAGTCAAGAGTTGTAAGCGAGCTTCTCGAGGGCAACATGGGAATTGTTGGAACGCCCACCCTATTGCCCTATCCACCTGATCTTGTCCCATGCGAATTCCATCTCTTCCCTACGGTGAAAGAAATGCTGCGAGGTCAACGACTTGAAGAGGAGGATCAGATTCAAAAGCGATGAGGAATGCAATCATGGCCTTGGACAAACAGCCACTGGTCACTATCTTTGACTGTTGGTACTTGCAACAAATGCGGAAGTGTGTGGAACTGAACAGTTCTTATGTTGAATAGGTAATTCATTAGTTTCATTTGATACCAAAATACAAGGTTATTCATTATAGTACAACGCGACAGGGTACTTAATTCTGAAACATACCTCGTACATCATTACCTACAAACAACATTGTGTTGAATAAAAAATGATTTGTTGTGTGCTGCCAGTGAAGGCAAAGTATCTGTTATAGTGTTGCTCCATTCAGAACTCTTCCGCCGTTTTAAAATAAAGGGTCGCTTATTGAAAAAAAACAGAAGAGAAAAATAAATAAATAATATTATTTAAACGTTTACTCATTCATCTTTTAATCTAGATAGTCGCCTATCTTATTTTTGCAATAAAACATTTATTTATTGACTTAAGAGTCACAAAACCCATATAGAAAAAGACACGTTTGGCTCAAGAATATAACAGCATCAATAACTCAATATAACTTAATAACCGATATGCGACCCTTTGTCCTATGACGGCAGAATTGATATTTCTATCTTATCTAGCGACGGTTTAGAATTTTTGGTCAGAGGGGATGCAATGATGCATTAGTAAACACACTGAACACACACTGTGACACAATCTCTTGGCTAAGTAATAATTCAAATGAGGTCGGTTATCACATGTATGTTGAGGTCTACAAACACAACTTTATACGTCCGTCCATCCCAAAACCACAAACAGCTTTTTAAAATGTATGGAGTCCTGTATTCTGATATAAAGATTTGGATGACAACAAACAATCTAAAATTGAATTAGAGTAAAATGATATCATACTATTTTGTAATTCAAAGCAATTAAGGCCTTACATTCTATTCGACTAGAAATTTAGGATATCGAATTCAAACAAAATACTAATAATAATATGCGTGGGACGGGGGGGGGGGGTATTTTGTCTATAATTTCTCCATGGAATGTCGTATTAACGACCTTTGGAAATATTGCCTTGAAATAAGTTCAACTTCTCTAAAGACTTTAATATCAACATACGTCTTTCCCAGAAGTGATTATTGCATTTTGTTGTTTATTAATTTTCATCCAAAATCTCGCAGTCAGAGTGTTGTATAGGGCTGCATTTGTGTGTGTGTGTGTGTGTGTGTGTGTGTGTGTGTCTGTGTGTTTATTTGTTTGTTCGTTTGAGTGCAAAACTCAGAACGTGGTAATAAAAAGTGGTAATAACACGTAAGTAAGAGGGTTGATCTAATATTTTCCTAATATTTCAGATGAGACCACTGAGATGGGAGGGGATTATAACGACGTAGCTTTACCTCCACAAACAATACCAGAAATTTTCAACGACAAGGATTTGGAAATTTTCAACTCCAAATTTACCGCATCGGTAACGGTCGATGACAATAAAGAAAATGTTGGGAAAGACGTTGAATTGGCCCCTGAAAGCAAAGAATATTTGGATGCTATGGGAATGGACGAAAAAGAAATTGTCGGAAGCGAACCCGATGAAAATGAAATTGAAACATTAGAAAATGACGCGGTAGAACCGGAACCCTTGGAACCTGTCAGTGTCAGAATTATACCCGAGACTCATATCGAAACTGACCCACCCAAATCAGACGAGGCATTACCAGTCAGGCGCTCAACAAATTCGGGGCAATTAGACCTTTTAGTCGGAGAAGAAAAGAGTGACTCGGATCTTGAATTATCAGATTCACTCGATTATGATCCTTCTCCTCCTACTCATCCTTCTCCTCCTACTCATCCTTCTCCTTCTACTCATCCTTCTTCTCGTCCTCCTCCTCCTCCAACAACCCCAATTCCCGAATCTCCCCCTTCTCCTCGTGAACAAAATCCACGTTTAAAAAAATCTACCTCAATCTTAAATGTCTTTCGAAGTACAAGTCGAAGTCATGCCGCTCCACAACAATTAAATGAAATGACGTCGAAAGATTTGGCGCTGGGATTGTACAAGAAGTTGGGCCTCAAAGGAGACGTAGACCAACTCTTACGATCGCTGCATTCTCAGCGCATACGGAGCGCTTCCTCTCATAGAAAATCAAAACGTAGCAAGGTAAAACAGGTCGGTCGGAGAGGCCATAACCTGCGATCTCTTGGCACCGCTGTCAGACAACGAGAAATGAAAAAGGACGGCCAAAGCGGTCCCCCTGAAGAGTAAGTTTTTTCATATATATATTTTTTTTATTTGTTTTGTTACCGAATTTGAATTCAATGTCAACTTCATGCGAAAAGCATTGCATGCCTATTACGGCCAGTCTTGCGAATAGTTATCCAAGAAGCATAAGTCTTCATAACATTTATTTATATTTTCTAGCTTACAATGGTGTGCGTGTGATAACCCGGTTTACTATGTGTTCTATGTCTGTTATATTTGATGGGGCTTGAATCAGACTTGCGACAGATGAGATACAGCTAGACAGGGGGTAGAGACAGAATTAGATAAAGAGCTCTTGCTTGTGTTCCATCCTCCAGTGAGGGTATTGAGATGAATTCCACGCCCATATGGACAATTGACATGAAATAGAGTTAAATGTATTCTGATAATGGATTGTGTAAATTATTTACATGTATTTACAGAGATAAATTATGTTCCTTATTGAATATTTAAGAGGCACTGGATATAATGTCAGTAAGAATGACCGAGAAAAATACACCTGAATGTCAAGATGAAAACACAAATAGATTGCAGAAAATTGATAATAAAAAAAAGCTTGTTGGGTCAATCACAAATGTAATATAATTGAAATATGCGAGCTTGATAATACAGCAACCTATGAAGACATCACGGTCACCTCACCTCATTCTCCTGACAGTAAGGGTTTTAGAGGTGACATTAATGCAGCTTCACCAGCCAATCTTCGCCAACCACTCCGATCCTCCGTTTTACTTACCAGGCTGTCTAAACTTGTGCAGTCCTTGATGTTGTCTATCCATCATTTTGGTTGTCTCCCTCTTTTCCTGTCTCCTTGTAAGGTTTCTTGCAGAACTGTTTTCTGGAGGCTAGTATGAGGGTCACATATCCAAACCATGACAATTTCCTTCTTTTGACCATAGCAAGCAAGGGTTCTTGAGGATCTGCCAAGTCTTCAATTTGAGCATGGTCTTACAGCCTTTATGAAATTCCAAGAAGTTTGCGAATGCATTTATTTTCGAATGACTGGATTATTTTAGCGGTTTCTATCGTCAAGGTCCAGTTCTCGCATTCATATAGCAGGAAAGACAGCACCGGGACTTGTAAAATATTAATTTGGTTGGAAAATTGATGCATTTGTTCCTCCAGATCTTACCCAGCTTTTTTAAGGCAGAGGCGGCAAGTGAAATTCTGCTTTTGACTTCCTGAGATGACCGACCATCAGATGTTAATGTGAGACATAGGTATTTGAAGGAGCTTACATTGCCCATCATTATGTGCGTCGTCTTGTCCTTTGTACTATTAATGATTGTCTTTCACTTTTCTTTACTGATCTCCATCCTGAATACTTCTTCTGCCGTCCTCAACCCGTTTGTGAGCTAGCTCTAACAGTTCAGCTAGCAGGTCGATGTCATCTACGAAGAAGTTCGTGATTATTCTTCCTTCTATAGAGATGGTAGACTGCACAAAATAATCTATTTAGTCCCAACCACGCCCATGGAGTCGGAGACTACAAATCGCTCATAAGACCCGATTTTGTATTGACTTGCTTCACTCAGGCTTTTTACTTAGCTAGTAACGGAGTAAATTTAGACACTCTACATATCAACGGGTCATTATCTTGTTTCCCTCTGAAGAACAAGTTTCACCCATTCCTGTCTGTCCTCCGCTTTCTACAAGCTTATATGATGCGGACGTCCCATGTACCGTTGCTGATATCTTTGGATGTCAGTCTGTGCAAGTGAGAGCATACGCAATCAATCTGCCAGATTTTTTTTATTTGAAAAATAATGAATGTGCCCGATATTTCTCAAAAAACTACTCCAAGTGTTTGGATCTTGTTTGTTTGTTTACTTTATTATTGTTGTTTTGGTGGTTATCTTTCGTGTTTTGGACTTCTTTTTTGGGTTTTTTTTTATTTTTAAAAGGTATTTCATGCTCTTGATGGTCAGGGAATGAAATTAGAATGTTACGGTTTTGCGGGCAAGTCAAATCAGTCTAAAATAGTTATATCGTTACAGCGTAAGGCAATATGGTAGTTATTTGACAGTATGATAAATCTGAAGCTGTTTTTGTTGTTTTTAATTTTTAAAAATCTTTATGGTGATTATTTTATTATACTTTTTTTCAAAATTTTCATTTCAGACAAGTTGGAAGCAATTCGAAATTAAAACGGCATCCGGGAAGAAGAAAAATCCGTTTTTTAATGAACCCAAGACAAGGAATATGTCGACTGTCTGGACGAAAGTACACATTTTTGCCTATTACTACCTACAGTAAACACAAAATTAAAGGCCACGAGACTGTGATGATAGATTGTCAGGTCTCGACAACGTCATCGTGGTTATCTACTTTATTGTCGGAAACAGACAAAACTTTGGATGATATTGATTTAGAAATTGATAAAAGTTTTCAGACTTTACTCAATGACAGATTGTCAAGCGGAAAGCATGACTTATCAACCCTGCAGGATCATGCTGGGGACAGACGAGAAGGTGAATTGGTTAAAGAGCAGCGAGAGAGTAAAAGAAAAATTGGAAACTTTGGAAGGGTAGAGGCGGAAATGAAGAATGTAGATAGCGGACGGTCAAATACATTTAAAAGAAATAAAGACGCTGTGGATAAAACGTATAGCCGTCATGCTTGCAAAACGCAGAACATTCGTAATAGTAGACAGGCCAAAGTTTTGAGTCTGGACACTGAAGATGAATACGATAAGAAAAAGAAAGCTGTTATAAAAGTGATGGAAGAAAATTTCAAACAAAACGACAAATCCACAATATCTTCTTACGATCAAAAGGGTTTAAGGGAAGTTTTGTACAAAATAGAAAATTCAAGGGGTCGCTTCTCCCATTCAAATTCTGATAAAGATGACTTCTGTAATTCTACATGGAGCGGAATAAAAACATTTTCTGTGAGTGAAACGATGATGCCAAAATCAGAAGACATTTTATCAAAGGAAGACCAAAGTGCAGAGGGGCGGGACCCGAGCCCTTTTGCTGAAATATGGAAGGGAGAATTGGGAAGGATGTTGAAAGCAAAAAAGGAATGTCCAATGTATGGTAGTTCACCTGATAAAAGCGAAATCGAGCTTTGTTGCCAAGAAATTTTAATAGAAGACGCAAAGAATCGGCAAGATTTGACATCGTCATCAGCTCTCCATAGCGATTCTTTTGTTATTCAAATTCCCCTTGGCAACCAATTGCCAGTCACACCTAAAGACACTTCTCAAGTTAATGAATCGAGTAGCAAAGGCTCTGTAAGTGATGAAAGCAACACCTTTAGACTTTTATTAGCAGAGCAAATAAATGCGTTTATGGAGTCTTCTCACAAAAAGTTGGCAAAATGTGAGAATCCTTCCTGGAAACTTGTGGAAAACGTAAAAGATGAAAACAAATCACCTCGTTCGTCACGGAAAGTATCGGTGCAATATGACAGAGCACTCGAAACACATTGTCCAAAACAATCGCCCAGAGAAGTAAAAATATCAAAGTCCTTCCTTGAGTCGGCCTGCAATGCGATGAGACATGAATTGTGTGGAACTATGTCTTTGTCAGCAGCAGGCTATAAAATGGAAGAAACGGGTTATATTCAACGTGTAAAGAAATTGACAAATGTTACCGATTATTTCTTGTCTTCTCCTAAACCCGAATTAAACAATGAAATAAAGAAAGCTTCAGGTTCCAGAGCAGGGAAGTATCAAAGTCCTTACTCGAAAACAAATTCATTTCCTCTAAATCAGAGTTCTTTGACACCACTGTCAGAGAAATGTATTGTAAATGACTACAATGTGGCACCAATGCACACAATTTTTAGCTCAGAGGATGATAGCCTTGAAAACATGCATTCTTGTTCCTCTGATCAGGCGAGTTCTTTCAAAGATGTTGATCCTGCCCCTTCATTCAATGACTCTTTTTATAGTATTCAAAATTTTGAAACTTATGAGTCTTGCGTAGCTCCTGACAGTTCCAATAAAAACATGAGAAAAGACCCGTCTTCGAATCCGAAAATTTCCGATAAGGAGAGACACGGGATAAACTTGTCATTAGAAGTCAAATCTAATGTTAAGAAAAACAAGAATTTGTCTCCAGAAACTCAGTTAAGATATGAAAGTTTAGTTGGTTTCCTCGATGGCCTAACGCTGTCAACAATATCCACCTCATCTCCTTGTTCAATGTCAGCAGCTTCCCTTTCGACCTCGGTGAAGCCTGAGGAAGAACGTGTGGACACTGCAGATCCAACTTCGACTAAAATGTTCAGTTTCAGCGAGATTGAAAGCAGTCAAAGCATGGGGAGCTCTGACTGGGACACTTTCCCAGACCCTAAAGTTGACAATGACTTCCTCACACCTATCCCTCCAGTTTCAGACACAAGAGACGCATCAAACTTAAAAACTGCAACTACAGCTGCCAAACTAGCTGCATCAGCCAAAACTAAGAGTGCAGCTCAACAGAACAGAAGTACTTCAATTGCTTTTGTACCGGTGCAAGAGTCGACAGTACTTGAAGAACCAGAATGGATGCAAGACGATATAACCTGGAAACCTTTAACTTTCGACAGTACTTCCAAATGCTATTATTCAACAGCCGATTCTCCGGCTAAAGATGGAATTTCCGATAAATCGAGTGAAAATTCAGACACCAAAGATTACGATGGTTTTAATAGTTTCAATTGATTTCTATAAAGGCAGAAGCGTACGGTGTTAAATTAAGTCCAATTATGCATATAATATATATACTAGCTTACTTGGTTATACCTTGGCTTTTAGAGTTGAAAAAAAACTTTCATATTCTTTTAGAATTTAGAAGAGTTGTGGTTGATACTTCGTTAAGTCTTTTAGATAAAATTTTACAAAAGCTTTTTTTAGATACAATATCACCGATTGTTTTCAAGTTTTATACTTCACTTAGTTTATAATGTAAACAATAAAGTTGTCTTTAAAAACTGGTAAAGTGAGAGACCTTTATACTATTTGGTTTTGATTAATAGGCAATGCTTTGATATTATAGTCTGATCAAGTGGTTTGGACCCATCCTCGTGGTCAGCTTTAGAAAAGAGATTTTTCCTCTCTTATCAAAGACGAAACCACAGTTATGGACAGCATTATTGTCTTTGTCCAAAAAAAGATATTGCTCATATCTTAAAAGGCCACATGAGGGGTAGTCTATCGAAACATATTTGCCACCAGATCTAATAGACCCAGCAACTTAATCATTACACTCGGAATCGATACCGCTTTCCTTGTATGTAAATCCATCGTTCTACCAACTGAGATATCGGGACAACCACACTATTTAAAAAGTGATAGCAATAATGGAAACCAGAAGGATAACGTTACACCACCCCCCCCCCCCCCCCTCCTGATTAAGGGAATTTCTCGATGGAAACAGATTTCTTCAAATTGATTTGATGGATTTCATGGCACTTGCGACACATTCAGCTCATTTCATTGCCACTAAAATCGAAGATAATTGAATAGTCCAAAAAGGAAAAACTGCAAGTGCCTGCTTCACTCGTTTCTCAATTAATCTGATATATCGGAGCTTACTCAATTTCTCAATTGTCGCTGTCTTATAAACTTTCGTGGTATTCGTGTGCTGACCTCATGACATCGGGAGGATGACTCAAGATATTGGTTTGTATTTTGGGGGATATTTTGGGAGTTTTTTGTTGTTGTTGTTTTTAAGGATTTTACGGCGCTTGCGACAAATTTAGGTTGTTTCAGCGCGAATGAAAGGGGGAAATTGGGATAGTAAAATAAATTATAGATTTACAATTAAAAGCCTACAAGAAAAGTGAGGCAAATGGAAATGGCACAAATTGGGAACAGGTGTAGAATCCAAGAGCATACTAACAATGTGCATAATTTGAGATCACCTAAAAGTCTCATCCTAACACAAGCACAGGTCCCCACTAAGAGGAATCTACTCAAATGTGTTCAAATCATATGTTCAATTTTTTTTTAATCCAGTACAGAACAGAAATGATTTACAAGGGATAAAATATCTCCCAAAACTATAACTATAATTTTGACTGTTTTCTTCCCAGCCAAGGACTCCGGCCAGGGTCAGGACAAAACCAGGTAATCTCATTCCAAGACAAAGACAGAAATAATTGGAAAACAGATGTAGGGGAATAGAAGACAGTGCGACCTCCCCACTATGGGAGTCAGAAACCCCACCCAGGGACTCAAGGTAGATACATTTGAAACCACTATTTGTTTTTCTTTAGAGTGGTGGATGGAGTCGATTGCAGCGCGTACCTCTCGCGGCCATGCGGATGTGCTGTAACAGCAGATCGTGGGTTCAACTCCCGATCGCGGCCAAAGTATTTATTCTCTATTCTCCTTTGGTACTTCTCTACTCACTTCATTTCATGTTAAGAAAAAATATGAAAGGGAATGATACGAAAAAGTAAGAGAACAATCTATTACTGAGTCCACATAAAAGTCCCACCCAGACACAAGCACAAGAACCCTCAAATAGAGTTTTACGGATTTTACGGCGCTGTGACACATTTAGGTAATATCGGCGCCAGTAAAAAAGGTAGAAAATGGGATGTCCCAAAAAATTCTAGAATTTTAGAGTTTTTGAGGTTTAACAGCACTTGCAACGCACATGAGTCGATTTAAGCGCAAAGAAAAGTAAGGCGACATGTTAAGATAAAAGGTGGAACAGAAATAGATGACAGAAGGCGTAAAAAAAACAACAAAATAACGGCCTTTTTTTCAATGAAGCATTTTAATCGTGCTTGAAATTAATGGAATTAAAAATGAAAGCTAAGATTATGTTTTGTTTGTTTGTTGCTTTAGGTCTCTTCCAACACAATTGAGGTTATATGAGAGACCGCTGAAACAAAAAAACAAGCAATCTAACAAAAATAGTACAAATGTAAATCAAAATCATAACCTAAAGATATCATAAGCTAAATTATAAATAACCAAGGACAAACAGGCAGAAGATTTACAGAAAAAAAATATCCCCTGTCAAAAATACAATCACAAACCAAAGAAGCAGGATAGGCTAGTAAAGAGAAGAAGAAACGACATCACTATCAGATCGTACACCCATGCGAACATCATAGGTATATGATTCAAGGGTGATGCTCCCATCCAACCACCCGCAAAGCTAAGATTAGATAGTTAAACAAATTCTTAATTAACAATTCATGTAAATGACAGTACGACCTCTATTACTATGAAAATTCTAGATATGTAGCTAGTATTTTTATGGGGTTTTTTTTTTTTGGGTCTTACGGCACTTGCGACACTTTTAGGTACGTAATTCAGCGCCAATAAAAAAGAAGAATGGGTAAAGTTGCAGATCTGACGTTAAAAGCATCAAAGAAAAAGTAACACACAGGGGATTGGTTTATGTTTTGTTTTTGTTTTTAAGGGTTTTACAGCACTTGCAACACATAAAGGTCATATCAGCGCCAGTAAAAAAGGAAGAACATGGGATAGCAAAAAGTTCTAGAATTACAATTTAAGTACCCAAGAAAATGTAAGACAAAGGGGAAGTAGCTCAAATAGAGAACATATATAGATTCCAAGAGCACACTATCAATGTACTTAGATTGATATCACCTAAATGTCTCATCCAGACACAAGCACAGGTCCCCGCTAAGAGGAACACACTCAAATGTTTACAAATTATATGTAAAACAAAAATAATACAATGCATAACAGAGAGATGATTTACACGGAAAATAATATCATCTCCCAAAACTATAACTATGCATTCGACTGTTTACCTCCCAGCCAAGAACCAGGTTCAGGACAAAACCAAGTAATCCCATTCCAAGACAAAGACAGAAAGCACGTTGAAAAACAGATACAGGGGGATAGAAGACTAAACAAGTACCTCCCTTCCCACTATAGGAGATCGGGGACCCCAAGCATGGGGATTGGTTTAAATAGTATCAGAAGATGTCACGAGTATTCCGTCAATGTGCCTATTTTGACATTACCTAAAAGTCCCATCCGGGCACAAGCAAAGAATCCCGCTATAAGGATGCACTCAAATGTTTACAAGTATAATACATGCGTCTTTAAAGCCAATTGAAACAATGAAAAATCAAGCCCAAATTTGCGTTCGGTTATCAGACCTGTAAATATGTGCAAGTTGCATGGCAGCATGAACACGCCTTTTTTTGGGTCAAAATGGCTAATAAAATCCTAAAAAATACACGTATATAAAGAAAGTTCTACGTATGAACTAAAGAGGCGACAATTGAAGATACCAGTCGGATGTTTTTGTTTGTTTTTAAGGGTTTTACGTCGCTTGAAATATATTAAGGTCATATCAACGCCAGTAAAAAGGATGAAAATGGGATAGTAAAAAGTTCTAGAATTACAATTAAAGCACAAAAGAAAAGGTAAGATAAAGGGGAATTGGTTCAAATAGGCAACAGATGTAGATTCCAAGAACACACCGCCAAAGTACTTAGTTTGAGATCACCTAAATGTCTCATCCAGACACAAGCACAGGTTCCAACTAAGAGGAATACACTCAAATGTTTACCAATCATATAATATATGTAAACTAAACATAATACAATGCATAACAGAGAGATGATTTACAAGGAAAAAAATATCATCTCCCAAAACTATAACTATACATTCGACTGTCTCCCTCCCAGCCAAGAACTCCGGCAAGGATCAGGACAAAACTACGTAATCTCATTCCAAAACAATGACAGGAAACAATTGGAAAATGTGTATGGGGGATAGAATACACAGCATGTACCTCCCTGTCCACTATGGGAGATCAGGATCCCCACCCAGCAGTCGGATGTGTCCGTACTTAAAATATCTGAAAAATATTTTTAATCGATTCTTTTCAGTTAATCACAAAATTGAACTTTTAAAATGTCCAAATTTAAGAGAAAAGATGCTTTATGAAAACTATGAAAATAGGACTGAGAATTATAATATGACCATTTCAGTTTTCTGAAATAGCCTCTCGCCAACTACTATATGGTATTATAACCAAATAAAATCATAAATAAAACAATCTGACAACTCTAAACTGAGCAAAAAATTTTTTTTTAAATCAAGCATTTGTATGCCATTATACATAATGTAATTTTGTACGAAAAACAATTCAAAACTTTAAAAGAATACCTTCCACAGTTAGCACAGTTTATGGTACTTTATAGAAATCAAAAGACTCATGATTTATCTTTTTATTCGATTTTAAACGAACAGTAACAATTGCTCGATATCTTGATCGTTTTGATCAGACGTGGGTATAAGTACAATAGTTTTCATCAAATGAGTAAA
Source organism: Berghia stephanieae (assembly GCF_034508935.2). Classification (NCBI taxonomy): domain Eukaryota; kingdom Metazoa; phylum Mollusca; class Gastropoda; order Nudibranchia; family Aeolidiidae; genus Berghia; species Berghia stephanieae. The sequence continues at coordinate 25,631,203 of NC_088363.1, forward strand.
CATTGGAGTAAAAAACAATCCCGACTTCAAGCAAAGTCGAACCAGCTTCATTTGCGTGAAAGTCGATTGCTTTTCAAAATGAATTTCTAGGCGCTTTGAATAAACTGACGATATACCTTACAATCAAAGTAGTTTTCGAAATTTGACCTCAGCTTGGTCGAGTTGTTTGTCTTTTTCGTCATCAACTTCTCTGTGAGGGTCAAAGTTAAAAATGACAACCTGATTCTCTCTTGAAGTGACAGCCAGTTCCAGTTTATGTGGGTGAACAGCTACATTGTAGCAATTTGCATGGCGAACTTTGGACTTGAAGCCAAATGTGTATTGTCCGTCTGGGCATGCTTTAAAAACGGAGATGTTAAATGTGTTGTGATTATCAGTGACGACGATTTGGTTGGAATGTGTCAACGAAACTCCAATTGGATAGTAGGTAACACTTTCGTTTCCAATGGTGTGTTTATGTTCTGCGTTGTAATCAAAAACGTGCACACAATGTCCGCGGTTATCACTTATGTAGATCAATCCAGCTTTAGCTACAATGTCATTGGGAAATTCTAAATGGACGCTTAAGAAAAATCGTTGTAGAAGGTGGCCTTCTTGGGAAAATAGCATGAGCTTCATTGTACGTCCCTCAACAGTAACGATAACTCCGTGTTCATCGACTGCGACTCCACGGGGATGTTGTAGAATATCGCTCCCAAAACATGTAATGAATTGTCCGAGAACCGTGAATATTTGAATATCTCGACTTGGAGGTCTTTCGATAACGACGAGGTTTTCAGTCTGAGGGCATTGGGCGATACGATATGGAAAGTATAAGCATGACTGAGTTCTGGAGAAATGCTTGTCACTTCGAGATGACTCTGCTTCTTTCCTATCCCGCAATGGAGGCAGGTTGGGTGGTTGTCCGATTGTTCTGACATATGTGAAATTGTTGTCATATACCATGATACGATGATTTGCAGTATCGCAAACAGCAAGAGACTCGTCCAAAAGGTAAAGAACACCGCTTGGCTCGACAAACTCATACTCCCCACGGCCATATTTGCCAAACTGGTGGGTGAAGTTGATTGCTGTCCTGTTATAATTGAATATTTCAGACTGTGGGTCTGTGTTTTCAGGACTTGAACAACTAGAACTTGATATGGGGAGAAGATCAAGAGACCCCTGTGGGGATAAATGACGAGACGAGCTTTCCATCCCTGCAAGAATGTCTTTCTCAATACGACGTCCCATTTCGCTACTTTCATTAGGCAAAGCTTCACTAAGATTTTCAGTGATTTGAATTCCATTGTATTGGTTTTGTAGGTATTCGTTTATCCCTGCGTAATCGGCTTTGAATGAGACATTGGTGTCGAAGATACCCTCGTGTTTTTGTACCTCTGTATGTTTTTCATTCATGCTGAGAATTCTCTTTTGAATCGACGGTGCCAGCGACATGAAATCTTGATGATTAGCTGACAATCGATATCGACGGAAAAAGCCCATCAAAGGCAAATATTCAGACATATATTGAGTCATGCAGTTTTCAGCTACTGTGATGTCCTTTTCAAAGTCTTCGTGCGCTTTATCAATGACATGACGAGCTTTTGTTCGGCACTTTTCAGCTTCGGCCAAGAGTGAATTGCTGTATTTATGTATGTCCTGTTTACAAAGCCGGATGCTCGTTTCGATATGCTGCTTTAGGATAGTAAGAGGTTGGATTCTTTTCTGTACTTCATTTTGTACATCATCCATGCTATTGTTCATTAATTCAATCTTATTCATTGCAGATTGGTATAGTTTATTGACGTCTCCAATAACGTGTGACCCATGGCTCTCTCCTAAAGAAATACACTGGCTACATACTAATCTTTTACAATCCTGACAATATTGATCCAGTTTTTTAGCAGGGTGTTCTGAACAAACTTCAACATATTTGCCCATTTCCTCCATTACTTTTGTCACATGGTTTAATCTATGATTAGACATTGTTTGGTTTGTTTCATGAATTTTTCGACAATCAAAGCAGATATATTTCATACATTCTTGACAATACGTTGACGCACGTTTGCCTTCAGAACAAGACATGCAAGAAAATGGATTTGGTTGATTTGTTTGCAGCAGTTTATTGCACATTGTGAAATCAAGATCTAGGTCTTGAAGGGTTTTATCGTATAGCTCAGTTACTGTAGAGCAGATCGGACACTTGATTTGACTCATAGTTTTATCAAAATGTTTGACTATGCAGGAAAAACAAAATGAATGCAAACAAGATACAATATGTGGCCATATGAGGATGCCTTTGCAAGATAGACAGTTCAAATTTACATATTTGAGTTGTTGATCATTATGTCTCCATGGCTTTGTGGTGTCTTGCCTTTTTCTAACGATCCTCATACGAAATGAGTTGAAGGAATTCTCAGAGGCATGTGATGCGAGATCTTCCTTTGTAGCATCAAATCTTTTTTGTGAAATTTGGGTGACATTCTCCGCAATCTTAATTTGACCTGAAAAATCCCTTTGTTTTGAG
>NC_088363.1:25638711-25643711 GCF_034508935.2 Berghia stephanieae
ACAAAACCAAGTAATCTCATTCCAAGACAAAGACAGAAAGCATGTTGGAAAACAGATATAAGGGGATAGAAGACACAGTATGTACCTCCCTGCCCACTATGGGAGAACATCATATAGAATCACAAAATTTGATCTCAAAATACAAAAGGAAAAGATTGATTTTACCATAATGAAAAAGACATAGCAAGCCATTTTGAATTTATTTAGAAGTAAGGAACTGGAAATCTAAAGTACTAATTGTGAAAGTATTATTAGTGTAGTTGAAATGACACGCCGACTCAAATTAACTTATAACACGGAAGGCCCAAAGACTCAATTAAGCTCAAAATATCATATAATTATATCATTCATTATCGTTAACATGAACATTTATATTGAGCAATACCCACAAAACTTCTGTTTGGAAGGTCATGGGTTCGAGCCTCACTCTGAGCGGCGCGTAGTTGAGACCTTGGGAAATGTCCTTTACTCACATTATCTAACCGTACTCAGGTGTAAAATGAGTACCTGACCGTTAAAAGCGTTGTCTCTCTGTCTGTAAAAAAAATTTAATATCGCCTAACAGGCTCTTATCCTACATGTTATGCGTTGCTGTTAGATAGGGACCCTTAGTTAAGCGCGTTGAGCACGTTTAGTAGTTATTGCGCTATATAAAAGCTTAAGAATAAGAGCTTACCCCATTTCTTATTTTTTGCTATCTTCTGTTGAATTTCCTGGACCTCTCGCTGTTTTACAGCTAACTGTTCTTGCAGTCGTCTTTGAACATCGTCGGTAATCTTATTTCTGCTACCAATTCCAAGCTCCTTATTCTGTAATCCATTTCCTTCACCATCACCCACCGCTAAGCAAGGCGGCCAATTCGCAAACGAGGCAGCGTTAGAACAAGACAAACTTTTCTTGTTACGTTCGTCTTCATCTTTGGCATCGATGTCGAAGGGGCAACTCTTCCTCATATGAGACTTTGGAACGGGAACTTTGAGGAACCCAGATGTTCTTTCATTACTGTCGTTGTAAAGAAGACGTTTCTTCTCATTATCGGAGTGGTCGAAAATGGAATATTCTCTTGGTGCCTCATTTTCCTCACTAAATAGTTTGGTGTTCTCGGATTTGTTCATGGTTAGAATTCGGTTAGCCCATAAACATTGGTCCAAATGCACCGATATCTGTGGAAGAGGAATAAGAAACATGCTGAACCAGTTTTGTTGTAACTGTGGTACTAAGCTGCTAGAAGCCGTGGACTGTAAAACGTAATGAACAAAAATAGATAAATATCATTTTCAAAAAAGAACAAAATACCAAACACCTAATGTTTCAAGCTCAAAACCTTAGTCAGTCAAAAACAAAAATAATAGAAATATTAATACGTCACTTAAAATCCAGACAGACGGCAGAGAAATATTTGGCACGGATCTTATTTGTAACTTTGTAACTAAACGAATTAAAATGTCAAATCATAATTTTTGATAGCACGACTAGTTTGCCAGTGAAGGAAGCTAAATTTAGACGTCAATGAAACTATTATGTTTTGTGTGAGCAACTTAAACGGACCTGGCAAAATTTAAGTCTCATTCCAGAACAAAGTTAGAAATTTGCATCGAATGAGATCGGGATAATGTATATAAGGAGATAGAGGAGAGCCTCTGTCAATTGACCTGATTTTTTTTTTTTAGCAATGTCAGCTCCTGGAGGAAAAGATAAGAATGATTTGTAGGGCGAGTCTTCTTGACACTGGTAGAGAAAGTTTTAGAAAAGGCAACATTAATTCTCTACCTATATGAAAAATTACTGTCAGAAGAAGGAATAGAAATGACATTGGTGGTGTAGAAGTAACTCATCCGACCGACTTTGACTTTTAAGACAAATTCCAGATTCCTTACTCTAGTCTAAGCACCGGCTTTAGTATTTTTTCGGAGCCTAAAGTTTATCTCAGATTTTTGTTGAACTACAAAATTGCTTGTATCAAATTAAGAAACTAGGGAGCAGGCTTTGTCAGGCACCTTTCATACACACTTGTTCAGATCTTTCTAATAATTGCTTGCTTGTCTGTCGTAAATTACTTTCAGCCGGACCTAAGAGACCTGTCCAATCACTGATGTATAAATTGAGGTCATGAAAAGAAAAAGAAAAAAAAAAAGGTTGATCAGAGATCTAAAACGAATGCGTGTGTGAGAGAAGTGCCCTACCATTTGATTATCGGGACTTCCAATCACCGAAAATCCTTTGAAACTTGGCAACGCTACTCCGATTACCAAAAAAAACAACAACTAATTTAACCCCCCCCCCCCCACACACACACACACACAAAAAAAAAGATTAAGCCATCTCGCCCTATCTTTCTTTCTGGCGCTGCACTGCGGCTGGTGCCTGGGTTCCAATCTTCCCTTGGAATAGATCCTAAAGACAAATTATTTCCCCTCGAGGATGAATAAAGGGAATTCTGTTTATTTTATGTATCTCGCCTTGGATCGAAAAACCTATGTCAGGGTAATACACATAGCGGCAGTCCCTTCACATGCGGACTTCGATTTTGGGAGAAATTCCATATTATACAGGTGCTATTTGAAGGGAATCTTTCCCCAAGTTCCTAGCAGTGAAGGCAAAAGTCCCATTGGGAAAAAAGAGATATCTATAATCATCAAGAGAACAATGATATGATGTGACTCGAGCATTATTGGAATTTAAAAATCAATGTTATGGTTAAATATGTAATATGAGAGGACATCTAAAACATTTTCAATGATCAGATCATTTTAATGACGAATGGGATGAAAATAGATGAACGGTACGGTGATTTGGGAAGAGAGAGAGAGAGAGAGAGAGAGAGAGAGAGAGAGAGAGAGAGAGAGAGGTGATTGATAGAAACACACGAACAATAATTTTGACCCTTTGTCCAGCATATAATATTAATATATTTCAGGCACAGAAAACACCGACACCTAGGGAAATAAGACGCTGAATTACTAAAATTGTGTATCAATTACTAATACCGAAATAAAATTAGAATGATTTTAAACTTACCAAACAATTTTCTGAAATTACACAGTGGAATAATTTGAAACGATATCCGTTGTCTTTTGTGCTACAAGGGACTAACTAACTCGGTTGATGTTGTCTTGAAATGGTTTACTATTATTACCATCATCAGCAAAGCTCAGGGTTCAAAGATACCGTATGTACATATCTCACTTGATTAAATCGGTTAATGCTTGTCAATACATTAATAAACAAATACTTTCAACAACAACAAAACAAAACAAACAAAAACAATAAAAAACATAAATAAAACAAAACACAACAAATAAACAAAACATGGGCGAAAATAGTGGCTGGTCTCGTTTCTAAACAAAGCACTGTGCCCAGCTGTTTGTGTTTATAACTCTGTAATTTGTTATTCATTCACTACGTAATTTTAAGTAATAGTTTGCTTATTTTAATCATATTGACCATGCCCGAGGTGCACGCTGACTGTGCCCGAATATGTCAGATATTTTTTTTCTAGTCTTCTCTATATAGTTATTCATTTTATTATTTATTTTTTATATATCTATTCATTGAATTTTTTATCTGTTGTATTATATCTATTTATATATCTATTTATTTATTCATGTATTTATTTTCATTTCATTTCCATCCTTATTTGGCTTTAAAATATAAGCTTTGCGGTTGTGTTCGAGTGTTTTATCTATTATTATTTGTTGTTTTTGTTGTCGCGCACGCACGAGTGTGTGTATCTCTGTGTGTGTGTGTTTGTGTGTGTGTGTGTGTGTGTGTGTGTGTAGAATGAATGAAGTTGATGTCACTCAGCTATTTGATATCAATTTAAGGTCACGAGAGGGGTGATTAAGTCTCACTAAATTCTCTGTTAATGACAATACTTCGCAGTCTCAACAAAAGAAAAACAAACAAGCAAACAAAACAACAACATATTTTAAAGACCAAATATAGATCGATTCGAATGACCCTCATCTGGTCAAAAACTCTCAAACCTTTGACTCCAAGGAAGGCCTAGATTTGAGATTTTTTGGCAAAGTGAGGGTCATTTTAATCGATCGATATAATGAAGGACGAGTTTTATGGCCAAAATTTTTTCATGTGTTTAGAAAAATAAAATTCCATTTATTCATCCCATATGGGAAATTTGTCTTTGGGGTCGATTCCAAGGAAAGACTGGAATAATCCATGCGTCAGCCGCAGTACAGCTCCGCAAACTCAGCTCAGACAAGGTGACTTGCTCAAGGCCACACAGCACAGCGGGTATTCGAACTCGGTACCTTTCGGGGACGAAGCAGGAACAGTGACGCTGAGCTACGCTGCCCCGTTTTTCAGAGTTGATACGATAGTATATTATTTTCTCTTCTCTATGGGTTGAGAACTTTCTGCATTATTGCTGCAGTACATGTTCTGCATCTCCCTCTTCCTCCTCCTAGATGTCATGAACCTTGTTGGTCTGTAAAGCATCTTTATTGATGCTATGCGTTTAGGTAAAATACTTACACATTGTATACCCACCAGATGAATCACACCACCGCACAAAACTATGTGTAACCTTTCATGTTTGTAATCTGATTGGAATAACTTACTGAGAACTAATCACACAACTGACTGTCTAAAACGATAACAGAGAACCGAGTGATGTCATCTTCTTTCATCCTATCGGGGTTATATTATTTTTAGATCACTTAGTCTTCATTAAATTATATCAGATCATATTGCATAAAATAGGTGAACAATCTTTTCAAATTTTTTTGTTCATCTGTGAATGATGTGACCCAACAGACCTTTTTAATAAAAGATTGTGCGGCTAAATTGGTCTAGTGGTATGACACTCGCTTTCGGATCGGAAGGTCCTGGGTTCGAGCCTCGCTCGGCGCATAGTTGAGTCCTTGGAGAGGGCTATTTACTCACATTCTTTCACCCTACTCAGGTGTAAAATGAGTACCAGGCCGTTAACAGCGAAAAAAAATTTAATATCGCCAACATGTTAAGTGTTGCTGTTGGCC
>NC_088363.1:25646211-25661211 GCF_034508935.2 Berghia stephanieae
CTGTTAGATAAATCCTTAAAAGTTTTTTAAAGTTTTGTTTTATAAAAAAAAATTAGAATGATTTGCCATGTGCAGTGAGGTAAGTGAAAATACAGTAAGAATGCCAGTTGATTTTGATGCACTGTACCCACTTATTTAAATCAAGGACGCATGCACAGAATTTTGCTCCATTAAATTTGAAAAGGGGAGGTGGGGGGGGGGGGGGGTATATTTGTGATAATTAAGCAAAATGGATATTAAGTATGAAATATCACTTCATTTTGCACGTAAGCTTCAGCTAATTTTTACAATTAAAAATGTACCAATAGCAATTTTAAGTGCAGTAAGCTCACTAAAGATCATGGAAGTGAACCATATTTTTGTACTTTTTAATATTTTTCCAAATTTTATCATAGAAAAGTTCTGATGGTGATGTTTGTGGCAGCGCTTTAGTCAGAATCAGTCTCCAATCTGATACTATTGAATTTGAACAGCATATTATTATTTTGAAATTCTCTGAACATAATTCGGTTATATATATTTATATTTCTCAATATAGAATCCTTCTCAACAATTGTTGCTACTTCCCCTTGACGATTGAAAATGGGCAGAAATTCATAACTGACAGTATCAAAAGGGTTGGAGCTACATTCTTCATTCATGACTCTTCTATGAGAGAGGTTTGAATATGACTATTTTATTTTTTAAGGCACCCACTGAAACCTCTAATTATCTTTAAATATTCATTATACCATTTTCATGCAGACTGGTCCCATTTCTATAAAAGCGATTGATCCAAAGTACTGTAAATAATACATTTCTTGTGTTTTTAGAATGTTTATATTTTGCTGAAGAATACTGTCATTAGTAGTATCGTTCGGCTACACTTCTATGTTCAAGATATCAATCCAGGTTCGGAAGTCATCATCACATTTGTTGATGGTTTCAAATCCCCCTTCCAATTTTGTCTTTGGGCAATCTAGTACGAGGTCGTTTGCATCTTGTGGTAATTGGTTGCACTTTGGGCATGTTGGTGATTCTTGGAGCCCCCATTTGTGCATGTTGTCAGCTGTTCTTGTATGTTTTGACCATAGTCTATTTGCAGTTACCCAGTATTTTCTTGGTTGATCCTGTAGACCTGGGAGACAGGGATCTTCAATTAGTTCCCCTCCTGTTGGTTTATTCCTTTTCCATTCCTCGCACCAGGCTTCTTGCGTGTTGTAGTTTTCTTTCTTTGATAGGTAGAAAGGTGAACGAGATTTTAGTCTTGATGTTGGGGGCGCAGTTTTGTATATGGTTTGCAGAGGAGTTCCACTATCTTCTTCAGCTCTGGATATCCATTTCTGTGTTGCATCCTCTCTCCTCAAGTGGGGTGGTGCTATAGCGCTCATGACTGGCAGCCATTGTGTTGGGGTTGATTTTTGCATCCAGTTACTATTCGCATCGAGTCTCTTAGTTTCACATCAACAAGGTTTGTATGGGCACTTCTCGTCCAAACAGGAGCACAATATTCTGCCACACTGTACCAAAGGGCCAGGGTTGATGTTCTGAGAGGAGTTTGTGATGCTCCCCATGTTGTTCCTGCCAGTTTTCTGAGTAGACAATTTCGTTTCTCTATCTTTCTTGCTGTACCCTCAAGATGGGTTCTATAGGTCAGCCGTCTATCCAGTGTCATGGAAACTGTTAAAAGCTTGAGAGCGTGATATTTTTAATGCATCATCAGAATACTTCAATTGATGCAGCAGTAGAAGTGCGGCTATGTGGTCTAGTGGTATGACACTCGCTTTCGGATAGGAAGGTCCTGGGTTCGAGCCTCGCTCGGCGCATAGTTGAGTCCTTGGAAAAGATTCTTTACTCACATTCTCTCACCGTACTCAGGTGTAAAATGAGTACCTGGCCGTTAACAGCGTTGTCTTTGTCCGAAAAATTGTAATATCGCCTAACAGGCGTCATGTCTCGTCCTACATGTTAAATGTTGCTGTTGACCAGGGAGCCCTTGTAAAGCGCATTGAGCACGTTAAGTGGATATTGCGCTATATAAATGCTCAATTTTTAAAAATTTTTTTTTAGAAGTGTCTAACAGCTTTCAAAAGAACCATACCGCGTTTCTCATCTAATTGACAGATTATAATTGTGATATTTGTTGAATATCATCTTTTGTCTGTTTCTAATAAAAATATAATCATGTGGAGTGACTACTTTCTGAAGAAGAAGAAGAATACTTTTATGATGGACAATAGTGTGGAGATAATTGATAAAAGGAGTTGCCTTTTTTTAATCTTAAAGTTTTATTCAATATATTTTTGTAGATTCTATTAAATTCTCATTTAATTTTTAATAGGAGTTTTCAAATACTGTTGAGGTGCTCAAAGGACGGTACATAACTGACAGTGGGATGGATGAATTTCACTTGAGTGTGATCTCACTGGAATCGGATCAGTGTAGAAAAGAAGAGAAGGAGAGTTATCCAGCTGGTGGCACGAATATTGCATATTGTATCACAACATCTGGAACCACTGGCCAGCCCAAAGTAATCAGAGTTCCTCATTCTTGTGTCATTCCAAATATTACAGATTTCAGGTAATTGTGAATGGAATTGTGTATATGTCTTTATTTGATGATGATATTTTCCTATACCTTTATTTATTGATGATAATAATAATAATAATAATAATAATAATAATAATAATAATAATAATAATAATAATAATAATAATAATAATAATAATAATAATAATATTAATAATAATAATTAATAATAATAATAATAATAATAATGGGTGTAGTATGAGATAATTATTAAGAATTTTAAATTAATGTCAAAGACGTTTGATATTTGGACCAATGCTCAAATGTAATTTTCTGAATGGAATTGATAAAAAATTTTAATAGCTACATTAAGCAATGAAAACTCTATAATTTATGTAATCTTTTTGTAGTATTGCATGGCATTAGAACAAAAGCCTTCCATCAGAACTTTATTATATTTTTGTTATTCGTTCCAGAATTTATCTAATGTTGCAGGCCAGTTATGTCTCCCTATAAATTGTGGTATTGAATTAATTTTGACAAATTTTATGATAATGTTTTTCTAACACTTATCATGCGTAGGATATGACAAATTTTTGTTTTGTCATTTCTATCCCTCTTTTCCCAGTGCAATATTCCAAGTGGATGAAAAAGATACCATACTACTTACTGCCCCTTTAACATTTGATCCAAGCGTTATTGACATATTCTTGGCATTATCAAATGGAGCCAGAATTTTGATTGTACCAGACATTGTTAAAAAGAGTCCTGATCGTCTTATTCAAATTCTGCATGCTAGACAAAAGGTTACAGTTCTCCAGGTATGTAGGTATTGGATTGTTTTAAAGGGAAAGATTTTTGAATTTAATGGCTTTGTGATTTTAACGGCAGTCTTTTGACTAATAATGTCAATGGTTCAAATCATGGTGGAGTCACTACGGTTCTTAGAAAGATTTGCACTGATGGAATGGACGTTGTTTTCAATGAGAAACTTGAATGGTATAATTGAAGGCGACGTAAAAAAAGAATTGAAAAAATTTGACTGCAATCGGATTTAAACAGAGTATGTTTGATGTTAAAGCTCTGTTCAAGTTATGATATTTAAAATAATTTTTTAAAATTTCCCTTTGATATGTATGGGACAATTGTATTTGAAAGAGAAATAAAGTAAAACCTTATTTATTTTTTTTTTAATTCTGTTTCCCGAAAGGCAACACCAAGTCTTGTCAGGAGATGTTCAATACAGCTATTACAGCAATCAATTCTGGGGCCCAATTCATCTCTACGCTTATTAGCTCTGGGTGGAGAAGCTTTTCCAGACCAATCAGAATTGAGCAAATGGGTACACCCGATGAACAAAACCACATTTTTTAACCTTTATGGCATCACAGAAGTCTCCTGTTGGGCTTCATGTGAACAGGTCAAAACTCACCGCATCATGTAAGTATTAGCCTACTCCATTTATTTCACACAAATTGATAGAAAGTTGATGAAGGATTTTTTTCATGTTTCATCAGGGTTCTTGTATCCTGAGGTTTTGACAACTAGTGCTACTATGTATCAGTATATATATAATAAAGATAAAGAAATATATTTGTTAAGTCACAATTCCTTGTTGCCTCAGCTCTTGGCGCATATTGGCAAGAGAGGAAAACCATTAATGGCATAAATTACAATTACCCAAATCAGAAATGTACATTTTAAACAATTATGCCATTTAACAGATCTATTCATAAAATTACCCGAATGAAGAATAATTTATGAGATGTGATTTAAGGTACTTTCATATTGAATTACATTATTATTTGTTTATCACATCACCTATTGGTTTACTTGGAAAGCCTTTTTATGACCTTTAGCAAAACTTGTTAAACTCGAATACATATTTGACATTACTTAAGCATAATTTCTATATTTTATTTTCAGTGAAACCAATGACCCTGTTTCTATAGGTAAACCTTTGTGTAAGACATTGATTTATGTTGATGCTGGAAAGGAGGCAGGAAAAGAACATGAATCTCAAGGATATATTTATATTGGTACGAGTATTTGATTTAAAGTTCTCAGCACAGACTTTTTTTTCCGAATTACTTATATTGTACAATTAATTCTTTAAATAGATGTCCAAATTATTATTTTTTTAAATTGATTTTATTTTCTGTCGGATTTTTTAGTTATTGAGTAGTGAGACTGCTAATCTCTCCCACACACACACACGCACACACACACACACACACACACACACACACACACACACACACACAAAGTGTGCTTCAGATGAACCACAAAAATTATACATTTTTATTTAACCAGTGACAATATTAGTAGGATTATTCTTGTCACTGTTATTCTTTCTCACTGTTTTTTTTTTGTTTTTGTTTTTTTTTTTAAATTTTGGCTTTGTTTTTTTTTATGTGGGGGGGGGGGGGGGGTGTTCTCTTGTTTTGTTTGGGTTTTTTTAAGCGAAGCTACAGTCTCATCTGATTTACACTCAGACTTTCATAACTTGTTTGTTTTTGGTTTGTTTGTTGTATTTGGGGGGGGGGGGGGTCTTTTTTATTGTGGTTTCTGCACACAAAATTTGTGATTTTGACAATTTGTTAAGTTTTTACAGTTTTTTCCTTATCAAGTGACAATATCATCGTATTTTTGGTCTGATGCAAGCTTTCAATATCCTAACATTGGCCAACATTTTTTGTCAACAATGGCTGTAACAAGATTTATGTTAAGGTGAATAGACTGAGACTTGGAGGTCTCGTTCACTTATATGCAAACTAAATTTTGGGGTCTTTTGATATATGCATTTCCTAAATGCTTAGTCACTCTACATAAGAATTGGCCCACAAAAACCATAACAGCAAAGCATTTTTGGAATGCAAAACTAATTATTTTCAATGAAGCGGAGTTACAACACAGTTATACCTCTCAGTAACTACTGCAGGGCATTGTGTCAGAGTAAAATCAATTTACCTTATCATTTATTCTCACTCATTAACTTCTATTGATTGCCCCTTTTTTATTTGTCGTCAATGTATTATAACCTTGAATGTCTGGAAATATTTTAACATTTCTTAATAAAACAATTAGTTTTTTTAAAACATTAAGTATCGTAATAAATGAAATTACCTTCTAATTTGTCCCCAATTGAAAAGAAGTATCCACTTTATTATCATTATTATAATTTATATTATTGTTGTCACTACAGTGCAGCACCGAAATCTCAAACAAGGTGAGACTCGGCCTATTTATTCGAGATTTCCTTATTTTCGAGATTTCCGTGTTGAGTATTTTCTAATGAATATGAAGAATGTGGGGGTGGGGTGGAGGGGGTTGGTAAGGTCTCATTATAATGAAATTTAGTCTTTAGTGCATCTTGTTTCATTCAATAACAGGTGAAATAATGTTCCCCTTTCGGTGTTGTACAATAAGAAGACAAAGCCAGCACTTCGCATTGTTGATTACACACTCAGCACTCGGCATTTTTATCTACAAATCTGGTACCTAATCACTATCACTCCTCAGTTATCGCTCTGTGGTACTGGTACACCCTAGATAGGGTGAAGCATTGCATGCATAAGATGTTGGTCAAACATGCTTCACACACCACCCTCCCTCCACTCACACATATATATTCAAACACATACACATATACACACGCACATTCACACACACACATGCACACATATTAACACACATGCTCTATACACGCACATGAAAACACATTAACACAGTTAACGCCAATGGAGAACGATGGCATCTTTCTCAATAGAAACATAGGCAAAAGAATTTTATCAAAGAACTCAAAAGTGACGATCCAATTTGTTCAAATAGAGGGTTTAAAACAGGTAATTGAGATGTGTTTGAGATGTCTGTGATTTCAAGATTTGCGTGTTCGAGATTTTTGTGCTGCACTGTATTATTGTTGTTGTTATTATTATTATTAATATTATTATTATTATTATTATTATTAGTAGTAGTAGTAGTAGTAGTAGTAGTAGTAGTAGTAGTAGTAGTAGTAGTAGTAGTAGTAGTAGTAGTAGTAGTAGTAGTAGTAGTAGTAGTAGTAGTATTATTATTATTATTATTATTATTATTATTATTATCATCATTATTGTTATTACTATGAATATTATTTATTTACTTTTCATAATTCACATGTGCATTTTTTTACAGGCAGTTCAGAGAGAGTTTGCATCATTGATGATTCAGATTATTTCACCAATGGGCAAAAGACTGTTGGTGTTGGTATTGACAGTCAAAGAAATGAAAGTATTGTCTGGAGAAATACCGGGGACATTGGAAGAGTCTTGGAAGATGGGAGCATTGTGTTTGTTGGCAGAGAGGACGATCAAATCAAAAGGCATGGAAAGAGAATGACTCTGTCAGTTGTTGGGACTGTAAGTGAGCAAAGCTTTGTTAAAATTTATAACCAATGCATTGTGCCATTGATGTCATTCTTTAATCGATCAATCTACCTTTAGGGCATATTGTATGAAAATTGTTTTTATTTTTGGTAGGAACCTGGTCAACTTATGGTGATTTGTAATCACTGTAGAGTTTAAAGTCGAAAATTAAGATACTATAGATAGAATGCGCTTGGCCAAGGAGTTCACAACATTGCCATCCGGAAGTATAACGGACCAACACACAAACTCGGTGTAACCATGAATTTTATAGTCTGGTTAATACAGTTTAGTGAGAACAACTCACAAACGCGGATGGCAAAAACAATAACAAAGGCCTGAGTGACGTCATCTGCATCCTATCTATATTATATATTCTGTTTAGTAGTTACCATGTACTTGGAATACCTGTAAATATAATAATTAGGTGGATTAATTTTCTAAAATTTTTGCTGCACATCATACAACTGAAAACTACCTTTTGGGTGGGTTAAACAGAGGAAATGGAAATAAGTTTGATTGAATATGATGGGAATCAGTTACTATAGTATAAATACATTGAGCACTCCTTGGCATGTGTTCCCTCCCACAGCCAAACAAAATCATATTTCATGTATACTCTTTTCTTCTCAACTATCACCAAAAAAAAAAAAAAATAATAAATGATGTAAACCGTGAATCACTTTCATCTTTATATTTTACACAAAACTTGTATTTCTTATGTAGTCAAACTCAAATTTTGCAGAAAAACTGATATTTATGTTTTAAGGATTTCATTCCTATAACAGTTTCAAATGGAAAGTAGTGTTTGTCTTGTAGTAAATTATCAAATTATATAAATCTTACAAGATAATCACTGAACAACTCAAATTAATAATAAATTTTGGTGCAACTTTTTAATATTTTATTCTCACTAAATTCTGTTTCAGGTTTGCTCTGAATTGCCGTGGCTCTCTGGGTGTTTTGCATTAGTGAATAACCGAGACCAGCTCATCCTCTTTTATATGATTGAAGATAAAGACAAAGAATCTAACAAATCCACTATGCCTGCTGACAACAAAATAGAAAAAGAGAATTTTTCCTCAAAAAGAGAATACAATAAACAAAATAGTAGTAGTAGTAGTAGTGGTGGTAGTAGTAGTAGTAGTAGTAGTAGTAGTAGTAGTAGTAGTAGTAGTAGTAGTAGTAGTAGTAGTAGTAGTAGTAGTAGTAGTAGTAGTAGTAGTAGTAGTGATGCTACTGTTGACAGTCATACTACATCAGCTTTCCATAAATTTGATGAGGGGAGTCACAGTCAGCATGATGCTCTGACTTACAAAAACATGAAAGATGTAAAGCTAACTTTTCAAAAGAATGATTTTGTGACAGAAGTGGAAGAAGAAAAGATGATAAGGACATTCATCTCAGACTCCCTACCCAGCCATTACATGCCAGATAAGTTTGTGAAGGTGGAAACGTTTCCTCTAACCTCACATGGTATGTGATCATTGATGCTTTTTATTGGTTAAAAAGGTTGATGGAGGGAGAGGTGGTGAATTGACTATATTTCGTTGTATAACATGTATGCATACGCTCAACAAATGTTAAATATCCCTTAGACATTACATAAGATTATCATCAGAATGTGTCACCATTGGAGAACTTAATCTTAAGCATAGAACTGAGAAAATGCTTTAACATATTCATTTAATTCCTACAAAAATTGCAGAATTTTAGGTTATTTCTCTTGTTCTATCGAAGTTAGAATATTGCAATTCATTAATGTTCGTGTAACTAAAGATAATATTAGAATTCTTTAGTTTCTTCAGAACAACGTAACTAAGATGGTTTTCAACAATTGTTTTTATTATTATTATTATTATTATTATTATTATTATTATTATTATTATTATTATTATTATTATTATTATTATTATTATTATTATTACTATTATCATCATCATCATTAATATTGTTATTATTATTATTATTATTATTATTATTATTATTATTATTATTATTATTATTATTATGCAGAAAGTCTAAGTGTTATTGCCTGTCTAAGTGTTATTTTGTTACAGAGCATGCCAAAGTAACAAGATTTGAAGTTGAATTATATTCTTGCAATAATTGTTAACTAGTTTGTTAAGTGTTTCATTTTTGTGTGTCCTTCTATTCGTTTTTAGGAAAACTGGATAAGAAAAAGTTGCTACAGATGGAAAAAGAAATTGCACTGAGCATCGAGTTGCTCCATGAGTCGCCTGTCTCTTGGATGGATCAACTTTGGATGGTAAGCAGAAAATTAGAGTGATTTTTTTTTCTGAAGCTTCTTCTTTTTAACTTTATTCTCATGTTTCCTTCTTTTTTTCTTCTTTTTTTTTTTTGTTGTACGAGTTTTTTGTGCTTTTTTGGGGGTTAGTTTTGTTTCTTTTTGACTTAAAAAAAAAATCAAAACACATCAATGAATATAGTCTTCTCAAATGATTTGACTATTTTGTTTTTGCACAATGAATATTTTGTCGCACCTAAATTTTTGTTTCAATGTACGTTTTATCTAATTGGTGTAAATTTAATGTTGAATGAATATATTAGGTTAAACCAGATAGAAGCATGTAATTCTATAATATTAAGTAAAACCTAAGGTTTGATATATGAATCAAACATTTTGTTTTACTTTGTACGAATTGATTATTTGGACTACAATGCCAAAATAATTCTCTGACGTTCTTCTGGGTATTGAGCAACGTGGAAATTTAGACCAATAGGAGAGCAGCTTGGTCAGTTTAGTCATCACTAAAAACCATGAAAGTATTGTCCCTTGAGTTAAAACCAAAGAGCAACGTTTGTACGCGATTGCTTTGATAATTTTTATTTTAAACACTTGGTAAGTACTACAAGCCAAATTTTAAACCACAAACTTAAGGAGAAAAAATGCCTTTCAAGAGTTGAAAAGAAATTTAGAATTCTTTGGTTAGATATTGCCTGTAGACAAGAAGCCTCGTCGAATGATTAAACTCTTAGACTTATAACCTAAAGGATCCTGGTTTGAATCGCACGATGGTAAATTTTTTCAATAAGTTTTTTTTCCTGGTAAAGTATCTCTATACACATGTATGTTATAAATCTATATTTTCTTTTCAATATTTAAAAAAAAATGATTTATAGTGGGGTTGAGACAAAGTCTTTGGCTTAACAATTTGTAAAAATACTAATCAATCATAAAGAAGCATGTCATTTTTAAGTATGCTTTTCTTCTATAACATTCCTTTCATTTGTCTTTCAGGTGTATCTACCAAAGGTTAAAAACAACATTAGTTTGACAGATACATTCTTGTCTCTCGGAGGAGATTCTTTTTCTGCAGTTAATCTAGTCAATGAACTGGACAAAGTATTTGGTGAAGGATCTCCTCAACACTTTATGGACACACTGCTTAATAAGACTTTTGGTGCTTGTGTGGAACTTTTGCAAGATTATCTGAAACGTGCTAAAACAAAGACTGGTTTTGATTGTGAAGTCACTGGACAGGAGGATGAAATCAAAAGCTATGAGATAAACCATGGAACAAATTATAAAAGTAAAACGAAAATGCTCAGAGAAAACGTTAACGAAGTCGAAGTTGATAATGATTACTCTTCTGAAATGTTTCTGTCACAACAAAGTGGGGAGCAGGTTGGTGAAATTGATTCCAACTATATGGTGGAATCAAGCAAGCAAGTTGTTTGCCATAACTATGAAGAATGTAAGACAGTTTTGGGCTCATCTAGAACTGGTATGATTGGCAGAGGCAATAGAGAGGTATGGATAGAGGTCACAGAATGTTTCCAAAAACGGAGATTGTCACACTTTAACAGAGAACAACAAGAACAAGGACATCATAATCATTGTTATCATCCTCATAAACAACAACAAAAGAATAGTCTTAAGATTGGTGGTAATCAGGAAAAGAATGAGCGTAAAAAATTACAAGATTTTAAAAGATCAAAATTCTCAATAAACGATTTTGATAATCATGATACGACACAATTAGAGGGAGATAAGAGTATCGGCTTACCTGAAGAAGAAGAATATCATTCCAACATAGCTAATCCCAACAGTCAAGCTCAATTACATCTTGATTGTCCAAATACTGAGTCATCCGAAGAATTGCTGCAAAATGAGCTCAAGCATCTAAACCTGAAATGGACTGTGGACACCAAGAAATGTATTGATGCTTCTCCAATCATTGCCGTTTTAAGGTAAGTATGATTTCCTTATGGTCTTTATCCCCAAAGACATATAGGATGTATGAGTTTATTTCATTTTGCTTGCTTGGATGCTATATTGTTCTTTGCTTCCTTTGAATTTAACAACGACCACGTTCTTCTTCTTCTTCTTCTTCTTCTTCTTCTTCTTCTTCTTCTTCTTCTTCTTCTTCTTCTTCTTCTTCTTCTTCTTCTTCTTCTTCTTCTTCTTCTTCTTCTTCTTCTTCTTCTTCTTCTTCTTCTTCTTCTTCTTCTTCTTCTTCTTCTTCTTCTTCTTCTTCTTCTACTTCTTCTCCTCCTCCTCCTCCTCCTGTTCCTCCTCCTCCTCCTACTTCTTCTTCTTCTTCTTCTTCTTCTTCTTCTTCTTCTTCTTCTTCTTCTTCTTCTTCTTCTTCTTCTTCTTCTTCTTCTTCTTCTTCTTCTGCACATGCCAAATACTTTTCTGGCATCTGTCTGGATTTTAAGGGATGTTTTTGTTTTTTTGACTAAATAGTTTGAGCTCGAAACATTCTATTTTGGTCTTTGTTTTAGTGCAGTCAGCTTTCTTTAATAGATCCACTGTTTTTAATTTTGTAGTCCTCAATATGTTGAAAATTCTTTTTTGACACTTGTTTTGAAACGTTTCTAGAATTCTAGCTTTTTTGTTATGGAGTAGTGGAATTTTTTTCAAGCCGTTTTCCACTCACAAGACTGAGATACTTTTCCTTTAGATTTATTTGAAAGAGCAATAAGTAAATTCAAGAACATCTCTTGTCAATGTTTTGAAAACCTTTATTTCAGTTGATTCCATGTTCTTCAAATCATAACTTGTAGTTTTGATAGTCTAATTTTGTTAAAATTGTGGTGTTCATTTCACGTTGCTTTACACTTTCAAGCATATTTCTAGTTATGTCATAGATTACTTCAAGTCATGGATCAGAGTATACAAAAGCAAAATGAAGGTTTAATTTTTCTGACATTGTTTATCTACGACTTTGTAACATTTCATTTGTGTGAATTAATTAAGGTATTTTAATTTGCAGTTGTATGTACACTTTGACTTTTTATAATGATAACGAATTCAAAAGCATCATTTACCTACCTCTCCAACCTTGAAAGAAAAGGAAAAGAAGGGGGAAAAAAGAAAATAATGATGGGAAGAAAGAACAGTAAGGTAAAAATATGTGTATATGAAGTCAAAAATCAACAATCAAATTGTTGATCAAGTTTCGACTTTCAAATATTTGGGTAATTTGATTGACAACAAGTTGCAGTGGCATTTGCAAACCGATTCTGTTATCACTAAATTGAACAAAGGAATGTACTTTATTCGGAAAATTTCAGGATTTTAGATAAACAAAACACTATACACCCTTTTTTACAGATCTGTTTTGGAGACAGTAATTATTTTTTGCATTACGGTATGGGGTGGAAATGCCAGCATTTGTGACATCAAGAAAGTTGACAGGTTAATTAATAAGACCTGGAGTTGTACTCACCCAATTTTAAATGTGATGAAAGATGGCGATCACCCCTTCACAAATGTATTAAGTTCTCCGCGAGAAGCCAACGTCTTTTATCCATCAAAACAAAGACAACACGTCATCTTAATTCCTTCTCACCACATAGTGTTCGAATTTGTAATACGCCACTGTGATCTATGTCTACTATTTTATAGAATATATACACTACATATAAATTCAAATTAGAGGTCATAAGGATAATCTATTTCACTTAATAAAATTAATATACATATTTTTATGCATATACATATAAATTCAAACTAGAGGTCACAAGGATAACATATTTTACT
This sequence comes from Berghia stephanieae, assembly GCF_034508935.2. Taxonomy (NCBI): domain Eukaryota; kingdom Metazoa; phylum Mollusca; class Gastropoda; order Nudibranchia; family Aeolidiidae; genus Berghia; species Berghia stephanieae. The sequence continues at coordinate 25,659,136 of NC_088363.1, forward strand.
TTATAAAAGTAACATATATACATTGTCGCCATAAATTCTTAAGTCTATATTTATACATTTTTATGCATGCCTCGTCTGTAAACAGATTTTAAAATATCATGGGAAATGACTTTGGCAGTGTATAATTTGTCAAACATGTTTATGGTTTACAACAAAAACAAAACAAAACAATACAAAACAAAACAAACAAAAATATATAAATTAAAGCAAACAACAAAACACAAAAAATAGGCTAACTGTAAACTCTTTTACTGAATACTGTATCGAAAATGCTCTTGATTATAATTTCTCTTTAAATCAGCATCTCGTGTTGTTTGTTCTAAATTTGTGGTCAGCAAAGTCATACTTAAGAGTAACTGTTTCAAAATATACTTAATTTTTTTTTAAATATAAATTAATTGTTTTCAATATCAATAACCAATCTTATACGTCTGTACTGTGAAGTGAATAGTGAATATGCAATTTTAAAACAGAACGACATTGTCTTTAACTTTAAAGGGAGTATTGATATAAAAACTGAAATCAATTAAATACATACATTATCTGGCACGGCAGGCACCCTGATCACGAAGGGGGTTCTCCACAAGCGGGTGGTTGGATGGGAGCATCACCCTTGAATCATATACCTATGATGTTCGCATGGGTGTACGATCCGATAGTGATGTCGTTTCTTCTTCTCTTTACTAGCCTATCCTGCTTCTTTGGTTTGTGACTGTATTTTTGACAGGGGATATTTTTTTTTCTGTAAATCTTCTGCCTGTTTGTTCTTGGTTATTTATAATTTAGCTTATGATATCTTTAGGTTATGATTTTGATTTACATTTGTACTATTTTTGTTAGATTGCTTGTTTTTTTGTTTCAGCGGTCTCTCATATAACCTCAATTGTGTTGGAAGAGACCTAAAGCAACAAACAAACAAAAAAAAAGGGGGTTCTCCCAGGGCGAGGCCTTTCCAATGCACTCCGGACGGCCTGACCCCCCTGCAATCACACCAAATGATGGGTGACTCGAGTGCGTTAAAAAATGTTTATGTAAGGGGGACTACGTTCGTGCTAACCCATGTTCTAGTGAAATGACGGAGAGCCTGAAGTTGTTGCCCCATGAAGTTTTTTGTTCATGCCATAGAAGGTAAACGATGCTGTTTAATGAAATTAACGAAAGAGTGGAGGCTTCGGATAGGAACAATACCTTCGTCAGCACAATAAACAAATAAAATAAAATGCAATTATAGCTTGTATCGTCTGTAATGCCAATCCTAATGATGTGTCTGAAGATTTGCCATAGCCTATAGAGACCTATATATATAATTTCACAAATTAAAAGGATGCGGATTTCGCTTTGAAATTAGGGTAAAATTATTAATAAATAGGCCAAGGGAAATAACTTAGTAATCTGTTTCACATCCTCCTAAGTATTTTTCTCTTATTGTTATATATCCCAAATGATTTTATTTTTTAAAAAACTAACTCGAATGAAATGGAATTACTAGTTTTTGTTTAATTATACAGAATTATTATACTCAAAGAATATAAATGAGGGAGTCGGTTGTTTAATGTCCGAATTGGAGTTACTTCCCTTAATTTGTCATTTAAGTTCATTAATGATAAATATTTATTAAATATGCATATATTGTCCCCCCAAAAAATTAATTTATTGAGTTTTGATATTAACCATATTGATGGAACATGGTTAGAATACCATATACTCATACCTGTAAATCCTTATAAAGAAAAATACAATTTTCAAACCGAATGGCCTTGTTTAGAAAAGGATTATTTATAACAAAACATATTTCATTTACAATCATAATTCAGAAAAGTGAGTGGAGCAGGCACTTATGTTGGTAGCAACAAGATATGAAGTGAGTAGAAAAGTGCCAGAAGACAATAGAGAATAAAAATTTTTTTTTTTTCGCGGCGGTGGTGGGGTTTGAACCTGCGACCTTATTGGTACGACAACTCCGCCTGGCAGGTGAGAGCGTGGCTCTACCGTGTGAGCTATCCACGAACACAAAAATATTCGTTTCAAACCCAAAGTCATTTCTAGATCCCTCTCTCACCCACTTCTTGAGACCGC
>NC_088363.1:25666211-25786211 GCF_034508935.2 Berghia stephanieae
GCACGAGTTGTTTGTTTTATTTTGTTTTGTTGTTTTTATCTTCTTCTTTTTTTTTTTTTGTCTCTCTTTTTTTTTTTTAATCAAAAGAGAATCCATTTTCTACTAATGCTAAGTCCAAGTGAGTTTGACATATATATTTATTATCAATGATGTCAGCCTCTAGGAGTTTGATAAAAGTTGGGGCAGTTCACCATATTCTTTCACTTTCATTCAAGTGCATTACTCAAATGTTCCTGTATTTTGTTTCAGGTTGCTATGATGGAATGATCTATGTTCTGGATATAATGGGTGGTAATGTGGCGTGGGCGTTCCCGACAGGAGGTTGTGTCAAATGTTCCCCTTGTCTGGATACAGGAACTGGTCTTGTGATGTGTGGGTCACATGATGGATACCTTTATTCCCTTGATATAGAGGTAGCTTTATTACTGTCTTAATCAATTTGCTAAGTTTGGTAATAATAATAATTAAGACGCTAGTGGTGATGATTATGATAATGATGATGAATAAGATATAGATACATGATGCAATTCTGTTTATTTATAAAAGTAATGCACATCCAAATCAATTACTAATAAATTTGGTCATTTATTCTCTCACATTTACATTTTTGATATTATATTAGACAAAGAAGTACACGTAGGATATTAGAGAGATAGACGCTTTTGATAGTAAAAATTCCGTTACACAAAATGTGTAAAGTAGGCTATTACAAGGTGGATTAACCAATATGTATTTAACAACACTGTTTGGAGATTTTTTCTGAACTCCTATGTTTTTAAACATTAGTAATGGTTTATTTTTAAATTTTAATTTGTTTTCAGGAAAAGAAGTGTGCATGGAAACAGTCTTTAGGAGGAGGCAGTGTCTATTCCTCTCCTGTCTCGGAATGCCACTCTATGGTCTTTGCTGCATCTCTAGCAGGAAATTTGATGGCTTTGAAAACTGTAAGGTCATCATGTGATGTGTGATGTTACAGTATGGTTTAAACTTAAATTATTAACTGATGTTATTATTTTTATCGACATTATACTGTGTCAACCTTTCATTTAAATCTGTCTATAACTCCAAATTTTCCAATTGATCTCCAAGTATGTAATTTTGAGATTGGACTTTACCAAAATAGTAGGAACATACAGTATTAGTATTCACCGATTCAACATACTCACTCAATACTCCCCGCACAGTCGTATCCTTAGGGAGCGTTCACATATTATGTCATCAAAAATTTGCCCTTTTTAGCCCCCCCCCCCCCTCCCCCAAGTCATCACTTGTCATCATTGACCTGACCCCCCCCCCCCCCCCCAACAGATGATGACGTCATCTAATTTAATAAAAACTAAAAGATACTTTAATTTCACAATATTTATTATTCGTTTTTCAAACCATAAACATTGATTATCAACGTTTGATAAAACACATTCAGACATTTTATTAATTTCAGAAACTGTTGATAATTTATGTTTTACGATACAATGGGGACATAAAATTTAAATTTGCAAAGATAAAATCTAACAAACATTATTTAAATTAGGCTACTTGGTGCAGGTGCTATTAAAAAAAATTCAGAAAGTGTAATTTAAAATAGTATAGGAGGCAAATTATTTTATAGCATATTAGTCTTTTAGTGGAATGAATTTCTGTTTCAATTTCCAAACATAAAATTAATTGATTCAAAAATGTTTCTGCCTTGGACCTCTGGCAATGTACTATAAATAGTATCATCAATTTCATCTTCATCGTCATCATTTTCTCCCATTTGCTGTTCTTCATGTATGCCGCATTTTCGTGAATGGTCATTCATTGCTGTGATCGAGGAGTGATACAATGAACATTTAGGGCAAGTTCGCCTTTTGAGAAGTGATACCCCTTTCCCATTTTGTTTCTTGAGAGATGGGCAATACTCATCATAGCAATTTATCTTTAGCTGTTTTGAAAGGAACAAACTTTGAAATAGGCTTAATTTGCCTATGTTTTGATGACATCATCTTGGGTCTGCCCCCCCCCCCCCCCATGTCAACACATGTCAACATTTGGTAGACCCCCCCTCCCCCCTAGCTGATGACGTAATATGTGAACGCTCCCTTAGGCAAGAGCAAGGAATCGCCAATGTTCTTGATATTTCCCTGCATGGGTTGTGATCTGCAGACAAAGGCTTCAGGATATTGTATTGACTGTTTTTCTCCTAGTTTTCATGGCTCTGCTTCTGTTCCTCTATCTCTGTGGAGTCCAGCATAACTCTGTTCACACACACACGCATGCACACACACACACACACACACACACACACACAAATGTGTGAGCTCCTCCACCTTCCTTACAAAATAATTGCCCTTCTCATTTGAAAAAAAAATTAAAATTATAATTCAATAAATAAAGTTGTCATTTTAAAATGCATTTTATGCTATAAAATGATCATAATTTGTACATCTACTTCTACTTGACACAGTATGTGATGTTTTCTGACTTTCCCATGATAAAGCAACAGCAACAAAGCAGTGAATAAATGCATATACTGGAATGTTTTGAGTGTGCCTGAAATCATAATCGTTATATCTTGTCACGTCAAATTCTACTTGTTCTACTTCTTCTGCCAAATCATTACAGACATGTTCAGTATAATGTAAGTGTGCTCTATTGTAATAATGTTTGCGACATTATAAACAGCTCTCAGTTAAGATATTAAATTTTACTTTTACCTTTGCCATGCTTATGACATCCCAAATTATCACTATTCAAATTTTTAAAAAACTATCCTTACTTTTTAGGAAAATGGAAATATTGTTTGGTGTGTTGATGTAAAGAAACCCTTGTTCTCATCTCCCTGCATCCACGGAGACTCCATTTTGATTGGCTGCGTTGATAACCATTTATATTGCATCAACAATCATGGTCAAATAGTAAGTGGAGCAATTTGAATCAGTTTTGCTTACATGTGAGAATTTAAGGGAAACATTTCTTTTTTTACTAATATTATTTAACTTAAAAAATGTTTTTTCTTATTTCCGTTATGCTTGTCTTATTGATATCGCGTTTTTAAAAAAGTTGACCCCCGCCCCTCCATTGTTGTATTATCTACTGAAAAAAATCAATCCCATCTCGTCCTAGAATTACGTTGGTGTTGTTTAAGTAGATGAAAGGTTTAGAATTACTCTGCCTGGCAAAGGATGGGAATCTCCCTTAGGGCGGGAAGATGTCCTTTTTCACCCTTTTATCATGCTATATCATTTGTCCTCTATATATATGGCTCTTGAGCCCTTAGTCCAAAAAGAAACATCAGTTTTGACCTGCCTAGAATCATTTTGCTGAGTGTGAAAGACACAATCTCATTAAAAAAAAAAAAAATTGTATGTCATTTCTTTATAGCATGCTGTTGTGCCATTGTTAGTCAGGGATGTATGTAAATTAAAAAAATATGTTAATGTTATTACAATTATAAGTTTTATTGATCACATTTTTTTTCCTTTTCACTGTTTTTTGTTTTTTGGGGGGTTTTTTTACAAAAAAAAAAAAAACCAAAATAATAAAATAAAATAAATTTTAAAAATTAAAAAATAATAATTAACTGCCTGGATATCAAATTATATCTTACTAATATTTTACAGGAATGGTCTTTCAAGACACAAGCTCCCGTGTTCACGTCACCAGTTTCATACAAAGACCGCATTTTCTTTGGATCTCACGATTGTCAGTTTTACTGCTTAGCATCTAATGGTCAACTAATCTGGACATACCATACATCTTCACCAATCTTCTCAACACCCTTTGTATTTAGCTACAAAGAGCCAGTCTGTATCTCACTTAGCAGTAAACATCAAAATCGATCGTCTCTTGATTTTAGTGAAACCGCAGCAGAAGAACCCCAAATTAAAATGGCTAGATTGATACAGAGAGAGGAGAAAGGTGTTTCTCATGCATTGTTACCATCTAAGAGTACAAAAGCTGTTCACAATGATTCGATTGTAGACCATGGAAGGAGTATCAAAAAGACTGTCCATAAAAATGAGGCAATCAATAAAGGTACAGACGACGACTTAATTGAGAGTGTTATTGAGGATAGGACTTTTGTCATGTTTTGTGCCACAAAGGGAACTCTTCACATTTTGGATATTGAAACTGGTGAAGTGGTCTCATGTTCAAATTTCAATGGGGAAATATTTTCATCCCCCGTCTTTCATGATGGAAATATTGTTGTAGGTTGTAGGGATAATTTATTATACTGCTTTGATTTTCATTCCTGAAACGAATTAAATAATGAAGATGACGACAGCTTTTGTAATTCACACATTGTTGTGGATTATGATATATTAAAGAGTAAAATGTCAAAACTGCCATTAATCTAGCCTATGGAGTTTTTTGGGGGTTTTTTTTTAGTGTGTGTCTGTGGGAGGGGGGGGGGGGGGTTAGCTGTTTTTTAAAAAGGTCGGAGCGTTGTGAAATGTCTATAATTTTCTAATTCTATTTTTGAAGAATGTGTAATGAGAACCCAGGCATCAGGAGAAAATTAGAAAACTGTCTTACCAGAATTTTTCAAAAACCTCGTGTTTAGACAAAATGCATTCAACTTTGGCCTATCATTGACATCCAAATAGCAATGCTGAATGCATTTTGTGTCTAAACACGGGGTTTTTGACAAGCCATATCATCTTTTGAATTCTGGCAAGGCATGTCTCTAATTTCTCCTGATGCCTCACAAATTCTGAGAAGGAATGATCATCTCATTTCTAAACAGGCCATCAAACGAGAACATCACAACACTGTTCTATAATAAAGGAAATGGAATTGTCCTGCTACCTTTACAGCCAAAATAAATTTTGCTACTGTTATAAATAATAAAATAAAATAAATAAATTCCTTTTATTCATCTCCAAGGGGAAATTTGTCTTTAGGGCCTATTCCAAGGGAAGACTGGAATAACCCAGGCATCAGCCGCAGTACAGCACGGCAAACAGAGCTAGGGGGAGGTGACTTGCTCAAACCCACACAGCGAGGCGGGTAGTCAAACTCTGTACCTTTTGGGTATGAAGCAAAAACTGGACCGCTGAGCCACGCTGCTATGATGGTATATAGTTAAGTAAAATACTCACCAGTTCCACCCACCAAAACTATTGTAACCAACACCCAAAACTTTGTGTAAGCTTAATGTTTATAGTAGTCCTTCAAAGTTACAAGATCCATGGAGCCAGTATTTTTCCCTGTTTCCTGTTGCTTGCTACCCTTTGGATAGGATGCTAATCCATTGCAAAGTATTTTCCAGATCTAACAGACCCAGCTACACAAGCATTAATGGATAGACAGGGGGAGGTCAGAGAAAATCTTGACTTCACCCGGGAACAATTCCGGCCTCTTTACATGTAAAGCGAGTGCTCTACCAACTGAGCTATCAGCAGATCCCGTATCCACCTCACCCCTTTAAGTCTGAGAATTTAAGGAGAACTAATCATCTCTCTGGTAATTTAAAAAACAATAACAAAAAGATCTGTGATGTCTAGTGAAATTGGACAAATTTAGCAAAAGATCCTGTTATTGTCATGAAATGAGTTTGTAACTTTTTCCATATAAAAAAAAAATAAGAAGAAAATAGAATCTTCTTGTCTTTTTGTGTGTGAATAAGTGCCTGACTGTAAGATTGTTATGTACTCCAATTATTGGCTCAATCTTATTTAAAAAGCTGTTCTATAATACTGCTATCGTGAATAGAATAATTTCAAAATACATCAAAAGAACGAAATATATGTTGTCAATAATGCAGAGGGTTTCTTGGGGTTTTTTTTCCTTCAAAATGACATACCTTCCAAACAAATAACTATTAAAGTTTAAATCAGATGTGATCATTCACAATTGTCAGGAATCATTGCTAAATCATAACTGTATTACTTTAGATATAATGTTCATTACTTAGCTTGAACCAAGTGTGACAAAGGGTATAACAAAGGGCATCAGTGAGTAATAATTTTATTCAACATGAATAAAAATCAGTTAAAAAAAACAACAAAACGAAAATATCCCCAATGTTTGTTATTATTCCATCCCACAACAAATAAAGGTATAAATTGGAAACATAAAATTCACATTAGTTAACAAAGTAAAGACCCAAGCGCCTCTCCTTTGTAAATTAGTAATTGTAGTTTCGTTGATAGAGATATGAAATAGTAGATTCCACTTATCAGTGATGCATAATCAGACCATGGGCATTTGGCATGATCAGTGTAGTCATGCCCAATTCAAATTCAAAAGATAATTGTGACTAGTTGAATGGAGTCAGAAGCATTAATTAATATAAATACCATAATCCTATTATATATGTTCAACTACGGATAGTATTTGGAAAGAACTTGTTTTATCCCCACTTTGAAAGGTGTCCTTGTTCGTGCTCCAAGGGCTTCTAGTCTTGAGCAATCCATGTGACAATCAAAGGGCCTTGGAACACCGGAAACTGGTTTAGTGTCCGCCACCAAATGACTGGATGGGAGTCCAAATACTTCGGCCATGGCCATTGCCATATCATACTTAGTCATCATTTCATCTCCACTCCAGTGAAAAATGCCACTGATGTCAGGATTCTAAAATATGGATGAAAAATAAATCCAACTTGGTTATGTTATTTAAATTTTGTTTAAAATTATAATTTTTTTTTAAATTGTTGGGGAGCATAATTGATAGAATGTAAAGCTACAATATGAGTTATATGGTCAACAACTCTTTATGAACTACAGTTGAAAATACTTACAAAAGAATGTGTACCTAAAATATTCATACGGAGATCAGATGGAGTTAAATGGGTGCAAACCTGATTTAGATGTAAAATTGATAGTTTAATTAAAATACCTATTCCTTTTCCTTGAATAGGACCTATATAATAATAAATGGCATTTATATAGCGCTTTATCTCACTGTCACAGGCTCTATAGTAGCCAAGATCTTCACCAGAACAATTTAAGGTGATAGACCTAGACAAATCAGCATTATTAAAATCATTTTGTTCAATCCTTTTTTAAAAATATAGATCAATAGATCCGGTTTCTATTCATTTTATCACACCATAGCTTATGTATGATCGTAATCGTGAGGAATAGGAAATTTTTTTTTTTTTCTCTTCTTTATTTTGGAACAAATGTCTATGGCTCTAATCAATCAACAGCAAAACTCAATAGGTCAATACCTCAATTGTATCAAATTCTGTAAATTTCACAATAATTCTAACATTGATTTATGGCATGCAAAACCTACTATATCAATTTAATGATAAAATAATTCATAATACCATTCCCACATTCCCTGGTCTCAGCCGTTGCCTTTTTCTAAATTAAATAAAGGTGTCAATTTTTCAAAGTACCTCACAACGATGCTCAACCAAGACTTTAGCGGCGTCTACAATATCTTGGCAGGATGTCGGGTATCGTCTCTCGCAGTGATTCATTTCAGCAGAAGTACTTGTGTCCTTGACCTTTTTGAACAAAAGAGTGACAGCACTCTCATCAAGGAATTCCAACTCACCATAAAGAATGGGTACCCTCAATACCATATTGCCTGCAAAAAAAATCAAGTAGTTCTTAATAGCCAAAAGCATAATGAGGACCAAAATTATCCGATTTCTGTCCATTAAATGGAAAATATCAATTTTAGGCTTTAGATAAGACACCGATCATTGCAAAGTATTTTCAGCCACTCATCTCCTACAGGATTGGTAGAGGGGTTATAAAAACATCTATAAAGATTCAAACCAGGTTCATTTATGTGCAAGTAATATTCCAACTGGGCCAACTAGCCTCCCGCATTGCCAGCGAGAAAAAAACCAAGAACATTAAAATATCAAAGCTCTTACTGTAACAAGGATTGTAAGATAAGATGGACCCTTACATTACTTCATTTGGCGGCTAAGAATTCCATAAGAGATACAATATCAAGACCAGAGCAATCTGCACTCCTATAATTGTGACTTGTTCTCACTACACCGCCGACTTCCATTATCACCAATTAAATATAATAATTTTGTTTGTTACACAATTCAACTCTGATACAATGATCTTTGATCCAACAAAGTTAACAAAGACAAAAATATAGTCATGATTTTAAACATCTAATTCTAAACATTACTAATGACTCCCTGCATTCACCAAATTCCGACAATTGGTCACAGTGACTTTGTTGAATCCAAGTCGTAATGTGCTTTTTAAAAAATGAAAAAAAATTAGAATTTTAATTTATGCAATATCCACGTAATAGATGTTCACAAACCCCTTCACAAAAAGTTTAAAGCCAATAGTAACACATAGCATTTAGGACGAGACATAATCCCTGTAAGGCCCTTTTATATATTTTATTTTCAATAGAGACAATATGTTGTTACCAGCCAAGTACTCATTTTACACCTGAGTGCAGTGAGAGAATATGAGTAAAGAGATTTTTCAAAGAACTCAACTTTGGCGACCTACAGCAGGACCTAGAGGAGGAATCAATGATCAACAGGTCACAAAGAGAGTGTCATACCACACAAGACAACAAAACACCACTGCACTTCCAATTCGTTATACTCAAACTTTCCAATTCCATAACTCCAAACATGGCATTTAATGAGGTCTTTTTGAACTTTCCTTTCAGATCTATCACGGTTGGAAAAGTATTGACTCTCTACTCAACCCCCCCCCCCCCCCAAAAAAAAAAAAAACACTTGCTGCTAGATGCTTCTTTTAATAAGTCACCAATCAATATTACTGACTTCAATGTATTCATTCCACCAAAAAGAACCTTTGTGAGAATGAATGAGCTCCCCCAAGAAGTAATTGAAACATAATGATAAATTTCAATTCACAGTATTTTGGAGGTGGAAGAGAGGGAAAATTTTCAAATCATACCCCCGACGATCACAGTCATGTCTCTTTTAGTAAATGTGTAAAATCAATTTGTGAACTGTAAATTCTGGATCCTCTTAATATTCTTATTAAAAGACTATAAAAAACATTCCCAACAAAATGGGAAATCTTGCAAACACAAAACAATAATTTAATACATGAAGCATACATTGAGCACCAATCATATTGGATTCTTCACTTACTCTTCCTCAATTTCTGAGACATGGTATTTTCAGATCCAGATTAAGAAAAATGTCCCCATTATACAAAAGGGTATCAAGTCAGGACTCTACCAACTGGATAACAGCACAAAAATCTAAAAAATGTCGCCTATCCCCATGTAAACACTTCACTGCATATGTCATCAGGTGTAAAATGTGCAATTAACTTACAGGACCGACCATGAAGGCCATACATGAGTGAACAAACACACGGTGGAATTATGACCAAACAGAATTTATATAGGACATGCATGGCCTTAAAATTGTTTGTTTTTTCGACATTTAACATTAATTTAGGGGAGTTGGTCATAACCATTGATTTGGAAGGTCCAAATTTCAATAGTATTATCAATTGTATGACATTTTTGTATACTAATCAAAATTATTTAAAATTAAAATTCAAATTTGAGCATTTATATAGCGCAATATCCACTCAACGCGATCAACGAGCTTTAAAAAAAAACTTTCATTTTCTCACTAGCAATACTCTTATCTTTAAAGGACTTTGGGTATCAAACTATTTTGTGCTTGACTGTTTTTTTAAAGTTTACCCATGCTTGTTTAGTATAGAAAATCAAGAAAAAATGCTTATTTATCTCAAGCACATTTCCACAGAGTCTCCATGTTCAATACACTCCATAATGTTTCATCTGTCCTACACAAAACTGTCTTTTGAGTTTCAAATTTTAATGTTTTTATTTAAAATAAAATACTGCATACCTGATGAATTTGCAAGTACAAGTTTTTCACCATCAACCTTACTGACGCCATATTTATTCAGTGGATTAGTGGCATCTTCTGTTGAATAAGGTGCTTTGGTTCCATCAAAAACGTAGTCTGTGCTAATGAATAGAACATATGCTCCGACGTCCTCTGAATTGATAGCAGTAGGATAAAATATCACTTCACGGTGAAATTTATTAAATCACGATACAAACTTATAATAAAAAATATAACTAAATGATGTATCAAGCCTGGAACTTGGGGTTTGGATTATTTAAAAATTAATCTACAATTCTTCCAAGTGCTTTGTTACAATATTTTAGATCTAAAAAATGTTAAGCATATTCAACAGGTTTACATTTCATAAAATTGAGTAAAATGATCATTATCACATCTTGTGCATAATCCTACCATTTCAAATAAATTTTCATCAAATATACGAATGTACAATGTTTCTAAAATCCTCCATTTTTAAAGTTTCATAATCTTAAAAATCTTCACCTAAAAAAAAAAAAGAATCGGATTTCATTTATCTATTTTGTTTGCATTGTTCATCACTATTATTGAAGAGGTCTCTGAAAAAAAATTGGGGTAAAACAAAGAGAAAATTTTGACTTGGAAACTACATATCACCTTACCTCAGACAATCAAACAATTATGAATGACGTTAATATAAAAAAGAGAGTTGTTTTATTGATACTGCCAGCAAATCATTAAAGACACAAATGGCAAGAAAATTTATTTTAATTGTAAGCACAGATAAACTGTCTATTGGTGATGCATGCAGAGATATCTTAAATCTGAACAAGTGTGTTTCCTACTTCACATTTAAATCGACAACACTTTGACATGAAGGAAATAACTTATTTCTTACTTGCAGCATCACATAAATACTGTGTCGCCTTCAGGTTAATGTTTTCAGTCCTTTTCTCATCTTTTTCAACAATATCAGGTCGTCTTTCTGCAGCTGAATGGAGAATGACTGTTGGCTGTATGGAACGTTGGTAACATTGATATAAATTAAAATAACAGAGCATCAGATGATAATTTATGGGGTCATGAAAATGTTTTTTAAAATACTGGGAGGCAAAATGTAGATTATTACAAGGAATTTATGAGATCACATCCTCTGTTTCAAAAAATATCCTTACAGGGACCAACCCCCCCCCCCCCCAGTGGCGTGGGGCCATTGGATCGAATGGTGCCAGGCACCACACCAATCTTTTAAAAAATCATTAACAGCATAATTTAATTAAAAATAAAACTGAGAGATTTTAACTCCACTGACTTTCGCCAACTCGCCAACAACATACTGCCTTTTTAGTCTCCACTCTATTCAAGATTCCGAATCACGCACTGCGCCGACTCGTGTGTTGGTGACATCACTGCGCAAATTAGTGACTGAATTAACACCGTGGTGCATAGCAATCCAAGCTCCAGTTAATGCTCTATCCATTAGTATCGCGACAGCTGATTGAGCGAGAAACTAGGTCGAATTATACTATCTTCAAATAGCAGAAACCCCTCGACTTGTGCCATGATCTGAGAGCTCCACTGTTGGACTGGGGGGATGCGCCAAATTAGGGTAACTTCGGCCATCCAAAATATTACATTAACTGTCAAAAACACTGATCATTGTCAAGTTTATTTGTAAGCAGCAAAGAAAAACAACATAAAACTTTAAAATATGACATATCACCCCCCCCCCCCCCCCCCACCTCTTTTTCACGATTATTGAATAAAGTAATTCTTTGCAATGAAGCATTGTGGACGAATTTACCAACATTTTTCTTGCTTGTAGTGCCGAGTTGATGGTTACGTGTGTATGAGTATTTATATGAATCAAGTTGACTTTTTACTTTACCGACCGTTCGGGAGATTGACACTAGATGACAAATTAGAAATCAAAAGACTAGTTCCTCACCAACCAACTGATTTTGAATTAACACAGGTGTGGAAATCTTGAAAACGCTCTTTTTCAGTGACATGGTATGACAGGCATGAATGGCTCACAGTTAGTTTAGTCTTTTGTTTTTATTGTCTACTTTTTACTGACAAATCATGGACATCTATAGGCGACAGTGACCTTAACCACTTCCATCGTATTTCTTAACCTCCTGAACGTTGTTTTAGCACCCTTAAAAGAGTGAAAAATTTCTTGCGAAATTCTTTTTTCTCTTTTGATTTACATTTATAACATATTGATTGCATTATCTACCAAATCCAATCCTTTAAATGGTGGACAAAGAATAATTACAAAGACCTTTTCATGCGGGACTTGTATCTCAGTGTTGTGGCTTATTGTTTGCATGAATTATTTGTTTTTGTGAGTTTTGTCCACTCGTAGAAACCATCGACCCTCCCCCACCCTTCCAAAAAAGAGAGTTTTTTAACATGTGCTCTCTCCTCTTAACCGTGTTCACTGTTTTAGAATTTTTTTTCTTCTTCTAATCATGGCACCACCATATGCCGTCAATATGCCATGCCGCTGCCCCCCCCCCCCCCCCCCAATCAGTCACAAAGAGTACGACGGTGAAAAAGAGTGAGATTGGGGCAAAATGAATAAGTGAGACCACATAAAAAAGCCCTTACAATCATGTAAGTGCCTTTGGCAGTGAAATAATACGAATCTCTTTTTGAAAACAATTGAACCACACATAGACAAATCTGTCAATGGGCATGCATTAGCAAGGAGCAGGGCTGACGTTTTTTCAGAATCAAAACTACATTCTTTCCAGGGCTGTCCAAAGCTGCCTTGCCTTAATGTTACCACAAGTCACTCCTCTGACAGAATAGACAAGTGCCAGTTGCATCAAGTCTTCATCAATAATGTTAGGGATGTATAGCCATAAACCCTAAACAGGTAGGACTTAAGTTGTCTGAACAAATGTTAAATGTTGATATTCACCAAGAGATGCCCGCACATTGATATTATGAAATCTATAACACTGTCTTGGCCTGATTAATTTAGGGAACACACTGTCCATTTGAAAAAATTCTTAGATGCCAAATCCATTTCATACACTAACCTCTTGTAGCTTCCAGCGTTAACTGTACGTTAAAAAGACCTCTGACAATAAGTACTGGCTACATGGATGGAGCATGGCATGTGCCAGAGTTCTCTAAGCGGGAGGTGAAGCAGACATTTTCCAAAGAGCTGAACTAGCAGCTTTTAGAAATACAACCTAGAGAAGTTCTCTCTTTGTGGTCACCACAAGATCCTAAAGCGTAAGAGATTTAGTCATAGAATTTCATACATAAAATTTGGCGCTTCAAGCCTTTTTTTGGTAGCAACACTGGGCAATCAACAGTATTAGTTGAAAATACACACACACACACACATATATATATATTTATATATATTATATATTATTATATATACATAATTACATCATACAAAGCCCTCCAAGCACATCTATTTACTCTATATACATAACACAGCATTTCAGCAAACTTCTAAAGCTTGGTGAACATGGCTGTGGTTGAAAATTGTACATCTAATGATACCGGACCAACACAGAAAAGATGTACAATCTTTCAAAAAGTGTCACAAGCGTGCATTGTCCTAAAAATAAAAATGTATGAATACATATTTTTCAAGTAAGGTTGGCAAGTTGTCCTTACCTCTAAAAGTGACTGAGGTCTAAATCAAATCAAATATTAAAACTCTATGCGCAACTCATTTAACAAATGCTTACTTAAATGATTTCCCTTTTTATAAATCAAAGTGTTGCAGTCATTAGCAGCATTGCATGAGAATACATAAAAAATGCGATTGATTTTATTTTATTTTATATTTGAATGTTGCTCATTACTCATATCAATGTGAAAATCAATCAATAACATTATCCCACATAATTATCAAAAATAGATAAAGAATTTTCAAACCATTAGACAGCACAAAGACATAGCAGAATTTAGGTCTAAAAGGAAGACCAAAGACAAAGATATTATCAACATTAAAAAGAGACCTAAAGCAAATGTACCAAACAATTAAATAAATTAAAATCTCATAGACTCAAAAATCTTGAGACATTTTAAGAAAATGTGTCCAACAGAAAATCCAGGTATCTAGATATTCAGCAGAAGGACGTGGCAAGTCATGTAACCTTAAGATAATGTCTTGTATTACAATTCTCCATTAACAATTTCAATGTGATTTGAACATCACCTTTCTTGTGCTGCTGAAGAACAATACTGTCAATGTTATATAATAATCATTAACAAATTGTTAATGTTGGTAAACTTTATTTCCAAAAATGACACGCTATTTGCCTTTCTTTAGCAATGTACGAAAGTGAGTCAAAAAGTAATGGAACTCTGCTTATTACTTTAAAACAAAGTGAATCAATACCATGTCTCATACCTCAGATAAAACCTTGGCATTAGCCGAGTAGAATGTGACTTCTCAACAGAGTCCCTGATTTTCTCGATCGTCACAGTCCACCTTTTCATAAGGCCATCCCTGTAAGTAATCCTGTAACTGAGCTTTGAACCAATTTTTCATAACTGTCTTGGCTTCTTCATCATCTTCAAGGCAATGTCCCCTCATTGCCTCCTTTAGTGGACCGAAAATATGAAGGTGTCAAGTCTGGTGAATAAGGAGGGTGAGACCGCATTGTCCATCAGCTGATACGATTACCTCCCTTTTCCTGGTGCCTGTGCCAGTACTCGTTCTATCTTCAGATCCGATCTAACTCAACGAATTCTTGCTTTCAGTTGCTTTAGAGACTATATGTACCATTCAGAGTTGACCGTGGCTTCCTGTGATAGGAAATCAATGAGAATTACACCTCTATGTTCCAAAACACTATTGCCATAAGTTTCCCATCTGATTTCTCAGTTTCGAAGTTTTTGGTCTTTTGGGAAGTCACATGATGAACCCAGGTTTCATATTCAGTGATTATTCTACTGAGAAAGCTTTCGACTCTCCCACTTAGCCTGAGAATCTCGGAACAGCAATTCACCCTTACACACTCTTACTCAACTGCCTGGATACCCAACGAGGGCACACCTTTGAGAATCCCAAGGATTTGATGAGTTGACGGACACTTCCATGACATATTTCAAGGTCTCCAGCTATCTCATCAACAAATGCTCTTCTATCAGATCTGATCAATGCTTCTGTCTATATCTGATTTATTAAGTTGGCACTTCTTGGACGACAACCATCACGAGGTTTGTCACATAATGACATAGTTAAGGAATGTCAGTGTGTCAGATTTGATATTCGATTGCATCTCATTGTCTTCTAAATTATGAGATACATGTTCAACCCACCTAAAAACACTGCCTCTACCTAATGCCTGAGTTTTATAAATTTTCACAAGGCGTTTGAAAATATAACTAGAGGTTTCTTCTTTGAAAATAAGAATTCAATGACAGCTCTTTGTCATTGACAGACATCAATGGGGGTAGCCATTTAGAACTGTCTTAACTTAGTCAAAATATGATGGAATTAAAACTTTCAACTTTTGGTTTAAAGAGTACCTTATATGTAAGTTCAATTGAGCCAAATATGACGTCACATGAAAAAGAATTGAACTCAGTAGGAGATTTATCCCATTTCTCTTTTGACTCAGCCTCGAACAAATTCTTTTAGGTAAATTATTTGCGGGGACTGCTTGCTTTTATTTAATTTAATCGATTTCATTTCTTTTTTTACTTAAATAAAACACACTAAAACATGAGTATTTTCACACCTTGAAATCTTTTACAACTGCAGACACTTGCTCGGGATTAGTAAGATCCACTTGTCGAAGATTATTCTTTGCTCTTGAAAATGCCAACCCCAATGTTTGCCATTTCACATCCTGAGAAAAGGTCGTAACAAAATGTCTTCCCAACAAACCAGAGCCACCAGTTATTAAAATGCGCTTAGACATATTTTGTTTCTGTAAAGACAAAATAACGCAAATTGTTTATAATGTCATAATGCATGTTAACGAAGCAGAGAATTAAAGACATCTATTACATCAATCGCCCATCAAATACTGAAACATGTCATATTTTCTAACATTATGAATCATATAGAGGCCAATAAAATTTTAACAGAGTCACGTCGTTATAGGGGTAAAAAGGACTTATAAAACACAACTGACAGCAACAATCAATGATCTAGTAAAAAACATAAATTTTAAAAATCACAAACCGGTGCCATTTTGTTAAACTTCAGCAAAGCCATTTGACAAAGTCCACCATCATGCATTGGCACAGAAATTATGGAGACATGGAGTATGAAATAAAATATAACAATGGATTATGTCCTTCTTCATTAGTCGAATACAGGTAGTTGACGTGGATGGTGCGTCATCAGAGTCAGCACAAGTGATGGTTGGTGTTCCTCAGGGTACAGTTCTCGGCACCTCCAATTCTTAATCTACATTAATATAAATCAATGATATGGCAGAAAGACTTACATCAGGATCCCAACTGAGAAATTATTGTCGATAATATCTATAACTGGTTGATTGATTGAACTTTCAAGACAATGACAATGATAATAATATCTAATGTCAAACTACCAAAAATGTATCAAATTGAATACTATTTGAATCTGTCTAAATGGTATGAGGCATTATCATCTCTGTTGATGGTATAAGGGCACTGTGTGTGCGCGCACATGAGAGAAAGAGAGAGAGGGAGAGAGAGAGAGAGAGAGAGAGAGAGAAAGAGAGAGAAAGAGAGAGAGAGAGAGAGAGAGATGAGGAATGTCTGTTTTATTTGTATGTTGTATCTCGTACGCATATCTTATCATTAATAATAATAATAATAATAATAATGCTGAAAACTTATATAGTATATAGCGCTATAACTCCGAGACACCGGACTCTAAGCGCTTAATGTACTTTTATAGATAGAATGCGCTTGGCCAAGGAGTTCACAACATTGCCATCCGGAAGTATAACGGACCAACACACAAACTCTGTGTAACCATGAACTTTTATAGTCTTGTTAATACAGTTTAGTGAGAACAACCCACAAACGCGGATGGCAAAAACAATAACAAAGGCCTGAGTGACGTCATCTGCATACTATCTATAGTAAGTGTAACAAATGACAAATTGCCATATTTCTGGACAATAAAGACTAGAGTATTATTGTTATTTTTATCCTCTAGTAGTTAGTAGTATAGTAGTGTAGTAGTTCTAAGTCCTAGTATTAGTATCTATCTAGATAGGAGTAAATATCTAGTAGATCTATAACTAGATGAATTCCACTTGTGTTGAACAAAAACTAATAACTAACCTGTCGAGGGACTCATTAACCGTTGAGAAAACTGAATAGCAGGCAGGTGTTTTTATGCACCTCCGTTGACGGTGTATCTTAACGGATCGTTTTTATACACCTCCGTCACGTATGCGCATCCCACCCAATTTCATCAGCGAAATTGGGTTTCTGTATTTGGACACGGCGACAGCTATATTGTGACATCTGTAGGATGTTTTTGTTAATAAATTTATATAAAAATAATAATTTAAAAAATCAAAATATAAAACCAGAAAATAGAAGTTGCATTGAAGGAAAAATAATGTTTAAGAAAGACATTAAATCTGATGAACAGTCAGGTGGCTCCGTAGCCCAGTGGACAAACTGTCAGACTCTAACCTTGAAAGTACTGGGTTCGATTCCCATTGTAGATATTTTTTTTTTAAGTTTACTTTATTGAGAAAGACATCATTTTTGTTTGTTTGTTTTTTCTTTCTTGTTTTTTTTTTTTTTGTTTTTTTTTTGTTTGTTTTTGTTTTTTTTCAAAAACTTTTTATCATGTTTTTTAAAAACTTCGATTTTAATTTTCTAAAATTATTTATTTATTTGAGATCAGTATTTGTGTGCCATGTTTCTTTTTACTTTTGATTTTTTAAATTATTGTTATTATTCTTTCATTTATTATCATTGTATAAACGTACATCGGTAATCACTAAGCAGTGTGCTAAACTACAATCTAAAACTATTTAAACCTCATGGACGTATGCAGCAACATTATCATTAATTTACCATCACCGCCAACGGAGGTGCATAAAAACGGTGCGTTTTTGTACACCTTCAATGGAGGTGCATAAAAACGCCACCAAAACCTAGCTAGCAGGATACCAACATCCTGAAAATAAAATTCCTGGCATGTCCTCAGTCAGTTGAGTCTGAGTGAAGTTTGTTTTCTTTTTCTTTTAATAAATTTTAATTGATTTATTTTCAAATCTTTTGTAGAGCTCTTAATTATTATGGGTATGAGTTCATCGTAGAGGGCCGGTGGCCCGTTGATGGTCTTTGGATCGGTCTCCGCCCCAACTTGTGGAGGTCGAAAGGCTGGCTTCAACTTCATCAATTGGAAATCGGTGCTTATTTTTTAGATCCTGCAGAAAACTGTCAATTTGGCTTTTAAAGCTATCGTTTTGTGTTTTTTTTTATTAATGTTACTTAACTTTGCTCTAGTATTGTAATAGTTACATCACAAACCTGCAACCTGAATGCTGTAACTGTAAGAGTTTTCGAAGAATTTACCAGGTGAGTAATGTGCAGTAACAAAATGATGTGCTATTCGGCTGATCGTGGCGTTGTGTCGTGTTGTCCCATCTTCACACAACACACAATAAACACAGTTGTCGACATAGACGTCTACATCCAATAATTCTGACCAATGACAATTCGTTAAATAATGATAAGGGTTTTCCTCGCCTCGTTTCTGTCTGGACGGAAGCTGTCAGCGATTCTCCTTTCTTGTCGTGACCGTCACGAAAAGAAAAAAAAAATAACAGTGATGAGTGAGAGGAATAGCAATAGCATCGTGTTCAATGAATGACATTCCTCATCTACACAGAAAGAAACGTTGTCACTGAAGGGCAATTCTCCTCCAAGAGTTCCTTTGGGCATATGAATCTGTGATAAAATTTAAATATTGTAACTGTGACTCAAAGAAAATGTCTTTTGGTGATACAGGTGACGTAAATGTTTGTTTATCACGAGTTGGTGGCTTCAATTTCAATGAGCATCATGCCTCGCATTCTCAGTCACAGGGTCCAACACCTTTATTGACATTCGCTGACATGGTCCTAGCCCTTGATAACCGAATTGTAAATGATGACAAGAAAGATTCATCAAACCGAGAAAATTTGCAAGACGATCATAATTATGCTTCGAATAAGTCGCATAAGATGACTACACGATCGCAGTCACATGCAATGCGAGTCAATAAAAAACAATCAGAAAGTCCTGATAGTTGTGTTGTAGATTCGAGAAATGATAAAAATATCCAATGTTTATCTCATTCTGGTCCAGGAGCATTAGCGAGCTATGATTCTCAGACATCGCCATCCACCAGAGAAGGAATTTATCCAACATGTTCAATTCATAAACGCTCAGATGATTCATTTGGTTTTTCTAATTCTTTTGATGAAAAAACAAAGCAACACGATATTGAAATTAATGTGAAAAGATCATCCTCAGTAGAGAACATAACTGCTGAATCCATTACGAGTGATTGTTGTAGTGAGTGGCCGCCAACAGTAAGAAAGAATTCACCTCGTAAGTCTTGCTCTTTTGAGGAAGTAAATAAAAATTCTACAAGTTATCGAAAGTCGGAAGACAGGAAAGGTGGATCATCAGGTCAGCTTCACAGACTTGTCAATGATTCTTTAGAGTTCCCCTGCTGGCCTAGAAAGGCTGATCATACTTATGCAACAGCGACATGGGATGGCACTGCTGCCAGTCATGGTATTTTCGAACAAGAGATGAATGAAATAGATTCAAGAACAGATGATTCTAAAATGGAAGTTACTGAGACTTTTGCATTGCCATTTAAAAAGAGGAGTGCCATTGCTTATTTTGAATTAGATGAGCAACAGAAAAACACCCATTCTTATCAACAGAAAGATGATCATACATATGTTAAACAAAATAATGTTAATAGTTCTAGCAACAATTTTTCAAGTTATTCTTGCTCAACATTTCCTCGACAAAAGTCTCGTGACGATCATACTTATTTTAGTAGTGGGTTAAATAAACAAGGAACCAATTCGGCTGGAAAAGAGTGGAACAGTGTTCATACTGTATCAAATTTATCACATTCACAAAGTAAAGACAGGTCTGAGTTTGCTGGTAATAGAAATGTGGTCCCTGAAATTATTTCAGCAAAAAAGGATCATAACTACTTTACCTCATCAAGATGAGTACCAGTCGCTTATACGGATTAATAAATTATGTAAGTAATAATTAAACAATTCAGTTGTAATTTTCCAAAATAAAGCCACAACTAATAAGCAATTTAAGCAAGAAATCGTGTAACGCCATTTTCAGGAGTAGCAATGGCCTTGAGAGCAGCGTTGATTGTAGAGTTTTTAAATCCTAAATGGATACTTACATAGAGATACTTAGAGATGATTTCCAGCACAGGTTCTCAATGATCCTCTTCGCTGGTGTCATCTTTGTTTCTTCCAGTTGCAGATTACCGTGAAGACAGAATGTGATGCTAGCATCATAGACGATTTCTTGGTTTTTCCAATAGCTATCCAGTTTGTTCTTGAATGAGTTAAGTGAATTAGCACTGACAACTTTCTCTGGTAGACTGTTCCACACTTGAACCACTCTAACACCGAAACTATGCTTGCGCACATCTAGTCTGGCCCTTTGTGTGAAAAGTTTCTTAGAGTTGCCCCTTGTTCCTGTCCTCAGGGAGTGCCGGGGCCAGAGTTTAAGTAGATTACCAGCTTTTTGGTCATATTTTCCATTTAACATTTTGTACACTTCAATCATGTCTCCTCATATTCTTCTATAACTTTGTGTTGGTAGTTTCAGTTTTCTTAATCTTCGTATGTCATCTCTTTCATACTCGGGAGCGGCTTGGTAGCTCTTCTTTGGACGCATTCTATGAGCTCCATGTGTTTACTTTTGAATGGTGCCCAGACAGAGCCAATGGCAATGCACATTCAGTGCAGGATGGACAAGTCAACATTCCTAGAACGTTGATAAGAATATCAAATATAATGAAAGCTTTGTGATTTTCAGGAAGAATATTAGTGAAACCAGTAATGAATTACAAATCTTCAAGGGAGGGGGGGTTCTGAAAAGGGTTGATTTTTAAGGTGGTTAAGGCATGCTAGCTTTACAACATTAGATTTGAAGAAGTTAGTGAAAGTGGTTTTCAGACTGTATGCCAGGAATTACATTGTACTCTCTGTCTTCAGATTGTCTAATGACGTCAAATGGAGTATCATCTTCAGGCTCTTGTTAGGTAAAGCTAAGCACGTTATATAATGCTGCTTTAAAATTAAGCGTCTACTGCAAAAAGTATTGAACAAAAATGAATATATAGCAGATTCGAATAAGAACAAAATACAAAACGTGGAACATTTAGCATTCAAAATCCTTTTTCAGCCAATAACAAAAACATGAAAGCATCACTTAAAGTCTAGACACAGCAGAAATGTAGTTGGCACATCTTGTCAGCTTGTGTGATCTTGAATATATATCTTTTATGGCTATGGAGACTACTACTGTTAACAGGTGAATGTTGAACAGTTTCTCTTTCTGTTGAATTTAAGTTATTGGTGAAAAACTTATACCATTAAAATCAGCATCCTTTGAATATTATAATATCCCAAACTGGGCCTGCTAGCTTGTTTCTGCGCAAAGAGCCATCCATGTAAACACAGCCTGTTTTTTTCTTCCCCTATACAAGGTTTATGTTTTTTCACACATTGGTCTCTTGTCCTTTGTTTCCAACTGATCAATCATTTTGTCCCTCCAGGAAAATGCCACAGCACCCGGCATATATGCAGTGGGCACAATTTTACCTATCGCATGTCTTCACCACATAATTTTTCAAGGCTTTTTTAAAAATCAATCTTTTTAGAGGAGGGGGGGGTGTCACCACACACAACAACATACGATTTGTGGATAACCGGAATGCGTAGTAGATTGGATTAATTGATGCATTATTGAAGACACATTTTATTATGCTTTTAATACTACTATTTTTCATTTGGGATATGAGTACATGGCAATGCCAAATCATTTCACCCAAAATTACTCCTTGATTTTGTTGTGAAAACTATTTCGTTTGTACTATTTCATTTCTATGTTTGTTTTTCACTTCTATCTTGCTTGTACTTCCATGTGTTGCTCACATTGCCAAGTCCTAGAAATAAATGTCAAGGCCAGGCTATCTGCTGTGGCAAAATCGACATACACTGGTGAAGGAAAGCCAGGCATTCTATATTTTTTACCTTCGTTTCTTGAGCTGAAAGGATGCCTACCACTACTACTACTACAACTACAACCACTACTTCAACATTACCACCACTATTGCTACTACAACTATCACCACATCACCATCCCTTAGCACTACAACTACCATCACATCATCATCCATACCACCACTACTTCAACAACTGCCATCACTACTACAACTGCCACCACATCATCATCCTTACGACCACTACCAAAACAACTACCATCACTAGTACAACTACCACCACTACTGCAACACAACTACCATTACATCATCATTCCTACCACCACTACTGCAACACAACTACCATTACATCATCATCCCTTCCACCACTACTACAACAAATAACACTGTCATTACAACTTCTCTTTCTCTTGTTCATCTCAACAAATTACCAGTTTGATACAACTGATCATCACAGTGATATTGCAATGATTTAGATGTGGTGTCAGTAACCAACTTATAGCAGGTTTATAAAAATTATTTTGTTTTAATTTTGCAACTCATTGTTACCAGTGAAGCTTATGATCATAATGTAATTCATTCACAACTTTTTTAAAAACATTTTCTTTTTCAGTTTCACTTTTCCCCAAGTCTTTCATGAACATATCTGGTTGATCGTTTGGAGGTTCTGGAATCCTGATTCTTTCTCTGGTCCTGTGCACAAAATCGAAAGAAATCTGCTTAGGGACAACCTTCATCAGATTCTGTTTTGTTGTGATTCTTTCCAAACTTGATTATGATATATATAAACATGCGTTTAAACTGATGTTATAGCTAATTTATAACACTATTTATTTCTTCATTAATATAATGTATCTTTTTCCAAATAAAGAAATCTATTGCTCTTCATAGGGATGACAAAAAAAATGCGAACCATAATAAAACCACTTCATTTTAACCACTTAATGGGGAGAAAAATCTTTGTACCGTTTCAGAATTCATAGTTTATATCTTTTCAATACATTTGACTCATCATTGCTATTTTTGTATCAAGAGCATTACTTTCCAATTTTAAATATTACTCATTTGATAGAAAAATTTATATCTCGTTTTTAAAATGCTGGAGTTGCCCCATTCAATCTGGAAGTGGGATTTTGTAATGGAAAGTTTACAATAAAATCTCCTCTCATTTCCTTGGAAAAGAAAGGAATGTATCCAAGTCTAAACCAGTCATATCGACACCTTATCAATTCACTTTTATTTAATTACATTTCAGCTCACTTACTTATAGGGATATGGTGCTCAAGACCCGATTTTTTTTTCCCTATATCTCATTGGTAATAAAAAAATTCAATATTACAACATACAGTTAAGTAAAAGAGCTCTGTATAGTGACATTTATACTGCGGTAAATGGCAAGTCCAAATTGACAGTCAATACAAAACTTTTGGTCCACTGAAATCACTTGCTTCCGGATGAATTAAGTCCCGTACTAGTAGCTTGGTTGACAACCAGTGATACAGCACTATCATTATTTTTTTTAAAAACAAAAAAAACTAAGCTATTGTATAGCGCAATATCCACTAAACATGCTCAAAGTCAAAGTGCTTTACAAAGGGTCCTGCTAACAGCAACACTTACCATGTAGGATGAGATACAGGATATTAAATATTTTTCTGACAAAGTCAACGCTGTTAGCAGCCATGTAGTCATTTTACACCTGAATACAGTTAGAGAATGAGTAGAGAGCCTTTTCCGACTCAACTATGCACTGCTCAGAACAATTGTCGGAGGTGATTGAGAGACCTGACTTACTCTGAGCCAGCTGAACAGAAAGACTAACTTGTCATTTTTCTCCATTCAGAGTATTTCCAAAAATATTTTTAGAAGTATTTATCAGTGACCCTAACACCAAGTGATTGGATCTGATAGTTTGAAGAGAAACAGGGTATTTTTTATCTGGCAATGTCTCATAAAAGTTATTCTTACTCGTTGATGATGCAAGCATTAGTGCCAGTCACACATCATTCTGGCTGAGTAGTGGAGCATACTTTCCATCAAAAGTCATTAGGATATTTTTATTTTTTTTTCTTTTCTTGAGATTAATTGCTTACTGAACTGGAATGTGGAGTTTGAAAATTAGATTAAAATGTAATACTATGACTGATATGAAGAAAAGAGACGAATGAAAAGTCAAAATACAGTTTTGATCATTACTGTCATGACAACAAATGAAATTCATACAAATACTAATTAGAATAGTTTTCTTATAATCAAATTCACCATCAAATCAAATATTGATCATCAAGATTAATCAATAATTTGTTTAAAGCTTCATCATACAATTGTCTGATTTTTTCTAACATGGCCAAAGTCAGTTGGTTTTTTGTCATAAATCTCTTTTGGTTTTGAAAATAACATAACTGATGTACCTGTACTGTAAGCCGATTGATTTATTGATTTCAAGGCAGGAACTATTAATTTCCAAAATACTAACTCCAACACGTCACTGTAATTAATGTCCTTTTCTTATTATGTTATAAAATATGTGGTATCCACTAGAAACCTTGATGGAAGTTTTGGTTTTTAATGATGACTGAAATTTAAGCTACAGACTAACCAAATTATTTTTCTATCTCGTGTTTTGCAAGATGAGTCAAATTTATACAAATTGTTCATTATTATTTTTAAAAATCTAAATTATTTATTTTATCACATATTAAGGCATGAAGTTGTACTTATTTTCTATCTGTATTAGGTATTGTTTAGATTAAATATTCTTAAATGAATGTAAAATAATATGTGCGATGGGTGGAATCCCCTTTGGTGTGGAGGAACATTGGCCGCCCCTGAGCTAGAAGATTCTTCATTGTCCCTCATCCTTGTTCTCCTCTATACCCCTTTATCATTTGTCTTCTCCATATGGATTTGTGTCCCTGTTCTGGAATGGGACTATAATGGTTGCATTTGGGTTCTGCATGGAGTCTTAAGCTGAGAAGGAAACATGGTTTTGTCTATAAATATCAGAGAGAATTATTATGCTTATTTTATTACATATTAGTGTATCCTTTTTGCTGGGGATCCTTTAGCAGTGTCTTTTAGGGAGCTTCAGGCTGGCTTCAAAGATATGTTGCCCTTGGATTCTCCTTTGTCTTATTTTTTTTTTTCTAAGTTAGGTGGCTTGATCTAAATCTTTTGATTATCCCATCATATATTCCTTTTTTTACTGGAGCTGAAATGCCCTAAAAGTGTCACACGCACAGGAAAACTGCTTAAAGCAAGTAACAGCAAACAAAAATAGTATCATGTTGATGAGAGCCCCTTTTACTTTTAACAATTGTATAACCTTTAAAACTAGTAGAAACTATACAATCTGGGTTGGGTTCCTGACCTCCAATAGTGGACAGGGAGGATACTTACTATGTCTTCTAAATCCCTTTATCTGTTTTCCAACTAGCTTTTTGTCTTTGTATTGGATTGAGATTACTTGGTTTTGTCCTTTGGCTGGAAGGGAAATAGTCAAATATATAGTTAAAGTTTTGGGAGCTGATTTTTTTTTTTCCTTGTAAATTATCTCTCTGTTATCTATGTTGTTTTGAATGAATAGTGTAAGCATTCGAGTGTGTTCCTCTAAGTGGGATCCTGTGCTTGTGCCTGATGAGACTTTAGGTGATTTCAAACTATGCATAATGATTGTATGCTCTTGGAATCTATATCTGTTCCCTATTCGTACCGTTTTCCTTTGTCTTACTTTTTCTTTTTCTTTGGTGCTTTTATTGTAATTCTAGAATTTTTTTATTATCCCATTTACTGATGCTGATTTGACCTAAATATGTCACCAGCGCCATAAAAACCTTAAATACAAGCAAACAGAATATACAATGAAACTATGGAAATAAGATGCAAACTTTATAAATGGAGGAGACAAATCATTACTCAGACTGGTGGATTTGGCACAATCAAAAGTAGATAGTTAGTTACAAAATAAACCTCGCTTTCAGGTTTATTCATGGATAAAACATGGCCGTAATACTAGACTTGAGATGTTTGGTTTTCTGCCTATCGTTTTCAATTTGAATTAATATCTGCCATTAATCACAACTAGTTTTATGTTTGCATCTATGTAGAACTAAATTTTCACACCTCTTAATATTTGTCATGAAGAAATTAACTTTAACAGTCTATGTCATCTGATTTAATGTAATTCTTGTCTATCCTTTCAATTTGCGGTAACTGCATCCTTGTTGACTTTGTTAATTTTAGAGAAAGGAAATGTGTACTATTATCAATGGGGTTTTGTTTTATGATTATGAACTGGTGCGGCTATGTGGTCTTGTGGTGTGACACTCGCTTTCGGAAGGCCCTGGCTTCGAGCCTCGCTCAGTGCATAGTTGAGTCCTTGGAAAAGGCTCTTTACTCACATTCTCTCACCGTACTGAGGTGTAAAATGAGTACCTGGCTGTTAACAATGTTGTCTCTGCCAGAAAAAAAAGTAATATTGCCTAACAGGCATCATGGGAGCCTCTGGATCTAAGGCTGAAAGACTGACTATTAGTGGATTGTTTAGAGGCAATGTTACAAGCAGATGTTGTAAAGACATAGATCACAGTGAAATTGATCCTGTCCTGATAAGTTGCATTAAAAAATCTCGCAGCAAGTATCATGCTGAGTTGCAAAAACAGAAAGAGGAAAAGGAAAGAAAAAGACAAATGTTTGATCAAGCAGTTGTAAAGGCGGAAACAAAAAAGCAAGCAAAGGCAGTCCGGGAGAAGGCAATTAAAACAGACTATGAGCTTCATATAAAGAAGCACTCCAAACAGGTTGGGCCCCCACCTAGAAAGAGGCCCAAAACACACTAGTACTCTTCAAGTACTCAAAAGAAGTCATCCTGCCTACTTTCCTGTGGTGCAAGAATGTTCTAGGTGAGTTTTCCGTTTTTCCGAGACTTTTCCTCCTTTATTTATGACTTTTTGTGAGTATCATCACTGATGAACATCTTGAAGAAAGAATTGAAGACTGCTCGACGTTTTTTTTTTGTTTTGTTTTTTTTTGGTGGGGTTTTTTTTTTTATATATATATTATTTGAAGAATTTTGTCATTTCATTCATAGTGAAATACAATGGAGACTGAGTCTCTTGTTCAAGAGAACTGAAATTAGGGTCTTGATTAATCCAAAGCTCAATCCACTCAGCTGTTTGTTATCAAAAGTATTATTTGTTGTTTGTTTTTTTGTGAGTATGTGTGTAAATATGTAATATAACTCATTCCATTGAGATTATTGTGATATGTAATGATATTGTAATTTATATGTTGTGCTGACAAATGTAATGCTTCTGACTGTATGGGATTCTAATTCTTTTGTCCAATTTCCTTTTTGATGTTCTACTACTGCCCTAGTTTGCGCTGGGTGGGGATCCTGACCTCCCATAGTGGGCAGGGGGATACGTTCTGTGTCTTCTATCCCCTTATATCTGTTTTCCAGCATGCTTTCTGTCTTTGTCTTGGAATGAGATTACTTGGTTTTGTCCTGGCCCTGACCGGAGTCCTAGCTGGGAGGGAAACAGTCAAATGCATAGTTATTGTTTTGGGAGATGATATCTTTTTCCTTGTAAATCATCTCTCTGTTATGTATTATTATATTTGTTATTTTGAATGTATAATGTAAGCATTAGAGTGTATTCCTCTTTGTTGGATTTTGTGCTTGTGTCCGGATGAGACTTATAGGTGATCTCAAACTAAGTACATTAGTGGTATGCTCTCGGAATCTACATCTGATCCCTATTTGTTTCCAGTTCCCCTATGTCTTATTTTTTCTTGGGTGCTTTAGTTGTAATTCTAGAACTTTTTACTATCCCATTTGCGGGTGATTGGATGGGAGCATCACCCTTGAATCATATACCTATGATGTTCGCATGGGTGTACGATCCGATAGTGATGTCGTTTCTTCTTCTCTTTACTAGCTTATCCTGCTTCTTTGGTTTGTGATTGTATTTTTGACAGGGGATATTTTTTTTTCTGTAAATCTTCTGCCTGTTTGTTCTTGGTTATTTATAATTTAGCTTATGATATCTTTAGGTTATGATTTTGATTTACATTTGTACTATTTTTGTTAGATTGCTTGTTTTTTTGTTTCAGCGGTCTCTCATATAACCTCAATTGTGTTGGAAGAGACCTAAAGCAACAAAAAAACAAAAAAAAACTATCCCATTTTCTTCCTATTTACTGGTGCTGATATAACTTAAATGTGTTGCAAGCGCAGTAAAACCCTTAAAAATGAAAACATGTTCTGGACGGATGAATTCTTATTCAGTCCACAACCTTTTATCTCTCCTATCCTCCTATGTCATTTTTCCTTTCCATGTAGCATTATGTTCTTGTTTTGGAGTGAGACAATTTGATTTCACCTTGGTCCTACATGGGAGTTGTTTGCCGAGAGGAATATTGTCAAATAAATTTATCTTATTATGAGAGATCATATTTTTTTCCCCTTAGAAAGCATCTCCTTGTCCTGGGTGGGGTACCTGACCTCCCATAGTGGGCATGGGTGTACATACTGTGTCTTCTTTCCCCTTATATCTGTTTTCCAACATGCTTTCTGTCTTTGTCTTAGAATGCGATTTCTTGGTTTTGTCCTGGCCCTGGGGAACAGTCAAATTCATACTTATTGTTTTGGGAGGTGAATTTTTTTCCTTGTAAATCATCTCTCAGTTATGTATTATTATATTTGTTATTTTGAATGTATAATGTAAGCATTTGAGTGTATTTCTCTTTGTTGGATTTTGTGTTTGTGTCCAGATGAGACTTATAGGTGATCTCAAAACTAAGTACATTGGTGGTAAGCTCTTGGAATCTACATCTGATTCCTATTCGTTCCCAGTTCCCCTTTGTCTTACTTTCTCTTGGGTGCTTTTATGGTAATACTAGAACTTTTTACTATCCCATTTTCTTCCTTTTTACTGGCACTGATATAACCTAAATGTGTTGCAAGCGCTGTAAAACCCTTAAAAACAAACATCTCCTTGTCGTATACTTTACCAACGTTATATGTTGGTGGAAAATCATTGACAGTGGCATTTCAGATCTTTTTGATGGTTTCAGATTAGTTACAAGGATGCCTTGCTCTTGAATGTACTTGTCTCTGTTGAGCTTGTCTTTTTTGCCCTCCTTTTTTTAGTGCTTGTTAGCTTTTTTTATAAATCTTTTGACTGTTTTTTTTATCTTCCTTTTTTTTTTTTACATTTTATTAAAGGTGTAGGAGCCATAAAACCCTATATATAAACAAAAATAATTCGGTTATGATTTATCCATTTGACCATGCTCAATTCTCGAGCATTCAAATATTTTGTCATCTTTCTTTTTTAACTGGCGCTGAAATGAACTTTGAACTTTAATGTCACAAGCGCTGTGAAATCCTTATAAACAATAACTAACTTCTTGGAGGAAACAGTCTAGTGAATGTCATGTCTCCTTTTTTTTTATCTGTGATATTTTGACCTCGTAAATCAGATTTCTATGTCATATCATTTTATTTATAATGATCTTTCGTAATCCGTTAAGTGAAGACTTCTTGGCTTGATCGTCCTCAAGTTTCTGACTGGAACTTTTTTAGATGGTCTGAAGCGAAACAGATAAATTGATTGCTCTTATAATCGACTTCTGTTCCATGTTTGGCCTAGTCCCCTTTGATCTTACTTTTTATTGTGTGCTTGTTAATGTTGACCTGTAATATTGTAACTTTAACTTCCCCACCATTTTCCCTGTTACTGGCGCTGAAATGACCTTTGAATTTGAATGTCAAAACCTCTGTAAAAGACCCTTATAATATAACATCGTACTTATTTGTACTTTCTGTGTTGTCATCAGCTGATTTTCATAATGACAATGATAATATAATAATATTGATTATTACAATTTAAAATACACATGGACTGATCCACAGTTATTTTTGTCGTGTATTTGGATGATTTTTATTTTTATTTTCAATGAACAAAATGCCTTTCTTTAAATAATATTATGATTCAATAAAACTAAGATATCTGATGCTGAATTAATTTTTTTTCTCTTTCCATTTTCTTTATTTTATTATTTCATTTCATTCTTCTCTTCTCTTGATCTGAATCTGGGTGGGGTCTTTTGACCTCCCAAGGTGGGTGGATAGATCACTATTGCTGTGTCTTCTATCCTCCCCCTATATCCGTTTCCTTTTCCGGTTTGCTTTCTGTCCTCTTGGAATGAAATTGACGGGTTATGTTCCCTTACTTCCACTGACAAAGGTTTGTGTCCTTGTTCAGGACTGAAACCATTTAATTTTGACAGGGGCCTTCTTTGGTCTTCAGCTTGGACGGGATTGAGAGATTAAATGAATGACTTGTCTCTTCTTGTGAGAGATTTTTTTTTTCATTGTAAATCACCTCTCTTTTTAATATTTTTATATGATAATTCACTTTATAAAACATGAGACCATAAATTTCATTTGTTTCCACCTGAGTGCTGCCTGCATTCTTTTTTCTAGAGTGAGAAGGAAACAAATCGATGGATTTATCTTTTTGTGATAATTTTTATTTCCTTGTAAATCGTCTCCTCTCTAAAGATGTTATTTTATTATTGTATATAAGCATATTTTGTAATATGATTCACTGGGTGGGGTCTTTCGACATGTCATGGTGGGCAGGAGGTCACTTGCTGTGTCTTCTATATCCCTATATCTTTTCTGAGTTGCTCTGTCTTTAACTTGGAATGGGATTACTTGATTTTGTCCTGGCTCTTGCCAGAGTCCTTGGCTGAAAGGGAAATAGTCAAATGGTTTCGGGGAGATGATTTTTTTCCCCTTGTAAATCATCTGTTATTGTCATGGTCTCAAGTGAGTAAAGAGCTACTCGACTATGCATAAAGATATATGTAGAATGAGGCCCCAGAATTTACTAGTTACTATAAATGAAAAACAATTAACGATTTGTTTACAATGAAATAAAAATAATGATGGAATTTAATTAAAAGAGATAAACAGTGATCGTGGCAGTTACAAATAGAGATATGAATATTTTACGTAACTTATGATAATATGTCAGGTTCATAAGTTTACGTTTCCAGGCAGTTGATGGGCTTGGATGATCTATTCCTCTGATAACAGGATCGGACTCGTAAAATTCCACTTCCAGGCAATTGGTAAGAAGTTATTGTGTAGTCCTTTGACAGCGGGCTTGGGTTTGATCCTTGAAGATTATACAATCAAAGTTAAAAGCTCCGGCGTCTTAATGGTGTAGATATAATATCTACAAAGTCCCAAAAGATAAAAATCTTCCAGTATATATATAGGAATAGAGCGACTGGCCGTCCGGCATAGATTGTGGAGAGAAAGTGAGTGTAGAGTGTTAGACCTATCAGCTTTTATAATAAATGGCTACGTGACAGAATGTAGAACGAAAAGTATTCACTAATTAGAAATTAATTCGAGGGAAGGCTATAAAAGGAAAGACGATCTAATATAAGAAGGTAAAGTTTATCTAAGCCTACCGAAATATAACTGGAGTGAGATGAATTCAGTTCTTAATAAAATAAAATTTAATAAGATAATTGTGAACAACCTTTACTGTGACACCCCCCACCCACGTTTAAAATATACTCTTTAACCATTACGGGAAAGATAGATTTTACAAACGGAAGTAAATTTACTATCATGATACTCTAGCATTAATCCATTGTTATGATTTGTGCTACAATTAAATTATTTATTAACTAGACATGGAAATGTTTATATTAACGTAGGTATATGAATGGGTGACAATAACAATGAAAGATTGTGATTACAAATCATTGTGATGAACAACATGATGGCAATGTGATTACAAATCATTGTGATAAACAATAGTGATGGCAATGAAGCATGATTTAAGTCGATGATATGAAGGTAATTTACTGAATGAAAATGTAAATGGAATATTGACATTTCAATTATTAATCATAAATGAGTGAAAATTCATAACAATAATAGATAAAGAGAAGATTTCCCAAATCATGAATGGGTATGGTATATATATCCAAACAATACTCAATGTTACATTAAGTTAGGTCATCATGTTTACAAATAAAATTATCGAAATTGTGCGTTCTGATTTGGCATAATTTGCGAGGTAACTAACAGTATGCATGGGAGGTTAAGTTATACCCTTCTCACGTGTTTACACTAATCGAGAAAGTAGGTCGGCGTGAATATTTTCACAGCCTGGTATGTGAGAGATACTGAAAGAGTAATTTTGCAAAAATAGACTCCACCTTAGTACTCTACTATTATTCATTTTGTTATTTCTTATGTACGTGAGTGGTTTATGGTCCGTTTCGACCACAAACTCTTTTAGCAGTAGATATCTGCTGAATGTCTTTAAAGCAAAGACGATGGCCAGTCCTTCACGCTCTATTACAGAGTATCGTGATTCTCTGTCCAATAATTTTCTGCTTGCATATAAGCAAGGCATTAGAGTTCCCTCATGTCAGTGGCGGTTCGAGCCTATTTACAGTGGTGGGGCAAAGATGATCCGGTCATATATATATATATATATATATATATATATATATATATATATATATATATATATATATATATATATATATATATATATTATATATATATATATATATATATTTTTTTTTAATTATAATTTTTTTTTCACCTTTTAAAAAAAAATTTCAACCACAAATAATCACATTCACAATGAAATGACAATACCAGTAGATTTTAATTATTCCAAACGTAATCAAAAATTAATCACGAAAGAAAATACAACTAAAAAATAAAGCGACGAGACATAATGCGACAACACCTTGACAATAGAAGTCCATTTCGTTCACTCGAAAAATTAAAGAGATGCTTTAATCCCTCAACGGCGAGATTAATATTTCTGTTACATTACTGGTTTTCAGTAGTATGTAGTAACCTTAAAGTTTTCATCGAGAAGCAACAACAGCGATATGACTCGAGTTTCATTCAGAGCTGTAATTGCATCATTTTTACTGCTGTCTTGGTGGTTAGAATGATTGTGCCGGTGGTGGTAGTGGTTGGAATAGTGGTAGCGGTGGTGGTGGTGGAGGAGGAGGAGGAGGAGGTAGACGAGGCGGTGATAGAGGATGTAATTATGATAGTGGTTTTGGTGGTGCTGTTGGTTAGAATGATAGTTGTGGAGACGATGACGGAAATTGTATGATGATGTTGATATTGTTTTTATTGCTATTGTTGTACTTGTTGTTAATATTGTTGTTGTTGTTGTTGTTGTTGTTGTTGTTGTTGTTGTTGATGATGATGATGATGATGATGATGATGATGATGATGATGATGATGATAATGATGATGATTATGATGACAACGACGATGTCGTCGACAATGATGGTTACCATACGATATTACAAAGTTTATTTAATCTTAGGCTTTCGCCAATAATTCACACAATACAATTAAGACAAAAGAATGTTACCAATCTCTCCTCATGCATTCGTTAGACTATCACAATAACGACCGTGTTATCTTTACTCATTCCCCAACCAACCCCTAGCTTCCCGCCTCTTCATCGCGAACCATCTTATGTATGTATTAGCTTCAGGACGGGCAAGTACGGAATCTGCCCACCCTTCCTTTAAACGTATTTATTTCCTCTATAACTTAGTTAGAATTCAACTCTCTCCTTACTCAGAAGAGTATTTCTCGTATACCAATTCAATTGTTGAGAAAACCAAAATGGTGGTTGTATTTTATATATTTATTTAGTCGTGACTTTTGAATAAAAGTGTTTTATTTTATTAGAGGGAATACAATAGAACATTACATTGTTTTGCAAAATTATTTAGTCTGGCAATAAAAATACAGCGGTAATTACTTTAAGAATAAAAAAAAAAGAACTAACAAATTAATTTGTTAAAAAACAAAAACAAAAAAAAACAACAAAAAAAAAAACAAAAAAAAAAACAACAAAAAAAACAAATAAGAAAATTTAAATAAATGAGTTTTGAGAAGTACTAAAGAAAACGAGAAAAAAAAAAAGAAATAATTTAAATGGATAAACAAATATATAAAAAACAACACAAATTAATACTAAATTGATATAATATTAGTAAGTTAATAAATTTAATTCAATACTGGAACCTTCCCAATGTCATTACATCAATGGTACCAGCACAAGTAAGGCAATAAATAATAAAAAGTTCGTTTGCCAAAATCTCTATTCAGTGTTCACTGGTTATTAAGGTGGGCTCATTTGAATTAGCCCGACCTAGTACTAGAGAGGCCAGACAGCAAAAGTCGGAGTTAGTTCACCGTCAGGCGACGTGACGATGAGATGACGATGTGGGCGGAGTGGAGTGGAGTGGTTGGGGGGGGGGGGGGTGATAAAAAGAACAGGAGCGTATCCTGGTTTATGCATTACGGGGTGCATGGTGTTTCGCAATCTATAAAAAATACACACAAATTGATTTCAGTACGAAGTATCAAGTTTAAGTAGTAACTTTTGAAATTATCTAATTTAAATTAGATTATTTCGGACCTGGTAATACAGCATATAACTTGAAAAAACAGGCTGGTATTTGCCCACCCTGCCCATTATTACCAGCCGTCCCTGCCTCATGTTCCTGTAATAGTACACCTGCAATGCCCTTATCAGACGCGTCAGTTCTTACAACAAATTCTTTTGATATGTCGGGTAATTTAAGAATTGGTTCTGAACAGAGTAATGCCTTTAATTGGTTAAAGCTATTCTGACACACTTCTGTCCAAACAATTTTGTTCGGTGACCCATTCTTTGTCAGATTTGTTAGCGGTGTCGCGATGTGCGCGAAGTTGTAAATGTATTTCCTGTAAAAATTTAGGAGCCCAAGTACTTTGCGTACTTCTTTTTTTGTCTTAGGTGGTTGCAATTGTGCGATTTTTGTTTGTTTTTCTGTCTCGGGTGTCTGTGTCCCATGACCAACGGTATGATTAAACCTGCATTTGAAGCTTCGATATTAGTAAACATAGGTTGCGACACTGTGTCTCTATCAAAATATTTTTTTAGCATATTTGCATGGAATGTCTTTGTTGTGTTGTTGATTTTAATCTCGTAATTAACATTAGATTTTACTGCTGTTATTTTGAATGGTCCTTTCCATGTAGCTAAAAGTTTACTCGAGTCATCGGGTAAGAGTATTAGTACTTTGTCACCAATCGCAAATTTTCTTGACTTGCTTTTTCGATCGGAGTATTCCTTGTATTTCTCTGCTTTTTTAGTGACGGATTCCTGTGCTAGCTTACATGTGTCCTCTATTCTGTCTTTCAGGTTTCTTACATATTCGTAAGCAAACATAATTTCGTTATTGTCCTCCTCATTCCCTTTACAAATGTCGGCTACTATATTGATCGGGCCGCGAGGTGATCGTCCATACATCAACTCAAATGGGGAGTAGCCTGTAGATTCTTGGAGTATTTCTCTATATGCAAATAGGATTGCTGGTAAGTATCTGTCCCAATCATCTGGTTTTTCTGCTGACACTTTTCTTAACATATTCTTTAGAGTGCCATTAAATCTTTCACAAAGACCATTTGCTTGGGGGTGGTAGGGAGTTGTGAATGAGTGTTGGATTCCCATGAGTTTCATGGTTTCATGCATCATATGTGATGTAAATTGGGGTCCATTGTCCGACAGTATCTCATTTGGTATGCCTATTCTAGTAAAAATTGTCAGCAATGCTTCAGCTATGTGATCCGATGTAGTTGATTTCAATGCTATCGCTTCTGGCCACCTGGTTGCGTAATCGACTAGTGTTAGTATGTGTGTATGGTTTCTATCTGATTTTGTTAAAGGGCCTATAATGTCAAT
This sequence comes from Berghia stephanieae, assembly GCF_034508935.2. NCBI lineage: Eukaryota > Metazoa > Mollusca > Gastropoda > Nudibranchia > Aeolidiidae > Berghia > Berghia stephanieae. The sequence continues at coordinate 25,702,009 of NC_088363.1, forward strand.
TGCAACTTTTTGAAAAACTTTTTCAATAACTGGGGTTGTCTCTAATGGCAATCTCGGTATTCTGCCTTTTGCGACTCTTCTTTGGCATGTGTCACAAGATTTCACATATTCTCGGATGTCTTTAGTAATTCCAGGCCATGTGAAATTCTCGGATATTCTCTTCAATGTGGAAGAGCTCCCAAGATGTCCAGAAGTTATTGAATCGTGCGCTATTCCAAGGATTTTGTTTCTGTAAATACTCGGCGTGACCAGTTGTTTAGCTATTTTGTTTCTTTTCCTATGTAACCTGAACAGAATATCTTTTTCAATGATGTATTCAACTTTTGATTTCGTCCCTTTGTTTGCGATATTGAAATATGAAGTTAAAGTCGGGTCCTTTTTCTGTTCTTCAATGAACCTGTTCCTGTCAAATTGTTGTGGTTCTAGAGAAATAGTCATTGGCTTCTCTGTTGTCTTAGTCATCTTTCTTGTTTCTGCTAGACAAGCTGTTTCTTGGGTTAATGACCATTCTTTTACATCTGTTGGGTTGTCTTTAAGACCTTTTATATTGCCAACAATAACATCAGCGACGGGGTTGGGAAGTATACAGCATTCCACTATTCCTGTATAGTATGGGGTTTCTATGTACACATTAGCTGTTTCAAAGGTTTCGACTGTGCCACTGAATGTGATGCATTGTACCGTTTTTCCAGTTTTGTCTTCGTCATTGATCAAAGATGCTTTTATTCCTACTGTACTGCAGTAGTAATATAAAAAGCATGAGAAGCCGTTGTTAAATTGTTAAATAAAAAATTGCATGATCAGCAGTTTATAACAATAGTGTGTAAGTGTGTTATAGTATTACACATGTGTAATAGGTGTGTCAATTGTATTATTGTTGTGTGTTGTACACACTTTGCAGTTATTTTTAATTGTATTATTGTGTGTTTTACACACTTTGTAATTATTAATGTCGTTAATATACATGTGTAGGAGAAACCGTTATTAAATTGTAAAATATGTATTATCATTTTATTATAGTAGTGTGTAAGTTTGTTATAGTATAAGATATATATGTAAAACGTGTGTTAATTTTATTATTGTCGTGTGTTTTACAAACTTTGTAGTTATTTTTAAAATTGTATTATTGTGTGTGTTTTACACACTTTGTAATTATTTCTTAACATACATGCGCAGGAGAAACCGTTGTTAATTTCTTTAATATGTATTATGATTATTTTATTATAGTGTAAGTGTGTTATAGTATAAGATATATCTAATCCTTGTGTTGATTGTATTATTGTTGTGTGTTTTACCCACTTTGTAATTATTTCCGTCTTAGATGTGCGATAGCTATATTGATAAGATTTAAAAAATAGATAACAAAAAGTCCATGTTTTAATGTCATTGTCCTAATGTAATGTCTGTGAATAGATACGAAGATGCAACGTCACATAAGTTAATAACACTCACTTTAAACAATGTTGATATATTTTAGAATAATAATAATCATAGGTTCAAAATTACTCATAATAGATCTCGCATCTCTATTCGGATTTGAACTTGAGACATTTTCGTGCGATAGATAGACGCCTTACAATTTGATCAATAAAGAATCGGTGTGTGAATACGACACATGGTTGTGAGCAAAACAATTCGTCGTTTTCTTACGATTCCTATCTTCTCTGAAAGCCCATAATCGCGCAGAAAGCTTACTCAGCGAAAAAAGATGAAACATAATCAATAGTATCAAAAAAAAAAAGACTTATTGCGTTGTATTGATTAAAGATCCATTTGTTCCTTACATATTTATTTCAACAGGCTGTTAAATTTTCATGAAACCGACACGGTTGTTGTATTGAATTTCCCAATTCTTATCATTTAAAACTAACACTTGCTTGGTCTATGGAGATTAAGCGTTTAAAGTCATTTCATTATTGCACGTTTTATCAGAGAATTACGCGATGTCAAGTCACGTTTATCGATATCTTTTGGCAAGAAATTATTGACGAGAACTATATATAATAGAGAGTGATGAAAGCTACTTTACCACGAGGGGAGAAGAACAATTCAACCATGGAACCTCAAAAAATTGGAAAAAGAAATATTTTCGTAAGTGTAGGCGAGTTTCAGGGCAAATTAAAAACTCACATACGCTATTATGTTGACAAGGACAACGAATTAATCCCCCAGAGAAAGGGGATCGCATTAGACACCGAAGAGGTCAAAGAGTTAAAGAAGATAATACCAAAAGTATTAGATTTGTTCGAGAAAAAAAATTCGTCAATGGACGAGATGGACAAAATGGAGAACAAGAAAACTAAGATTAGAACCGAAATTGAGAAATTAGAGAAACTTTTTGATGTAAATATTGATATTTACAAATATATCGACGTCGCATCATCTCGATTTACTTTAATGAAAAGAAGCGACTATACTCATTCGGCTACCATGCGCGTTCTACTCCATCACAATCACTTTTGCTATATCAAGAATATTGATCAAGTTGTTAAGACTTTTACTTGTAATAAATGCAACAAATTATGGAATTCTCACAAGAGGTTTTTAGCTCATGAGAAAATATGCCAAGGAGATAAAATACGTCACCATTACCCTGGTGGTGTGTATCAACTCGCTTTGACCGATCTAGAAAAACTGAGAGAAGAGGGAATTGATATCAGTCCTGATTACGTATACCCATTTAGATGCGTTTTTGATATCGAATCTTATTTTGAAAAAGATGATATTCAACAACCAAAGTCCACGACTTCTAAAACAACTTATACGCTCAAGCATGTACCCATGTCGATAGCTATCGCAACTAATGTTCCAGGATTTGACACTCCTGTGTTCTTCGTATCAGAGAACGATCCCCAGGCGCTGGTAGATCGCATGGTAGATTATTTAGAGACAGTGAGCGATCACGCCTTTTCTTATCTCCGTGACGTTGTATTTCACCACGCTTATGAACAAATTGAGGATAATCAAAAACAGCAGCAGATTTTAGACCGTTACTTGAAACAAATGATTGTTGTCGGGTTTAATTCCAAAAACTACGATTTAAATGTATTGAAACAATTCTTAATCAAAAGGTTGTTAAAGACAAATGACCTGAAAGTTGTAAAAAAAAGTCACGCCTTCTTGTGTATCAGCAACGAAAAACTAAAATTTCTAGATATTACCAATTACCTTGCCCCCGGTTTCAGCTACTCCCAGTACTTAAATGCGTATAACGTTGAAGAAAAAAAGGGTTTTTTTTCCTTACGAATATTTTGATACTTTGGATAAATTAAAAGAAACATCACTTCCGCCTAGAGCAGCGTTCCATCGTGTTCTAAAAAATAGCGACATTTCTGAAGAAGATTACAAATATTGTCAGCGAATATGGAAAGAAGAAAAAATGTCGACAATGCTAGATTTCCTAAAATGGTATAACTTAAGGGATTGTGTTCCAATGTTAACCGCTCTCGATAGACAAACAGAGTTCTATAAACACCTAGGACTGGATATTTTTAAAAACGCACTTTCAATTCCAGGCGTTACACTCAGATATTTAATCAAAAACATTCCAGAAAACATCATTTTTTCTTTATTTAATGAAAAAAATAAAGATTTGCATCAATTAATGCGTAGCAACGTATGTGGAGGTCCCTCTATCATATTTACTCGTTATGTAGAGAAAGATGTAACATCTATTAGAGGTAATAGCGACAAACTCGTCAAGAGTCTAAAAGGTTATGACGCGAACAGTCTTTATCTCTATTGTTTAGGACAAGACATGCCGACAGATTTAGCGATACGAAGACGTAAAAGTAGAGGCTATAGAGCTGAGAAACTCGATCCATATGGACAGGAAGCCTGTTCGTGGTTGGAATGGGAAAGTTATAGAAGAAACATTCACATCAAACACAAATTTAATAGTACTGAGAAAGTTTTGGGAAGTAAAAAGAAGTACAAAGCCGATGGCTGGTGGTCTGACGCAAATCAATCTCTCGTGTTCGAATATTTTGGTTGCTGGATACACGGCCACAGTAAGTGTGACTTAAATCGATCTGAAAAAAATATATTTGGCCAGAGTTTTTTAGAAAGAAAACGGAAGACAGAGGAAAAATTGAATTATTTGAGAAAAGAGCTTAATCTCGAAGTAGTGGTTATGTGGGAGTGCGAATGGTTAAAATTAAAAAAAAGTGATCCTCGCATTCGAGCCTACCTAGACAGAAAGTTACCTCCCCGTAAAGATCCTTTCAGTAAATTGAAATCTATTACAAAAGAAGCTATCGTTTGCGCAGTCATGAATGATGATTTATTCGGGCTTGTCCAGTGTGATATTCGAGTTCCATCTCATCTTTACCCGTACTACGCTGACATGCCTCCGATATTCAAAAATACAATGATTTATAGAGAAAATATAGGTGAAACGATGAAACAATTTGCCATTGATCATAATCTATTAACACAACCTAGACGTAGTTTGATCAGTAGTTACCATGCTCGAGGGATTTTACTGACAACACCCTTGCTCAAGTGGTATTTGAATCATGGTCTTCTGGTCGATGATATCATGCAAATAATTGAATATGTCCCGAAAAAATGTTTTTCGACATTTGTTGAAACCGTGTCTAATGCCAGACGTGAAGGTGATAGGGACAAAAAGTATGGTATACTTGCAGAGACAATGAAACTGATGGGAAATTCAGCGTATGGAAAAACCCTAGAAGGACTAGACAAACATATGACAGTTTTTTATTCGGAAGATGATGAAACCATTTCTCAAAAGGTCAACTCTCCTTTATTTAGGAAAATGACACCTTTGACCCCGAAGTTACATGAAATAGAATCTGTTAAAACCAATATTCGCTGGTATTTACCGATTCAGATAGGCTCAGTAGTATATTCTTACGCAAAACTTAGAATGTTGGAATTTCATTACGATTTTATTGATCGGTTTATTCCAAGGATGGATTATCAGCTGTTTGAAACTGATACAGACTCATTGTATATCGCCTTTAGTGAAAATGATTTGACTAAGATGATTAAACCATCGTTCATTGATGAATTTTATCAGGAATATGGTGATTGGTTTCCCAGTATTGCCTGTAAAACTCACCACAACGAATTCGTTTCAAACAAAACCGGCTTTGTTCCATCTCTTTGTTGTGAAATTTATCAAAAGCATGAGAAAAGAACACCCGGGTTGTTCAAATTGGAATATGAAGGAGACGGGGGTGTTGCGCTTTGCTCAAAAACATACATTTGTTTCAGTGATAAGAAAACAAAAATAAGTTGCAAAGGTTTGAGTAAAGGCTAAACGAACTTACTAAAGAAAAATATCTGAATGTTTTAAAGAATAAAACTAGCGGGTCAGGTGTAAATAGGGGATTTAGAACTATTGATGCCCACGTGTACAGCTATAAACAGGAGCGAGCCAGTCTTTCATATTTCTATATAAAAAGGAAGGTATGCCCAGATGGTATCACCACTCTTCCACTCTTGATCTAGATTGTTGATCTAATTACACATACTGAAGAACAACCAGAAATAACAATGATAGATGTTAGATTTCAACACCCCTTTAACTGTCTAATCTCTGGACCAACGTGTTCGGGCAAGACCATGTGGGTAATACGCTTTCTAGATAACATAGAACACATCATGTCACCAACCCCAGCAGAGATAGTGTGGTGTTACTCGGAATGGCAACCTATTTTTGAAAAGCTAAAATCAATTTCATTTGTAGAAGGATTACCGAGATGGCAAGAATGGGAGGATGGGAAGAGAAGATTGGTAATAATCGATGACTTGATGAATGAAACAGACGATTCGATCACAAAACTATTTACAAAAGGCTCGCATCATAGAAATATCAGCGCTATATATATAGTTCAGAATCTTTTCAATAAAAATAAACATCATAGAACAATAAGTCTGAACAGTCATTACTTAGTAGTCTTTAAAAACCCACGTGATGCGAGTCAAATCAATAGATTAGCTCAGCAAATATATCCCAGTAAGTTGAAGTTTGTGGAAAGTTCATTTAAAGACGCAACTTCACAACCATTTGGTTACTTACTTTTTGATCTGAGACAGAAAACACCTGACCATCTACGTCTACGGTCAAATATTTTTCCACCTGAGCACACGGTCGTTTATTTACAAAAATGACAATATCCAAGTGTTTAAAGAGAAACATCCCACTTATTAGATTGATAGCAAAAGCTGGTTCTCGTACTAAAAAAGCCTTATTAAGAAGTGCAACACCAGATGTTGTAAAAAGTTTGAGCGAATGCGCGTTAAATGTTTTAAAAGGAAACGTACCCCTGTCATCGACTCAAAAGAAAAAGCTCTGTAGACACAAACAGAGTCTACGATCATTAGCAGCTAAAAGAATATCGATTAAAAGGAAGAAAACTATTTTACAAAGAGGAGGATTTACCCCAGCCTTATTGGGACCTGTATTGAACGTCCTCGGTGGTTTATTACTCCAGTAGTCATGGAACATGCAAAAAAAATGATACTTGTGGACCCTAGGATGTTAAATTCTGTGAGAAATGAACCAGCTGTTCCCGATGCTACATCGTTAAGTTTAAGTGATATGGACAATGAGATGAGTGAAATTTTACAAAGGAGTGACCTTAACCCGCAAGACAAAATGAATGAATGTCAACAGATATTATGGAGATATCTCAAACGTTACGACCAAACAAAAGAGAAGTCTTTTAAAACTGGAACAAATTCACAAAAACCGATAGAAATAAAAAATGATTATGAAACAAGTATAAAGGATATTATGGATAGTGTTCCTAAAACCTTAAAAGGAAAAGCCGAGCGTCTACTTAAACACGTTCATCAAAACTCGGATTTACAATGGAACACACGTGGTGAAATCTCGTATAAAGGAGAAACGATCAGAAACAGTAACATTATCGATTTGATTAACGATGTATTGAGAAAACGAAAGGGTTTTGATCCAGAAGGCTGGCGTGTTTTCGCGACTGTGTTACATGAATCAAATATCCCACAAGATTTGATTGGTCACCCAGATCGTTGGAGTGTTATTCGTGAACCATCCAATAGCATAAAACCAAATATTTCTAAAAATACACAACCACTTTTTAAATGGGAAGAATACAAATAAATGACGGAGAAGAGGCTTAGACGGGTATATTACCAAATCGGTCACCCTGGGTCTTTTGGAGGAGTTGGACGTTTGGTAAAGGCTACTAAAACAAAAACATCTGACGCAAAACGTTGATTAGCTTATCAAGACACTTACAGTCTTCATAAACCTGTAAGGTATAATTTTGAACGCAGAAAAACTATCGTTCCCGGGTCCTGGTTCCAATTTCAAGCGGATCTTGTGGATTTTCAAAAGCTAAAGAAGGAAAACAGAAGATATTCCTATATCTTGACGTGTATCGATGTTTTCAGTAAATATGCCTGGGCTATTCCTTTGAAGACCAAAACAGGTACTGCTCTTAAAGAAGCTTTTCAAAATATATTTAACAATCATCGGATCCCCGTGAAACTGCAAACCGATCGTGGGGCTGAATTTACCAACAAGATACTCCAGAGATACTTAAGAGAACAGAATGTTGAATTTTTTACTACTGAAAACAACGACATCAAAGCGGCGATTGTTGAACGTTTTAATAGAACACTGAAAGAAAAGATATGGAGATATTTCACGTGGAAAAATACCAGAAACTATTTAAACGTATTGCCCCAGATTCTAAACGATTATAATAATTCTTTTCACAGAAGTATAGGTCGCGCCCCTGTAGAGGTGACACCCGAAAACCAAGAGGAGGTTTGGTCAAAACTTTATACAAGAGATATACCTAAAAAAAAAAAGACGCGTAGAAAAGTATAAGTTAGGAGATAGGGTCAGAATCAGTAAAACTAGAGTAACATTTAGAAAGAGTTATCTCCCCTGGTGGAGCGAGGAATTATTTACTGTTAGTAGGATTAATAGAACTGCTCCAATTACCTATAGGATAAAGGACGATTCTGGTGATGAGGTAAAAGGTTCTTTTTACACAGAGGAATTGCAAAAGACTGGAGATGAACATATTTTTCACATTGAAAAAATATTGAGACACCGAAAACGAGGACGTATAGAATATCTTGTTAAGTGGAGTGGTTATGATCATTCATTTAATTCGTGGATTCCAAAAGACTCACTCTTAACTTTATCATAAATTGCTGAATGACGTCATGTTTTATTTAACACTACCCAGTAATAGTAGTATGATATATTACCCCGATAACCACGCGGGTCATTTTTTTACAAAGTTAGCTGAGTCATTTGATTTAAATGAGAATTACGAGGTCGGTCTCTCTGAAATTATACTCCCAAATTCTTACCGTAACATTAATGAAAAAGAGTGCTGGTTATCTTTCCGAAACGACAATGACACAGAACAAAAAACAATACGGATACCCTCTGGACTATATAAGACTGCTGATGAATTAATTTCGACTATCAACAACCTAATCAAAGTGAATTCATCCAAAAAAAATTACGGTAATATCAAATTGTTTTACAACTCGTCGACTCGTAAAGCTACGATAAGACTTTACAGGAAAGGTAGCATTATAGAACTCAGTCCAACATTAGCCGAAATCCTTCATATTACGGATCAACATTTACTCTGGGGGCGTGGTAATTATCAGAGCAAAGGTATAGTAAAGATCAATAAAGATCACGATTCTGTATACATATACTGTGATCTTTTCCAACCCAGACCTGTAGGAGATACCCTAGCACCCTTGGTTCGTATCATCCCACCCGGTGACAGAGAAGCTGAAGTATTACATTTCATATTCGACAAGATTAATTACGTACCAATAAATCGATTTCAATTCAACACAGTGGAGATCCTGGTGACCACGGATACCGGAAAGGAGGTGAAATTCGAAGAGGGAAAGACAGTGGTGACATTACATTTTCGAAAAAAAAAGACCGGAAGATTATTGACGTCATCATGAGGTCGGGTGCATTTCAGGCAGATAAAAAAGCATATGAGGATTATTATTGTACACAAGCCGGACACGGATTACCAGTCTTTGTTGGTGGGAGAAATTACAGAGGAAGAGGTTTTGGAAAACTACTTGGATCTATAGGCAGAACTATTATTCCTATTTTAAAAAAAGGCGGGAAATCATTACTCAAAGAATCTGCTCGCACGGGTTTAGAAGTTGCTGGTGATGTGTTATCCGGGAAAAGCGTTAGATCTGCCGTGAAAGATAGAGCTACCAGAGCTGGAAAACGATTATTAGATAAAGCAGTTCACAAAGTTGTAAGTGGTGTGGGAATAACACCACCCGCTCCACCTGGTGAGCCGCAAAGAAAACGTATTAAAAGAAGCACCTCGAAGAGAAACAAAGGTAAAAACGTAAGACATAGAGAGAAGAGAAACCCCAAAGATATTTTCGGATAAACATGTCTCTGTTGCATCACCAATCATCGGAAAGTTTAGATTCTGGTTTAGATCTATTCACTGTCTTACCGACTCAAACATCTGTGCAAAGCGGATCATTTGTAGAATTTCACCCTCTCTCAACATTAACACATGGAGCGCCTATTGAATTTACAATAAGCGGAGGTACGAGTGATTATATCGATTTAACCAATACGTATTTACATATTAAGGCCAAGATTACAAAAGCGGATGGAACAAATCTGGATGATAATGCGGATGTGGCACCTGCGAATTATTTCTTGCACTCTCTGTTCTCCCAGGTTGACCTCATATTAAACGATACTCTCGTTTCAACCAGTGACAATCTGTATCCATACAGAGCTATTTTTGAAACATTATTGAACTCGAGTCCAGAAGCAAAGAAGAGTCATCTGACAAGTCAATTTTTTTATACCGATACACCTCACCACACTGAAAAGACCACAGGTGATGAGAATAAAGGACTAAAAATCAGGCGATCCCTGACCGCAAACAGCAAAGAAATAGACATGCTAGGAAGATTACACTTGGACTTTACACATCAAGAAAGATATTTGATAAATGGTGTGGATGTAAAAATCAGACTCACACCCTCTTAAGATTCATTTAATCTGATAGCTAATGATAATACCTCCGGTTTTCGGAGTAAGATCACTCATGCGTCTATTCATGTCAGAAAGGCTAAATTAAATCCTGCTGTTCAACTAGCTCACGAGAGTGCTTTAAAAAAAGGTAACATAAAATATCCATTGAAAAGAGTTGTTCAAAAAACTTTCGCTATCCCGACAGGTAATTTAAGCGCTATTCAAGATAATCTATTTTTAAGTCAAACCCCAAATAAGATAATAATAGGTATAGTAGATAGCTCTGCGTTTAATGGGACGTATAATAAAAATCCTTTTGATTTCAAACATCATGATCTATCCTTTTTAGCCTTATACATGGATGGACATCAAATCCCATCAAAAGCTCTAACACCTGATTTTAAAAGCAACAGATATGTAAGAGCGTATCACAGCCTGATGTTAGCCAATGGTTTAGTAAACAAGGACGCCGGAAACGGAATAAGTTATAATGATTATTCTGGGGGATATACATTATTCTCTTTCGATTTAAGTCCCAGTTTGTTGGATGGTGATCAGTTTGAGCTGGTGAAAAGCGGTGCTCTGCGTTTAGAAATGAAGTTCTCTGAAGCCCTCCCCAATCCTATACATGTGATCGTTTACGGTGAAATGGATAGTATTGTTGAATTGGATCACTCCCGTCAAGTATTGATCGATTTTTATAGATGAATACTTATGACATTGTAAACTTTCTGAAATGTAATATTTTTTCAAGGCGGATATTTAGAGGGGTATATCCAAAGGATTTACTTCCTAAGAGGGTTAACACCCGAGAGCCTAGTGCCTTTATAATCAATACGGGTAATAGCCGAGGACCTGGAGAACACTGGGTATGTGTCTATCAAAACGGATTCGGTACAATGGAATTTATGGATAGTTTTGGTTTCGCTCCTTCATTTTATCCTGAAATACAGAGTTTCATAACACGGCATAGTTCAGTTTGTTACCACAACACGCGTTTATTACAAGATCTAACTAGTTCCGTGTGTGGTATGTAGTACTGTGTTTATTTTGTTGTAATGAAAGCCAAAGGTTTCAGTATGTCACGTCTGTTGTCTCAGTTTCATTCACACAAACTTAAAAATAACGACAAAAGGGTTATTTCCCTGGTTGTTCAAATGATGAAAAAAAGAAGATGATTGGTTGAACGAGTATAACAAAGTAATCTGGTTTAGACTGGTTCAAACTGCTTCAAAACCTAGCTTGGCGCTTATCACAGCCTGGTTTTAAGCATTCGAATAAAGAACTCCAATTGAGATGGATATGAAAAAGACAGAGTGTGTTATGTATCCATTAGGTAGAAACATTTACGCCAGGGTAAAAACTTGGAGAGGTATCACCAGACTTCATATTCAACCGTACGCAGAAAAAAATAGAAAATTATCACCTCTACCAAAAGGTATCAAAATAGATCAAAAGGAATTTCAACGTTTGATTAAAATTCGCGATAATATTAACTCTGATTTTAAACAAAAAAATGTTAACTCATTTGTAAATAAAAGTAAAGAGGGAGAGTTAATTTCACAACCCTTCTACAAATCTCATTTTGATAACGGGCAAACATTTGTTAATAATAATAAAGGTGGGTACACCTTCGATAATGATTCAAAACTAGGTTGCGAGGAGAAAATTAAACAGTTTACTCAAACACCTTTGTACTTACCACATTTTGCTTCAATATAACAGATAAATAATTAACTATGGATAGCAACAGAGTGTATTGTGTCAGACGTGTTAAAGAAAAACTGCTTATTTACGCTTTGATTTCAATGTTGGTTTTAACAGTTGTTAGTTGGGTTATTTTTTTCATCTTGTTAAGTATCTGGTATGGCGGTGGTACAAACACGTGGAATAAATCAAGTATATTTAATGAAACATGTGGTTTTGGGAGATTAGATATCGTAAAATCAAACACAACTGGATGTATGAAACAATTCAACTTATTTGATAGTGTCAGGTTGAGTCTATGTAGAACAAATGAACAGAAATCTATCATAGATATTAGAAAATTTATAAATGAAAAACCTACGATTATAGGTATCAATTTGTCTCTATCACAATGGTGTAATCTAATAAAAATGATTCCCTCCGTTTTATATGCTATATCATCTTTATTGTAAGTACACAACACGGTGAAGGGTATTTATTTATGTTTATATTGGAATGATATGATGATGATTTTGCGCATTTAGCATCACCCGGTGATGCAAATGCGCGTTATAAATGTCATGTATTATTATTATGATATACTTTGATATACTACGAAATATAATATATATATATATATATATATATATATATATAATATATATATATATATATATATATACTGTCAAAGTAACCCAATAATGTTATTATTATTATTATTATTATTATTATTATTATTATTATTATTATTATTATTATTATTATTATTATTATTATTATCACCATTATTGTAATCATTACTATTTGTACTACTACTACTACTACTACTACTACTACTACTACTACTACTACTACTACTACTACTACTATTACTACTACTACTACTACTACTACTACTACTACTACTACTATCGCTATCACCATCACTATTAATGTAATCGTTTTCATCTTTGTTTAATTTAAACAAAAAAATAAAATAAAATAATCTTGATTAAGCTATTTCCACATTCATGGTCTACTTGATTGTTATCGAAATGTCAATGATTAGGTATATAACCATACAATTGTGATGTTCATATTAATTTACTATAAAATAATAATAAATGTATTACTATTATTATTATTATTATTATTATTATTATTATTATTATTATTATTATTATTATTATTATTATTATTATTATTATTATTAATGTTCAATGTTCTATAAATGGTGGTGGGTATTTACTGATTAATAAAGTTTTTTTTTAAATGTCTCCCTGAGTTTTGTGTTATATTGTATTTGAAATCGAAAAGGATGAGAATGTGACTGCTTTTGTCGTTGTCTTTGCTGCTGCTGAAGAGAATGCTGATGCTGATGATGATGGTGATGATGATGATGATGATGATGATGATGATGATGGTGGTGGTGGTGGTGGCGATGGTGATGATGATGATGATGATGATGATAATAATGATGATGATGATGGTGGTGGTGGTGGTGGTAGTGGTGATGGTGGTGGTGGTGGTGGTAGTGGCGGTGGTAGTGGTGGTGGTTGTGGTAATGACGATGTCCTATCTTGATTTGAAGGTCTCGAAAGTTCAGTATTAAATATGATAAATCCAGTAATCACAGACGATATCCGTGACTGGATGGGTATTATTGTTTTAAAAAATGGTTGCGTTGTGGTCTTGGGAATAATTGTTACTCATTTAAAATCTCTCGTCTCATATGTGAATGAGTACAATAAACCTTTACGGATATCGTGAGAGTATTGGTATAACGATTACACACCAGGCGGTTTACGCTGTCTAAAAATAAAAATATCGCATCATAATGAAAGACAAGATGGAAAACAAACAGACAAAAAGAAGAAAAAAATCAACTCAGGAGGAGGAAGGAGAGGGGGAATTTAAAAATAAAATAAAATTAAATATAAAAACTTACGTGTCTTATTCCTGTTGAGCGGCCTCAATCATTCCCTTGACCGATGTGATATAAACAAGAAGAAATCTAAATTTTTGTTCTAATAACCAATGCTGACCTCTCTCTGCAAGTCTACCTAAAGAATAGTCTCTGGCTGTGCTAACCGCTGTTTCTATCAATTTTATATAGTCTAAAAATTGTTTTAACTGATGCTTATTCGCAATTACCACTCTGTCTAATACAGGTAAAAAAAAATCTTCTGTAACATGATCGTAACGCCACGTTGATATTTCTAGATCTTTTTTAGTTAAATAATGGAATTTTTTTTTTTGATGCTAGAAGTTTTAAATTCATGGTGCGATGGTAATGGTGAGGTGACACAAAATAAAATGAGATATTTAGAATGTAGTGTCCAATGAGGCGAGATAATCAAAATTACAGTCACAGTTACTTAAGTTGATAGTATAGTATTTTTTTTTTTTCTATAACGTTTTCGCGAAGTCTTGTGATGAATAATTATATGACTAAATAACTCGAACTAATTATTTAGAGCAGCCGTATTCCATTTATTGAATTAGACTGTAAAATATGAAGAAGGAGGGGGGTTACACTTGGAGATGACGTGACGCGTGAACGAAGATTATTTCCCTGCCGTCTGTTTTTACGAGTATCGAGTGTGTCATAAGACAAGGATAGCGAGAAAACAACGAAGTGTTTTGCTCACAACCATGTGTCGTATTCACACACCGATTCTTTATTGATCAAATTGTAAGGTGTCTATCTATCGCACGAAAATATCTCAAGTTCAAATCCGAATAGAGATGTGAGATCTATTATGAGTAATTTTGAACCTATGATTATTATTATTCTAAAATATATCAACATTGTTTAAAGTGAGTGTTATTAACTTATGTGACGTTGCATCTTCGTATCTATTCACAGACATTACATTAGGACAATGACATTAAAACATGGACTTTTTGTTATCTATTTTTTAAATCTTATCAATATAGCTATCGCACATCTAAGACGGAAATAATTACAAAGTGGGTAAAACACACAACAATAATACAATCAACACAAGGATTAGATATATCTTATACTATACCTAACACACTTACACTATAATAAAACAATCATAATACATATTAAAGAAATTAACAACGGTTTCTCCTGCGCATGTATGTTAAGAAATAATTACAAAGTGTGTAAAACACACACAATAATACAATTTTAAAAATAACTACAAAGTTTGTAAAACACACGACAATAATAAAATTAACACACGTTTTACATATATCTAATACTATAACAAACTTACACACTACTATAATAAAATGATAATACATATTTTACAATTTAATAACGGTTTCTCCTACACATGTATATT
This sequence comes from Berghia stephanieae, assembly GCF_034508935.2. Lineage (NCBI taxonomy): Eukaryota > Metazoa > Mollusca > Gastropoda > Nudibranchia > Aeolidiidae > Berghia > Berghia stephanieae. The sequence continues at coordinate 25,717,015 of NC_088363.1, forward strand.
AACGACATTAATAATTACAAAGTGTGTAAAACACACAATAATACAATTAAAAATAACTGCAAAGTGTGTACAACACACAACAATAATACAATTGACACACCTATTACACATGTGTAATACTATAACACACTTACACACTATTGTCATAAACTGCTGATCATGCAATTTTTTATTTAACAATTTAACAACGGCTTCTCATGCTTTTTATATTACTACTTACTGCATCCTGTGTCTCTCAATATTTTGCAATCAGTTCCATTAGCTTTGCCTTCACAAAAAAATAGCGATCCTGACTTGTGAGTTTGTGTTAAAAGTGACATACCTTTCACGCAATACACATTTATATTTTCTCCTGACATTACTCGTGTCTGATTATTTACACTGGTTTGGAGTGATGCATTTGCAGTTTCTTTTGGATATCCCACGATTTTGTAACATTTGTCTGCTGTGTGGCCTTTCATTCCACAATATTGACATTTAATTATAGGTTTGTTGGTTTTCTTATACTCAGTATTATTGTCAGTGCTATTTCTTGTTTTGTTTTGATAGGGTCGGCTATGGTCTCTATTGAACTGTTTGTTCTATGGTTTGTTACTATGATCATCTTGTTTCACTTGCGTGTTCCGAGTGATTGATCGGCTCGTTCTATTTGAGTACTGAACTTTAGGTGTACCTGGACTCTGAGCAGCGGCAGCGTAGTATGGTTCCTTCAATGTTCTGCTAAGGGGTGTCAATGGATGTGCGCTGTTAAAGTTTTCTGCGTAGATTTTTAATTTGTCCAAGTTTTCTGGCTTTCTCTCTTTAAAGAATGCGACTAAATCTGGGTTGCAAGCTTGATAGATTCGATTCTTCAGCGTGAGATAGTAAAGGCCTGCAAAGTCGTCTTGTTTTACGTTTGCCAACTCAAGCCACCGATTTAGAAATTGAGTAATTCGGTTCACGAATGTATTAAAGTCTTCTCCACTTTCCGGTTTTGCAGTGTGAAACCTTTCCTGGTAACCATCTTCCGTTAATCTAAATCTTTTTAGTAGAGCGTCTTTAATTTTTCCATAGTCATCTGCATCTTCAGTTGTTAAGGTATAGAAAACTTTTAGCGGTTCTCCAGATAAGCAGTTAATCAAGGCTGTGGCCCATTTGCTTTCTGGCCAACGATAACCTTTAGCCTGAACTTCGAATCGGTGTAAGAAGGATTCTAGGCAGTCTGAGCGTTCATCGTATGTTGGCATGCGTGGAAGTTTCACGAAAAATTCATCACTATTATTATGTTTTCTTTCATGACCGGTTTTTGTTTTTTCAATTTCCAGCATCATTTGGGTCCTTTTGGTTTCTTCTTCTGCTAAAGCTATTTGTCTTTTTAGTTCCCTTTCTTGGACTCTTTCTTCTCGTTCTTCTCTACGTATTCTTTCTTCATGTTCTTTTTCTTCTCTACGAATTCTTTCTTCATTTTCTTCTCTACGAATTCTTTCTTCATTTTCTTCTCTACGAATTCTTTCTTCATGTTCTTTTTCTTCTTTTACTTTCTCTTCGCACCATGAAAATATTCTTTCCTGGGGTATTTCTAAGTCCTTTGCGAGACTTAAGTATCTTTTATATGCTTCCATGTTGCAATAAATTAGTTACGATATTTTATATATATTATATTGACAGGATACTGTTACTGACTGTTTTATTTATTTACACTTACTGGAATGAACTGTTCTATTTTTAGAAATCTCTCTCTCTCTCTCTCTTATTTCAACTTATTATGTATGTTGAATTTGATGCCTTTTATCGTTATATCTTATAAAGCAATGTGTCAATACAATGCGGAGTTATGACTTGAGTCCATAACAATGTGTCAATCGCGTGTACTCTAAACTATGTTACTACGAAAAATGTATCACCAATGTGTGTGACTCGTCGTTAGTTTGTGTACAATTATTCGCAATGACGCTAATATACTAGAGTGTGATAACAATAATAGGATGCCAAAATAATCCCAAGTTATCTATCACTAAATATAACACGACGGCTAGTAGACTCCTTTTATTATTATTTAGTTTTTAAAGACTCACTTTTCAGAACATAATATATAAGTGGTTTTCGGTAACAGTAATATGCCAAAAATGCATTTAAAACAAATCACTATGCAAAACAAATCACGATGTCTATAGTTACTATGTGATGCCCAACTCATGTAAAAGAGAATAATGAAGGCAGTGGCGGTTCTAGCCTATTTACAGTGGTGGGGCAAAGATGATTCGGTCATATATATATATATATATATATATATATATATATATATATATATATATATATATATATATATATATATTTTTTTTTTTTTTTTTTTTTAATTGTTTTTTTTAAATTTATTTATTTATTTATTTTTTAATTTATCTTTTTATTTTTTTTTAAAGTTATTTATTTATTTATTTATTTTTTTATTAATTTTTTTAAATTATTATTTTTTTTCACCTTTAAAAAATAATATTTCAACCACAAATAATCACATTTACAATGAAATGACAATACCAGTAGATTTTAATTATTCCAAACGTAATCAAAAATGAATCACGAAAGAGAATACAACTAAAAAATAAAGCGACGAGACATAATGCGACAACACCTTGACAATACAAGTCCATTTTGTTCACTCGAAAAATTAAAGATTTGCTTTAATCCCTCAACGGCGAGATAAATATTTCTGTTACATTACTGGTTTTCAGTAGTATGTAGTAACCTTAAAGTTTTAATCGAGAAGCAACAACAGCGATATGACTCGAGTTTCATTCAGAACTCAAATTGCATTTCACTGCTGTCTTGATGATTAGAATGATTGTGCCGGTGGTGGTAGTGGTTGGAATAGTGGTAGCGGTGGTGTTGGTGGTGGAGGAGGATGTAATTATGGTAGTGGTTTTGGTGATGCTGTTGGTTATAGTTGGTTATAGTTGTGGAGACGATGACGGAAATTTTATGATGATGTTGATATTGTTTTTATTGCTATTGTAGTACTTGTTGTTAATATTGTTGTTGTTGTTGCTGTTAATGATGAAGATGATGATTATGATGATGATGATGATGATAATGATGATTATGATGACAACGACGATGTCGTCGACAATGATGGTTACCATACGATATTACAAAGTTTATTCAATCTTAGGCTTTCGACAATAAATCATACAATTTGATGACCACATACAGGAAAGTGGAAAAAAATGGTAAATGGAACCAAACAATAAACTGATACCATTAATAACCACACAAAAAATACAACAATAGTAATACCACCAATACGTACAATAATAATAATAATAATAATAATAATAATAATAATAATAATAATAATAATAATAATAATAATAATGATAATAATAATAATAATAATAACAATAATAATATTACCATCATCATTACTACCACCACCATCATTACTACTACCACCACCGCTACCACTATCACTACCACCATCACCATCATTATTACGTTTCCAATCATTTTTTCTCGTTTTTAAAAATTTGATATCTATCAAAACAGACGAAATTCCGGTCATTTTTTTAAAGGGTAGTTAAAATATCTACGATCTTATTAGCCCTGAAAACTACGATTTTTATTTTCCTATTTCAAGTAGGCAGGTCTGCTATGACAAGTATCAGTATCAGTTCCATGGTCAAAATAAGACAAACAAAAACAAAGTTTATTTAATCTTAGGCTTTCGCCAATACTTCATACAATACAATTAAGACAAAATAATGTTACCAATTTCTCCTCATGCATTCGTTAGACTATAACAATAACGACCGTGTTATCTTTACTCCTTACCCAACCAACCCGAGCTTCCCGCCTCTTCATCGCGAACTATCTTCTTATGTATATATTAGCTTCAGGACGGGCAAGTACGGAATCTGCCCACCCTTCCGTATTTCCTCTATAACTTAGTTAGAATTCAACTCTCTCCTTTCTCAGAAGAGTATTTCTCGTATACTAATTCAATTGTTGAGAAACCAATATGGTGGTTGTATTTTATATATTTATTTAGTCGTGACTTTTGAATAAAAGTGTTTTGTTTTATTAGACGGAATACAATAGAATATACATTGTTTTGCAAAATTTTATTTGTCTGGCAATAAAAATACAGCGGTAATTTCTTTAAGAATTTAAAAAAAAAAGAACTAACAAATTAATTTGTTAAAAAAACAAAACAAAAAAAACCCCAAAACAACAACAACAACAACAACAAAAAACAAATAAGAAAACAATTTAAATAAATGAGTTTTGAGAAGCACTAAAGAAAACGAGAAAAAAAGAAAAGTTTAAATGGATAAACAAATATATAAAAACAACACAAATTAATACTAAATTGATATAAAATTAGTAAATTAATAAATTAAATTCAATACTGGAACATTCCCAAAGTCATTACATCAATGGTACCAGCACAAGTAAGGCAATAAATAAGAAAAAGTTCGTTTGCCAAAATCTCTATTTAGTTTTCACTGGTTAATAAGGTGGGCTCATTTGAATTAGCCCGACCTAGTACTGGAGAGGCCAGACAGCAAAAATCGGAGTTAGTTCACCGTCAGGCGACGTGACGATGAGATGACGATGTGGGCGGAGTGGAGTGGTTGGGGGGGGGGGGGGGGGTGATAAAAAAGGCGTATCCTGGTTTATGCATTACGGGATGCATGGTGATTCTCAATCTATCAAAAATACACAAAAATTGATTTCAGTACGAAGTATAAAGTTTAAGTATTAACTTTTGAAATTATCTAATTTAAATTTGATTATTTCAGACCTGGTAATACAGCATATAATTTGAAACAACAGGCTGGTATTTGCCCACCCTGCCCATTATTACCAGCCGTCCCTGAATGAAGGATATATTTACCAACTCAGTTCGTGGCTGGGACCTCTCTCTTGTTCAATGGTTGTTCAACAATTGTAATTAGGCATTGAAGAGTGTTTAACAGTGATGTCTGAAATACAAAACAATAAAATATCGTAAGATTTACAATAGTTACAAAATGTGTTCACAACACTGAGTGATTGGATGATAGGTGAATGAATCCTTATGGACTGTAAACATATTGAAAACAATTCATGAATGAGGCAAACAACAAAATAAAATGAGTGATGTAATAACAAAGTTGACAAGGAATGAATGAATGAATGAAAAACTGAGTGAATAGATGAATGAATGAATGGATAATGTATGAATGAAAGAATGAAGGGAGGAATAAATGTATGAATGATTGGATAAATGAGTGAATAAACGAATGAATGGATGAATGAATGAATGAATAAATAAATGAATGAACAATGAATGAATGAATAATTTATAAATGAATAAATGAATGAAGGAATGAATCAATAAAATGCTATTCAATTTGAATGAAAGAATGAATGGATAAATTGCTATTCCATTTAAATGAAGAAATGAAAAAGAGAAAAAAAATTAATCCTGTAAATAGGGAGTTCAATTAAAATATGATCAAGTGGGGCAATTAAGAGTTTTACAATTTAAACTTTAAAGTTAGATGAAATAGATATATGTAACTAAATAAATTCAATTCTTTATATGTGTCCCCTCCAAAATGTCATGGTCTCAAGTGAGTAAAGAGCTACTCGACTATGCATAAAGATATATGTAGAATGAGGCCCCAGAATTTACTAGTTACTATAAATGAAAAACAATTAACGATTTGTTTACAATGAAATAAAAATAATGATGGAATTTAATTAAAAGAGATAAACAGTGATCGTGGCAGTTACAAATAGAGATATAAATATTTTACGTAACTTATGATAATATGTCAGGTTCATAAGTTTACGTTTCCAGGCAGTTGATGGGCTTGGATGATCTATTCCTCTGATAACAGGATCGGACTCGTAAAATTCCACTTCCAGGCAATTGGTAAGAAGTTATTGTGTAGTCCTTTGACAGCGGGCTTGGGTTTGATCCTTGAAGATTATACAATCAAAGTTAAAAGCTCCGGCGTCTTAATGGTGTAGATATAATATCTACAAAGTCCCAAAAGATAAAAATCTTCCAGTATATATATAGGAATAGAGCGACTGGCCGTCCGGCATAGATTGTGGAGAGAAAGTGAGTGTAGAGTGTTAGACCTATCAGCTTTTATAATAAATGGCTACGTGACAGAATGTAGAACGAAAAGTATTCACTAATTAGAAATTAATTCGAGGGAAGGCTATAAAAGGAAAGACGATCTAATAAAGAAGGTAAAGTTTATCTAAGCCTACCGAAATATAACTGGAGTGAGATGAATTCAGTTCTTAATAAAATAAAATTTAATAAGATAATTGTGAACAACCTTTACTGTGACAGTTATGAACTATTTGGTTTGAATATATTATGATTTTTAAACATTTGAGTGTATTCCTCTTAGTGTGATCCAGTGCTTGTGTCTGGATGAGACTTTTAAGTGATCTCAAACTAAGAACACTGATAGTTTGCTCTTGGAATCTACATATGTTCCCTACTTGAACCTGTCCACTTTCTTGTGTGCTTTCAATTGTATATCTAAAATTTGTTATACTATCCCATTTTTCTTCCTTTTTACTGGTACTGAAATGACCTAAATGTGTCGCCTGCGCCGTAAACCCTTAAAAACAAAAACATAAGATATTTTCTCTGTGGCAAGGGTAGTGGGAGAGGGGCGGCTCTTATTCTTATGCGTTGGGTGGTCTTTTGGCCGCCCATGGTGGGCGGGAGGTCACTCTTGCTATGTCTTCTATCACCATTATATCCTCTTTTCCAGGTTGCTTCCTGTCTTTGTCTTGGAAAGAGATTACAAGTGAACTTTGATTTTGTCCTGGCCATAGCCGGAGTCCTTGGCTGAAAGTTAGAGAGCTAGAGAAACAGTCAAATATTAGTTTTGGATGATGATTTTGTTTTCCCTTATAAATCATCTCTCTTTAGTGTACTATTGTATTTTTTGTTTTATACACTTTGTGAGCATTTGATTGTATTCCTCATGGTGGAATCTTGTGCTTGTGTCTTGATGAGACTTTTAGGTGCTCTCAGACTACGTGCACTGATAATAAACTCCATGGGTCTATTTCTGTTTCTAATTTGTACCAGTCATCTTTGCATTACTTTCCCTTGTATGCTTTTAATTGTAAATCTTTTTTTTTTGTTTTGGCTATCCCACTTTCTTATTACTGACATGACTTAAATGAGTCACAAGCGCTGTAAACCCTAAACAATAAAAAACAAGCCCCTTGGCTTGTTATGTTTCGGTGGGATCTAAAACAAAATAAAGAGCTTTTATATAGCGCAAAATCCAATTAACGCCATTTAAACCCTTAAAAACAAAAAACATAAGATGATTTTCTCTGTGGAAGGGTAGTGGGAGAGGGGCGGCTCTTATTACAAGGGGTCCCTGACCAACAGCAACAAATAATACGTAGAACGATACATGACGCCTATTAGGCGATATTACAATTTTTTCAGACGGATACAACGCTGTTAACGGTCAGGTACTCATTTTACACATGAGTACGGTGAGCGAATGTGAGTAAATAGCCTTTTCCAAGGACTCAACTATGCGTCGAGCAAGGCTCGAACCCAGGACCTTCCGATCCGAAAGCGAGTGTCATTGTCCTGAACGATAGGGAAAATAAAGGAAAAATGTAAGAAAAAGTCTCCTCCGAAGTGGGCGTTCTCCATATATGTAAAGGACATACATGGGTGGTTTAAATGCTCTACAAGCACATTGGGAATCGTCCCGGTAAAATCATACTTATACCAATTAATGGGGGTTCGGATCTGAAGAGATCAACGAAATTGAAAAAGTGTTATTATCTGAAAAAGTCAAGTCGTAGAGAAAGAATGGAGAGTGTCGCGAGCTTTTATAAGATAGAAACGACGTCACGTTTACGCGGGAGACAGTGAACGAACATAACATGAAGATTACTCACAACAGCTCGATCGAAACACGACAGTCATATCATAACAAAACACTCACAACAACATAAACCTATCACAATAATCAATGACATAAAATCTTCCCCACATCATACCACTAGACCACATAACCGCACAAGGTTAAGGTAGTCTCAGTATAAACATAGGATAGATCTCTCCTGGATCTTCTTTTCTTTATTTGAACTATGAATTTTGCTTGACTTGCTTTTTTTCTTGAGTGCTGTTTTAAGCATACCAAAAAACTTGTCTAAAATGTTTTTGACTATCCCAACGACGTTTTTATTGGCGCTAATGTGAACGTGCCATACCTCCCAATTATTAAATCCGACTTTTGTCACTCAAAATTGCAAGTATACAAATTTGCAGGCCTCGTACAAAGGCTGGTAAATTGGATTGTTTGGGCATTTCGAAAATTGTGAGTACTTTTCATGATGTGAGTCATATGAACACAATTAGATCATACCTAAAATAAATGAACTCATATTGCGTGCATAACCACACCACTTGACCTAACCTCATTGTAAAAACAGTCATTTCAGTACACAATAAACCAATAAAATTGTGACCAATCAAAACACGGGATTTGTGACCCACCCTCAAGCCCGCCCAAGAAAACAGCTTAGGGCGTGTACAAACGTTGTTTACCTAAGTCATAGAAATAACTTTAATTTTTGTGACATACGAATACGATACTGATAATGCCTTTTGTCACAGCCTTTTCTTTCTTCCGCGATCCACACCTAAATATACTTTGTGACCCCCCCCCCTCCCCTTCTCTCTCCTCCCCCCCCCCTCTCTCTCTCTCTCTCTCTCTCTCTCTCTCTCTCTCTCTGTCTCTCTCAGCTTAGTTCTGCCTTTTACTTCTGAACACGTGTGTATGAAAGGCGCCAGACAAAGCAAAAAAGAAAAATACAAGAAAAAAATCAGTCTACATCGACTGGGGATCGTACCACAGAGGCTCCCGATAATTGGGAGAATTTTGATACCTGTATTCTTCACAAGGGTATGCGTTTTACGTTGTTACCCCTTGCTGTGAACGCTTGCATTAAACAACACACACACACACACACACACACACACACACACACACACATTGAATACGAGAGGACGAGGACGAAGATATTTGAGTTGCTTCATTTTTATTTTTGAAAATATCAACTTAAGAAACTAGGGAGCAGGCACCGGTGTAAGATAAAGATCTGAACAATGTGTATGGAAGGTGTCAGACAAAACAAGAAGAAAAAAAACCATCCCATAAAACCAATCTACATCGACTGGGGATCGAACCTTAGAACGTGATAACCGGTCAGACGTGTTATCATTATACCACGGAGGCTCCCGATTGTTTGGACAAATTTAATATCTATATTCCTCACAGGGCTCGGGGCATGCGTTTTACTTCATATACACCCCAGTGGTGGAGTCATGGCTCACTGAGAAAGAGCTGATGGTGTCTTGTGGAATTGGTGTGTGTTTACGAATTCATTACACATGACTTATTGGATAAACATTTCCAATGGAGGCACTGACATTTTTTTAGACCTTAGGGGCGTGGATGTGGACAGATGCAGTATCAGCGCATTCCTCGAAAGTACGAATCGCCGTCGAGTTTGACTACTCATGGTAAAAAAAAAAAGACAACAGATTAATCAAGAAAATGAGGTTTTTAGATATTAATAGTTTTTGTATCAGATATAAGTGATGGGGCCAAAAATAACAAGTCAATTAAAAGTATTCGTTTAAGTCACCTAGACGTCTAGTGTTGACTTTAGACTTTGACTAACAAAATAACTGTGGCCCTAAAATTTTCGCCCTAAGCAATATTAGGAACAACGTGATTTAGTTCCATCATGACTTGAGATAATTGAGCAAAACTCACAACAATGTGTAGATATTTGATTTTTTTTTTTTCATTTTTAAATTGTAATATTATAAGACTAAATGATAAATGTCAACACTGGGAAACCTCGAGACCGCGTGTTGTATTACTATTTTTAACCACCATAACAATGAGGAACCCTATGTCAAAGGTCAAACCAGCTAGTTCATTTTTTTCTTTGCAGTGAAGTTGTGATAAATGCTTCTCTATGTTCAGTTTATTCATTTTCATGTAACGTAGATTTATATTATATTAATTTTATTAACTTTTTAAACTTATAGGCGCTTTATTGATTGGCAAAATTTTCTTCTCATGGAAAAGTCAGCTGGAAAACACTACGTTACGGACCCGTTGAATGAACTATTCTGAGGAATCCCCTTCCGGAAAACAAATAATTTCGTTGTCAGTCAACGCAAAATGGCGGCAGATTCAGCTCATGGGCAGTCAGTATGTTGTGATATATTATAGTTGAATGTTTATTCTGAGGGATATATATCGACCGAGTCAAAATGACAGACATGAGAAGAATAGAATTGTCGTCTGTGAAAACTTCAGAGAAGGAACCTAAAGTGAAAAGAAAAGCTAAAACTGTGCGACTTGTTCTTTCTCTTGGTGAATCGAATGCAACGTCGTGCCCAGAATACTCATTTGCTGACCTGATCAAAGCCGAGAATGTAAGCTATGCAATATTTCATATTACTGCCATTAAAGTTTTTTCCTCATGATTTCATAAACACGAGAGTGATTTCATCTGCTTGTTTCCCAAATCCCCAATTATTTTCTTTCTTACATGATTTTGCTGACCTTTGTCCACATTATACCAGTCTCAAATGTGTCCTTTGCCCAGTCAGCAGACATCCCGTTTCGAACCCTAATCATGATAACACTCGGGAAATATGGCTTCACTTTGGCTTTGAACCGTATCTGGTTGTGGTGAATATTATAACTCTAGACTCGGTTTGTAATAATGGCATATCTTGCTTCTATCAACGCCCCTTTCCCCCGTCATAATAATTGTATTATAAGTGGTTTTGCGGTGTCAATTTATTTTCATTTTCTCAATGTTTTCACTTTCATTTCTCAAATCCTCATACTTTGAGATGCATGGCATAGACGGTGATTATGCATGAGGAAAGTGAAAGTGAACAAGTCAATTTACATGCCTCTGCCATCTTGTCCCCACCCTCAGAGCTCCGGAGGACTGTTTGTAGTTATTGTTGGTTGTTAGTCCCATAGGCATAGATCCATTTTCCAAAATACACCCGACAAACAACACACCTTGGGGATTATTTATAATATGTACTGGTTTTGTATATTTGGGACATGGGGCTTACCCCGGTTTCGCCATTAGTTATATTTATCATACTGCTGCGGTGCAGGCGCAGGAAATATACTTTCGATGAATAATGCGCATGCCAATGTCTATAATATAACGTTATATATCCTTGACACTGAGCGCACCTCTTAATTTCTAACCTGATAAATATAGTATCTAAATAATGTGTGTAATGTTCACACGCGTAACTATCAATCGTCTTTACGACCGTTACAATTACACACTAACAAACTCGTCGATAAAACCAGCGAAACTTGAAGGGTTGAGAGACCGATGGTTGAAATGGTTTCTATAGCAACAGTTTAGGGACGGGGGGGGGGGGGGGGTGGGGGGGGGGGTAGATCGCTTTCACTATACTGTTTTCATTAAAGACATCGCAAATGGCATAAAAGCATAATTAAACTATGTGGATTTCTTTTCTTTGGGGGGGGGGGGGGGGGGGGGGGTGTGTTCTGTCAACACAGTCTTGACTGGTTTCTTTGTGACGGTTCGTTTGTAATTTTTAAAGTTTCTTTATGGGATGTCATTGGTTAGACTTTAGTGAGTTGTGCTTTTTTTTTAAACGAAAAATAACAATCGCTTGATACGCAAAAAAACAAACAAACAAAAAACAATTATTATCTTGCAGTAACACTGATTACTTCGTACATAATAATTAATAAATTCAGACTAGATTCCTGAGTATTGTTTAATTAGAAGTGGGAGGGAGTTCGTTGGTGGAACAACAGATTGTGTGAAGAAGGTCAGATCTATTTATAGATATACCTCTCGTATTCGGCCTTTTTCTAGTCGATCAGTAACATGAAAACGTGAGTGGAAAAATTGTCGCTCGGTCGCTGAAAGGTTGAGGTTCAAACCGGAATAGCCGTATGTGGAAAGATTGCCATGCTCGGCTGCGTCGCCGGGCATCGATTTATAGAGATATTAGTGATCGGATTTTAACGGGAGTTTCGGGGCTGCAGGAGGACATACTGTTGGCGTGTTATCGTGTTGTTTGTGAAATCGAGGCGGCGAAATGATTCGGGAGGTTGCGGCTCGCCATCTTTTTCATCTTTTGTTTCCAAAGCGGTTCTTCTTAGCTGTGCTGTCTAGCGAGTACGGGAAGATAGCGAGTGTAATGACTGTTGTATCGACCTTTTGCTCGAATAATTATGTTTTTTTTTTTCAATCGTATACTCTCTCTCTCTCTCTCTCTCTCTCTCTCTCTCTCTCTCTCTCTCTCTCTCTCTCTCTCTCTCTCTCTCTCTCTCTCTCTCTCAATTTGGTTTTATTGCTAGACTTTGCTGTTGGTATTGACTCATTGCTATATGATATATGTTGCTGCCGTTAGAGAGTGATTTTGAAATATTGCTGCTGGTAGATACTCCTTACTAACTACTACTGCTGGTAGGGACTCATTTTGAAATACTGCTGCTGATAGGGACTCATTGCTATAGTATTGCTTCTGGTAGGGACTCTTTTTGATATACTGCTCGAAGACAACCATTGCTAAATATTGCTGCTGGTAGGGACTCATTACTAAATATTGCTTTTGGTAGGGACTCGTTTTTAAATGTTACTGCTGGTAGGGACTCTTTGCTTTATATTGCTTCAGGTAGGGAGTCATTTTGATACATTGCTCGTAGGGAATCAAAGCTAAATATTGCCGTTGGCAGAGTGTCATTTGAAATATTGCTGTTGGTAGGGACTCGTTCCTAAATATTGCTTCTGGTAGGGCCTCCTTTCTAGATATTGCTGCTAGTAGGGGATCATTCCTATATATTGCTGCTGGTAGGGACCCATTGGTAAATATTGCTGCTGGTAGGGACTCATTGCTAAGTGTTGCGGTTGGTAGGCTCATTGCTAAATATTGCCGCTGGTAGGGTCTCATTTCTAAATTTTACGGCTGGTAGAGAGTCATTTTGAAATATAGCTGCTGATAGGGACTCATTGCGTAATATTGCTGGTGGTTGGGACCAGTGTTATTACGGTTGGTTCTTTTGAAATAGTGCTGCTGGTAGGGCCTCCTTTCTAGATATTGCTGCTGGTAGGGGATCATTCCTATATATTGCTGCTGGTAGGGACTCATTCCTAAATATTGCTGCTGGTAGGGACTCATTCCTCGATATTGCTGCTGGTGGGGACTCATTCCTAAATATTGCTGCTGGTAGGGACTCATTCCTAAATATTGCAGCTGGTAGGGACTCATTCCTAAATATTTCTGCTGGTAGAGACTCATTCCTAAATATTGCTGCTGGTAGGGACTCATTTCTAAATATTGCAGCTGGTAGGGACTCATTTCTAAATATTGCAGCTGGTAGGGACTCATTTCTAAATATTGCAGCTGGTAGGGACTCATTTCTAAATATTGCTGCTGGTGGGGACCCATTCATAAATATTGTTGCTGGTAGGGACCCATTCTAAATATTGCTGCTGGTAGGGGCTCATAGCTGAATATTGCTGCTGGTAGGGGCTCATTGCTGAATATTGCTGCTGGTAGGGACTCATTTCTAACTATTGCTGCCGGTGGGGACCCATTCCTAAATATTGCTGCTGGTAGGGACTCATTTCTAAATATTGCTGCTGGTAGGGGCTCATTCTAAATATTGCTGCTGGTAAGGACTTATTTCTAAATATTGCTGCTGGTAGGGACTCATTCTAAATATTGCTGCTGGTAAGGACTTATTTCTAAATATTGCTGCTGGTAGGGACTCATTCTAAAGATTGCTGCTGGTAAGGACTTATTTCTAAATATTGCTGCTGGTAGGGACTCATTCCTAAATATTGCTGCTGGTAGGGACTCATTTCTAAATACTGCTGTTGGTAGGGACTCATTGCTGAATATTGCTGCTGGTATGGACTCATTTTGAAATAGTGCTGCTGGTAGGGACTTGTTGCTAAATATTGCTGCTGGTAAGGACTCGTTGCTAAATTCTGCTGCTGGTAGGGACTCATTCCTAAATATTGCTGCTGGTAGGGAATCATTGTAAATATTGCTGCTGGTAGGGAATCATTTTGAAATAGTGCTGCTGGTAGGGCCTCCTCGCTAGATATTGCTGGTTTTAGGGGACCATCCTAAATATTGCGGCTGTTAGGGACTCATTTCTAAATATTGCTGCTGGTAGGGACACATTGCTGAATATTGCAGCTGGTAGGGACTCATTTCTAAATATTGCTGCTGGTAGGGACTCATTCCTAGATATTGCTACTGGTAGGGACTCATTTCTAAATATTGCAGCTGGTAGGGACTCATTTCTAAATATTGCTGCTGATGGGGACCCATTCCTAAATATTGCTGCTGGTAGGGACTCATTCTAAATATTGCTGCTGGTAGGGGCTCATTGCTGAATATTGCTGCTGGTAGGGGCTCATTGCTGAATATTGCTGCTGGTAGGGTCTCATTTCTAACTATTGCTGCCGGTGGGGACCCATTCCTAAATATTGCTGCTGGTAGGGACTCATTTCTAAATATTGCTGCTGGTAGGGACTCATTCTAAATATTGCTGCTGGTAAGGACTTATTTCTAATTATTGCTGCTGGTAGGGACTCATTCTAAATATTGCTGCTGGTAGGGACTCATTCTAAATATTTCTGCTGGTAAGGACTTATTTCTAAATATTGCTGCTGGTAGGGACTCATTCCTAAATATTGCTGCTGGTAGGGACTCATTTTTAAATACTGCTGCTGGTAGGGACTCATTGCTGAATATTGCTGCTGGTATTGACTCATTTTGAAATAGTGCTGCTGGTAGGGACTTGTTGCTAAATATTGCTGCTGGTAGGGACTCGTTGCTAAATTCTGCTGCTGGTAGGGACTCATTCCTAAATATTGCTGCTGGTAGGGAATCATTGTAAATATTGCTGCTGGTAGGGAATCATTTTGAAATAGTGCTGCTGGTAGGGCCTCCTTGCTAGATATTGCTGGTTTTAGGGGACCATCCTAATATTGCGGCTGGTAGGGACTCATTTCTAAATATTGCTGCTGGTAGGGACACATTGCTGAATATTGCAGCTGGTAGGGACTCATTTCTAAATATTGCTGCTGGTAGGGACTCATTCCTAGATATTGCTACTGGTAGGGACTCATTTCTAAATATTGCAGCTTGTAGGGACTCATTTCTAAATATTGCTGCTGGTGGGGACCCATTCCTAAATATTGCTGCTGGTAGGGACTCATTCTAAATATTGCTGCTGGTAGGGGCTCATTGCTGAATATTGCTGCTGGTAGGGGCTCATTGCTGAATATTGCTGCTGGTAGGGACTCATTTCTAACTATTGCTGCCGGTGGGGACCCATTCCTAAATATTGCTGCTGGTAGGGACTCATTTCTAAATATTGCTGCTGGTAGGGACTCATTCTAAATATTGCTGCTGGTAAGGACTTATTTCTAATTATTGCTGCTGGTAGGGACTCATTCTAAATATTGCTGCTGGTTGGGACTCATTCTAAATATTGCTGCTGGTAAGGACTTATTTCTAAATATTGCTGCTGGTAGGGACTCATTCCTAAATATTGCTGCTGGTAGGGACTCATTTCTAAATACTGCTGCTGGTAGGGACTCTTTGCTGAATATTGCTGCTGGTATGGACTCATTTTGAAATAGTGCTGCTGGTAGGGACTTGTTGCTAAAAATTGCTGCTGGTAGGGACTCGTTGCTAAATTCTGCTGCTGGTAGGGACTCATTCCTAAATATTGCTGCTGGTAGGGAATCATTGTAAATATTGCTGCTGGTAGGGAATCATTTTGAAATAGTGCTGCTGGTAGGGCCTCCTCGCTAGATATTGCTGGTTTTAGGGGACCATCCTAAATATTACGGCTGGTAGGGACTCATTTCTAAATATTGCTGCTGGTAGGGACACATTGCTGAATATTGCAGCTGGTAGGGACTCATTTCTAAATATTGCTGCTGGTAGGGACTCATTCCTAGATATTGCTACTGGTAGGGACTCATTTCTAAATATTGCTGCTGGTCGGGACTCATTCTAAATATTGCTGCTGGTAGGGACTCATTTCTAAATATTGCATCTGATAGGGACTCATTTCTAAATATTGCTGCTGGTAGGGACTCATTCCTAAATATTGCTGCTGGTAGGGACTCATTGCTGAATATTGCTGCTGGTATGGACTCATTTTGAAACAGTGCTGTTGGTAGGGGCTTGCTGCTAAATATTGCAGCTGGTAGGGACTCGTTGCTAAATTCTGCTGCTTGTTGGGAATCATTTTGAAATAATGCTGCTGGTAGGGACTCATTGTAAATATTGCTGCTGGTAGGGAATCATTTTGAAATAGTGCTGCTGGTAGGGCCTCCTTGCTAGATATTGCTGGTTTTAGGGGACCATCCTAAATATTGCGGCTGGTAGTGACTCATTTCTAAATATTGCTGCTGGTAGGGACCCATTGCTGAATATTGCAACTGGTAGGGACTCATTTCTAAATATTGCTGCTGGTAGGGACTCATTGCTGAATATTGCTGCTGGTATGGAATCATTTTGAAATAGTGCTGCTGGTTGGGACTTGTTGCTAAGTATTGCTGCTGGTAGGGACTGATTACTAAATATTGCTGCTGGTAGGGCCTCCTTGCTAGATATTGCTGCTTTTAGGGGATCATTCCTAAATATTGCTGCTGGTAGGGACTCATTGGTAAATAATGCTGCTGGTAGGGACTCATTGCTATATATTGCTGCTGATAGGTACTCATTTCTAAATATTGCTGATGGTATGGAATCATTTTGAAATAGTGCTGCTGGTAGGGACTCATTGTTGATATTGCTGCTGATGGTCCTCCTTGCTAAATATTGCTGATGGTAAGGACTCATTTCTTAATATTGCAGCTGGTGGGGACTCATTCCTAAATATTGCTGTTGGTAGGGACTCAATTCTAAATATTGCTGCTGGTAGGGACTCATTACTAAATATTTCTGCTGGTAGGGACTTGTTGCTAAATATTGCTGCTTGTCGGGAATCATTTTGAAATAGTGCTGCTGGTAGGGACTCATTGTAAATATTTCTGCTGATGGGGTTCCTTGCTAATATTGCTGCTGGTAGGGACTCATTGGTAAATGTTGATGCTAGTAGGGACTCATTGCTAAATCTTGCTGCTTGTAAGGACTCATTTCTAAATATTGCTGCTTGTAGGGAATCATTTTGAAATAGAGCTGCTGGTAGGGACTCATTGTATATATTGCTTATGATGGGCCTCCTTGCTAAATATTGCTGCTGTTAGGGACTCATTCCTAAGTATTGCTGTTGCTAGAGACTCATCACTCAACATTGCTGATGATAGGAACTCATTGCTAAATATTGCTGCTTGTAGGGAATCAATTTGAAATAGTGCTGCTGGTAGGGACTCATTTTAAATATTGCTGCTGATGAGCCTCCTTGCATAATATTGCTGCTGATAGGAACTTATTGCTATATATATATTGTTGCTGGTAGGGACTCATTACTAAATATTGCTGCTAATCAGGAATCATTGCAAAATATTGCTGCTGGTTGGGAGTCATTTTCATTGCTAAATTTTGCTGTTGGTAGGGACTCATTTTAAAATATCATTGTTAGGGTTTCATTGCTAAACATTGCTGTTGGCCGGGATTCATTTCTAAATATTGCTGCTGGTAGGGAGTCATTTTGATATGATGCTGCCGATCAGGACTCATTCCTAAAACGATGATGTGGTGGTTGTAGTAGTACTGGTAGTAGAGATGATGGTGTGATAGTGGTTGTGGTAGTTATGGTGGTAGAGATGATGGTGTGGTGGTGGTTGTAGTAGTGGAAAGGATGTTGGTGTGGTGGGGGTTGTAGTAAAACAGAAATGAAACAAACATACACACACACACACATGCACACAATCTCACACATAGATATATTTACGCTCACACACGAACATACACACACATACTTACACCAATATTACTCACTAACATTAATAACTTATTCCAATGAAAGACATTTGATTGATTAATTACAATTTGAAGAAAAAAAAGGCCAGTTATACAATGGAAAATTGTCTGCTGTCTGAACTTAAGATCAAAACTGGAATAAAATAAACTTAAAATTAAATTTGTATTTAAGGCGTATTTGGTATGCGAAATATTCATACGCTCTGGAAAAATGTTCCGTCTTAATGTGTTTTTTGAAAGACTGACTATCCCTAATTTTAGTTTTACACCTGGGGACAGCGCATTTCACAAGATGGGGTCGTCTCGCCTAGCTCAGTTTGGGGCGCTGCACTGTGGCTGATGCCTGGGTTTTTCCAGTCTTCCCTTGGAATAGACCCTAAAGAAAAATTTCCCCTATGGGAAAGGGAATTTTATTTTATCAATTATTTATTTATATATGTGTTCTCAAAATTGTCGGTGAGAAAAAATGTTTGAATGGCAATTAATAATATTATAAATCACCGCTGAGCACTCATGTGGAAGATGTGCGCTATATAAGCAATTTATTATTATTATTATTATTATTATTATTATTATTATTATTATTATTATTATTATTATTATTATTATGGAATAATTTTGAAAAATTGTTGCTGATTGGGACTCAATGCTAAATATTGTTACTGGTAGGGACATTGCTAAATATTGCAGTGGTAGGAACTCATTGCTAAATATCACTGCTAGTAGGGAGTCCTTTTGAAATGCTGCTGGTAGGGCCTCCTTGCTAAATATTGCTGCTGGCAGGGACTCACTGCTAAATATTGTTGCTGTTAGGGACTTCTTGATTAATATTGTTGCTGGTAGCAAGCCATTGTTAAGTATTGCTGCTGGTAGGGTCCAATTTCATTGTTGAATATTGCTGCTGATGGGGACTCACGGCTAAATATTGCTGCTGGTAGCGAGCCATTGTTAAGTATTGTTGCAAGTAGGGTCCCATTGTTAAATATTGCTGCTGATAGGGACTCGCTGTTAAATATTGCTGCAGATAGAAACTCATAAAAATATCACTGCTGGTAGGGGCACATTGTTAAATGGTAGGGGACTTGTATGAAACAGTACTGCTGGTAGGGGCTCAATTGTTAAATATTGTTGTTGGCATGCACCACTTTAAAATATTGCTGCTGGTAGTGGTAGTGATCCATTGTTAAATGGTAGTAAAAATTGTTTCTGCTGATAGGGACCCATTGTTTGATATTGCTGCTGGTAGAAACTCGTAAAAATATCACTGCTGCTACGTAAGGCTATATTGGTGAATACTGGTGCTGCACTGATCCTCGTTGAATATTGGTACTGGTAGGAACTCATCCTTTAATATTGTTGTCGGCATGTCCTCATCATTAAATAATCTCTGCTGGTATGACGAACTCATTTAAAATTGCTGCTGATAGGGAATCGTAAAATATTGCGGCTGGTAGTGACATATTGTTAAATATTGCTGATGGTAGGGACTCACTTTAAATTTCTGCGACTAGGGACTTGTTTAATATTACTGCTGGTTGTGACCTATTGTTAAATATTGTAAAAACATTGCTGCCGGTAGGAGCACATTGATAAATATTGCTGTTGGCATGCACAATTTATTATAATGCTGCTTGTTGGGACTCGCAGTGATGCCAAAACTCTGGTTTCACTGGAAAAAACTCCGGTCTGGAGCAAAAAATTCCGGGCTCCGGGCAACTTCCGTCAAATTCCGGTGGGGTCAATTTGTTCCAAGGATACCCCCCACCCCCCCCCCTCCCCTTTCCAACTACCACATCATCATCATTACCACTAGTATTACAACCATCATCACCACCACTACTACTGCAACCACCACCACATCATCATGACTACCACTACTACTACAACCACCACCACCACCACATCATCATCATTACCACAACTACACTCAACCACCACCAACACATCATCATCATCACTACAACCACCATCAACATTACACCACCACGACCACATCATCATCACAACCACTACTACTACTACACCACCACCTCCACATCATCATCACAACCACTACTACTACTACACCACCACCTCCACATCATCATCACAACCACTACTACTACTACAACCACCACCACCACATCATCATCACTACCACTACTACTACTACAACCACCACGCACCACTATCATCACTACCACTACTACTACAACCACCAGATCACATCATCTCACTAACCACTACTACTACACCACATCATCATCATCAACACTACTACACACACCACCACCAATCATCATCATACCACTACTACTACAACCACCACCACCACATCATCACTACCACAATACTACTACAACCACCACCACCACCATCATCATCACTACCACTAATACTACTACAACCACCACCACCACATCATCATCACTACCACTATACTACTACAACACACCACCACTCACACACTCCCACTACTACATACAGTACCACACCACTCATCTATCATACCACACTACACAACCACCACCACATCATCACACCATCACTACCACTCTACTACAACCACCACATCATCATCACCACTGCTACTACTACTACTGCTACTATTACTACTACTATCTAACTACTACTAACTACTACTACTACTACTACTACTACATACTACTACTATACTACTACTACTACTACTACTACTACTACTACTACTTACTACTACTACTACCATCATCATTACCTACTACTACAACACACCACCACACATCATCACTACCACTACTACTACAACCACCACCACCACATCATCACTACCACTAATACTACTACAACCACCACCACCACATCATCACTACCACTAATACTACTACAACCACCACCACCACATCATCAATCACTACCACTAATACTACTACAACCACCACCACCACCACATCATCATCACTACCACTACTACTACAAGTACCACCCACGTCATCTTCATCACTACCACCACCACTACTACTACCACAACCACCACCACCACATCATCATCATCACCACTACTACTACTACTACTACTACTACTACTACTACTACTACTACTACTACTACTACTACTACTACTACTACTACTACTACTACTACTACTACCACTACTACTACTACTGCTGCTGCTACTACTACTACTACTACTACTACTACTACTACTACTACTATATATAACAACAACCACTACTGCATCATCATCATCACTACCACTACGACTACAACCACTAGCACCACATTATCATCACGACCAGTACTACTACAACCACCACCACCGCATTATCATCACTACCACGACTACTACTACAACCACCACTACCACATCATCATCACTACCATTTGTACTACAACCACCATCACCACCACATCAACATCACTACCACCACTACTACAACCACCACCACATGATTATCATCACGACCACAACTACTACAACCACTATACCACCACCACCATATCATCGTCACTACCACTACATCTACAACATCAACCACTATCACATCTTCATCATCTCTACCACTATTACTACAACCACCAACACCACATCATCCTCACTACCATCAGTACTACAATCTTTACCATTAGGTTTTGACGCTTTACTTCATTTGAAATAAGGAAACTTTGTGGGATTGTAATTTGCAATGTGTTTATGTATCATAATATAATTCTAATCAGTTATCTATTTAGAACTATACAATATGTGAACACAATGCCAAATACCATTTGAATTCCTTTTTTTTTTTTTTGTGCGCGGAAATTCCTCTTTCCATTGAAATTCCTACGAGTGGTGGCTGAAACTCCTGTGAGCCAAATTTAAAGTTGGCGTCTCTGGGACTCGTGAAATATTAGAATTGACTGACAATATTAGTAACTAAACTGTCAATGATCAATCAATGATTTGAATTACAACCCTATTAAAACCCGAATAATCGAGGGGTACTTTGTCATGTATTCATCATTATATATTGCTGCTGGTAAGGACTCATTGTTAAATATTACTGGAGGGAGTAACCCAACGTTAAATATTGGTGCACCATACTTTTCTACTTTTTTATTCCTTAAAGGTCCATTCAGTTTTGTTTGTTTCTTTTTTTTCTGTTTTGAATTTGTTTTTCAAGAATTCCCTCCTCACTGCTGCTAGGATTCAAGTTGGACGCTTGCTGGGCCAGGGCATAATGTTGGTTGTAATTGTAATGTCCTCCATCCATTTAATTGATGTCCTTGCTGTGTGAAGTAACTTTGAATAATTCTACCTTTATGGAAAAGACTGACAATAATACCATCAATGATTTGAATGACAACCATTTTAATGTTATAAAACCCCAGTTATCATGGAGTACTTTGTTGGCATTGGTGTAACTCTAAATTATTGAATTCAACTCTTTTTTTTTCTTCTTTTACAGGACAGAAATGGGGCCACTTTTGATCCTTTTGAAGTTGACGAAGAAAAGGAAGTGGCTGCCATTGCTCAGCGATTTGAAGCAAAATATGTGAGTAGTCTACTTATCTCCTCAAAAAAATGTAGATAATGTCTCCATAACTTTTGAATTGTAATTTCTAGTGATAGAACACAAAATTTCCTTGAATATGTCGCATTAATATAGTTTCATTCTCACAATCTTTGGAGTTATCTGTTTGAACCTAAATTGAACCCATCAGCTGCAGACCTTAGACTTTAGACTGGCTTTTTTTTTTAAAGCAAAGTTATTCAATATTTGTCCTTTCTTTTTCTTCTTAATCTTTTGTTTATATGTATATTTGAGGGATTGCTTTTTTGAAAAAAAAATGTTATGAAAAAGAAAGAAAACGCTTCATTCCTCTAATCTGCTCTTTCCAAAGGGCACCAAGACATTAAAAAGTGGCAGGAAAAGGCAAACCCAAGACATGGATGACTACTATGATGTTGGTGATGGTTATGATGAGGATGACCCTTTTATTGACAATTCAGAGGCTGTAAGTTTTTAAATGTGTAGCTAAACATTTGAATTTATTTCTATTGAAATTCTATTGCATCTATGTGGTCTAGTGTTATGACACTTACCTTCAGATTGGAAGGCCCAGGGTTCTAGTCCTACACTAAGCAGCGTAAAGTTGAGTCCTTGGAAAAGGCTCTTTACTCACATTCTCTCACCATTTTCGGGTGTAAAATTATTATAGCATTGTTTTTGTTGGTGAAATGAATTGTAATATTGCCTAACAGGCATTATATCTTGTCCTATATGTTAAGTGTTGCTATTGGCCAGGGATCCCCCGTAAAGTGCTTTTAGCATGTTTAGTGGATATAACACAATATAAATGCTCTATTTAAAAAAAAACAAATGTCCATTCTCTTTATCAAGACTGCAGATAATCAAATAAATACTATTATAATTCTTTCCGTCCTCTCAAATTGTGACAATTGCAAATTCATTGTACAATTGAAGGCTGGTTTTCCAAAACTCGTTAAGTCGATTTTTCTACTTTTCGAGATTTTCCATCCATGATATAAATTGAAATGTAAACTTAATTTTAAGCATCATTTTGCACAAGAATTTCCCTAGATTTGTGTGGGTTTAAATATGAGAAATAATAGACTGAATGAGAAATTTTAGGGGAAATAATCCTTAATATCTCAAAATGGGAAAAACGGAGTTAGGGAGTTTTGGAAAACCACTCTTCAATTATTTCAAGTCAGTCCTGTAAGTCTTACAGTCAGTTTACATCTGTCCCCAATTTTTTAAAAGTATCTTATATAAGAGGACTTCAGTAAATACCTTCCACATTTGTGCATTCTGCATTGGTTTTGATGCTGCTAAATGAGAATTTTATTATTTATATCCATTCTTATGTAGTAAATCAATTAGATTTTATGTTTTACCGATTTATCAATTTGTGATTTTTTTATTTTTTTTTAATTTGTCATGAAAGTTAAAATTTTTTGTTCATAACAGGCTTTAACAAAAAAAAATTCTCTTTTATTTTTGTCAATCAATTTTGACATCTCCTTACTATTTGTATGAAAGAAAGGGAGGAAAGAAATAGAAATTTTTGCTGTTGAAGAAAAGCATCTTGTGAAGCTTTTTAAAAAATACATCATACATCATGCAATTCTACAATTCCAGTATGACGAAGTGGTTCCTTCCACCATAACAACCAAGTACGGAGGATTCTATATCAACCAAGGCAGGCTGGACTTTAAATCAATTTCTGATGATTCCAATGACTCTATTGCTGTGGACAAAAGCAAAAAGAAGAACAAGAGGGTATGTTTTCTCGCCTATCTCTTGAAGATTTTTAAAGTTAACCCATTCAAATGCAATCTTTATTCATTCATTTCTCATGTGATCAAACAAATTTCATTTTAATGATTAAGGATTATATTTTATTAGCTTCATCTGGAGGCCTTGCTGTTGAAGTTTTAATAGGAAACTACAGAGCAATTTTAATATTTCAAAATTAGTCGGAACTATATTTTCCCTGCCCTTAATTCATAATTTTTAACAAATCTTATCAGAGATTATTGTTTTGAAAATTTACCAGGCTAGCCTTTTGTACTAAGTATTAATTTGCAGGCTTTGATTGAGCACAATATATCTGAGCAATGGCAACATTTAGATTCTCTCTTTAAAAGTTAACATTTTTCATACCTTTGAAATAATGAAATTATATTTGAGTCATAAGCACCATTGAAATAATGAAATTAAATTCCGAGTCATAAGCACCACCGGCACCATAAGAATAATGCCCTAATTCTAGGGTGAGAGGACTTTCACAAACTTACAGTATGTGGCAGGTGTGACATGGACTCTGGTACCCTTCTGTTACAAGGCAAAGATCATAATGTTATGCCATATTGTACACACTGGGTGGGGATCCTGACCTCCCATAGTGGGCAGGGAGGTACATGCTGTGTCTTCTATCCCACCATACCCGTTTTCCAATTGTTTCCTGGTGGGTGGTTGGATAGGAGCATCACCCTTGAATCATATACCTATGATGTTCGCATGGGTGTACGATCCGATAGTGATGTCGTTTCTTCTTCTCTTTACTAGCCTATCCTGCTTCTTTGGTTTGTGATTGTATTTTTGACAGGGGATATTTTTTTTCTGTAAATCTTCTGCCTGTTTGTTCTTGGTTATTTATAATTTAGCTTATGATATCTTTAGGTTATGAATTTGATTTACATTTGTACTATTTTTGTTAGATTGCTTGTTTTTTTGTTTCAGCGGTCTCTCATATAACCTCAATTGTGTTGGAAGAGACCTAAAGCAACAAACAAACAAAAAAAAACCAAAAAAAAACAATTGTTTCCTGTAATTGTCTTGGAATGGGATTACTTGGTTTTGTCCTGACCCTTGTCGGAGTTCCTTGGCTGGGAGGGAAACAGTCGAATGTATAGTTATAGTCTTGGGAGATGATATTTTTTTCCTTGTAAATCATCTCTCTGTTATGCACTCTATTATGTTTTATTTATGTATTATATATTATTTGTAAACATTTGAGTGTATTCCTCTTAGTGGAGACCTGTGATTGTGTCTGGATGAGACTTTTAGGTGAACTCAATTTAAGTACACTGATAGTGTGCTCTTGGAATCTACATCTGTTCTCTTTTGAACCAATTCCCCTTTGTCTGCCTTATTCTTGGATGCTTTAATTGTAATTCTAGAACTTTTTACTATCCCATTTTTTCCCTTTTTACTGGCGCTGATATGACCTTAATGTGTTGCAAGCGCCGTAAAACCCTTAAAAACAAAAAAACAATATTGTACACAGTTGTAATGATTGTTTTATGCAATTTACTTAGAAGTTGACTTAGCATCACTCCCATTGGAGAAAAGCAGAGAGAGAGAGAAAGCTATGCTTCATAGGTATGGAAGGAAGACGGTTTTATTTTATCTTTTTATAATTCTTTTCCTTTCAGAAAATAATTGAATCGGACAGTGACGAAGAGACGCCAGAAGCAATTGCAAAGAAGTTCAAGGCCATGAAGGTATAATTATTATTTGGATATAAGCAAAACTACAAGTTTCAGTACCATAGAAGGCGAATAAAAAAATAATGAATAGATGAAGCTTAAGTATATTGGTAAGTAAAAACTACAGGTCAAGTTCAATGATGGAACAGAATAGTTTATTGATGTGTGAGCTTGGATCCGTGAATGATTCAAAATAAAGGTCTAATGGTGGTATCCTGTCTTTACCCAATTTTTAAAAAGATACGATCACCCACAGTAATTGTTGCTAAAGCCAACTGGGAAATCTGCCACTTTTAAAAATAGTTGATTTTTTAAAAGCATGTCTTTTAAATTTTGTAAGTATCCATTCTTGCCATTAAAATTTTTTTAAAATATTTTATTTCGTAATTTTCTCAATAATGCAGCCATCAGTGCCATGTCAACTCCGTCTATATGTCCTATGCTTTTTAACCTTTAGATTCATTAAAACCTTCCTAAAAACAGTTTTAAAAACCCAAAATTATTCATAACTTGAAAAATCAAAACTAATTGCACCTTTATTATCACTCTGCAGAGGAAGAAGCTCTTAGAAGGTAGGGAGGCAGAAAAGAAGAAGAAAAAATTAGGAGGCAGTTTGAATGGAGATGTCTCCATCCTAAAGAAGAAGAAAAAGAAAAATCTCCTTAAATTGTGAGTATATAATAAATATTCAATGTTTTGATTAACCACTCTTTGGAACTGTTTTTCTTTCATAAGGATATAAAAATTAAGGCTAATGTACCAAAAGCTATTATTAAGATAAAGCAATAGATATTTTTCCATTATAAAGTGAATTTTTATTTGGCCCAAATGTTACCAACAGCCTCAGTATGGTTTTATGGTGGAGTAAATCCAGATGCTGAAAATATGCCTTTATCGGGAACATTGAATGAAATTCGTTTAATTATTATTCCTACTTTTCTTCCAATTTTAATAATTTTTTTCATCCCATCACTATCCCAAACAGAGGCAATAATTCATTTATGATCATATGGTAGCTAAACTAGCAATTTACTAATTTGGGGAAAAAAAATCCTTTTTTTCTTATTCTGTAAACAGTATTTGTATTTTTTCTACCAGTATGTCCCTTATTAACTTTAACTTATTGTCTTCTAAAAAGAAAACAATCACTAAGAGATGAGCTCCCTCTCAAAGAAACCAGTTCAGGTGTCTCACCCGTGCCGAAACAGACAACAGATGATGCATCTCCAGCTGCATCAACAGATTTGGTGTCAACATCACCAAATCCAGCCACCATTCCGCAGACTACCCCTAATCTTAACGGCAATATTACTTCTCCAAAGGAAGATAAGAGCGGAGTTCCTGAGGATGTGGTCATGAAGGTAAGATTTGAATTGTCACTCCTCTGTTCATTTCTTTTCTTCATCTCTCTTTCATGTTAGAGATTTAGAAGGAAGATTCCTCCAGTAATGATTAGAATTTACCTTTATACCTGAAATACTGTAACACTTTATGCTCTCTCTCTCTCTCTCTCTCTCTCTCTCTCTCTCTCTCTCTCTCTCTCTCTCTCTCTCTCTTTCTCTCTCTCTCTCTCTCTCTCTCTCTCTCTCTCTCCTCCTCCTCCTCCTCCCCCCCCCCAAGGCCTGGATCATATTCTTCACTAATTAATATTCTCATTCTTTACAAAATGGACAACGTTGCAGGAGCCTGACAATGTAGTAATAAATGTAGATGATTCATCAAGCAAATCAGGGGATGAGGAGAAAAAGGCAGAGTCCACAAGTGAGGAAAAGAACACACAGTTGCCCAGTTCATTGCCATCAAAGTTAGCTGAGGATATTGCCAAGATTAAACAGGTATTAAGCTTTTTTTTTATAACTAATAATCATTGATCTCATTGCAAAACGTCTTAACCGATTAAGAAAAGTTTACAATTAACAAAGAAAACTATTTCAAACTGGTTAAGAAAACTTTATGTCAGATCAGGCGTATGATTCAAGTTATTCGTTTTTTAATTTAAAAAAATTTTTTTTTGCTTTTTAGTTTAATTTAATTTGAACAGATAAAGCTGAGTAATAGTATCCCAGTTTTTGCGCCTTGCTTTAAATGATAAAAGTATGGTGTCAAGCTAAATCACACATATTTTAAAATGTTTTTCAGTTGGCAAAGATGAGCACAGAAGGAAAAACAAAGTTTTTTTCAGGGAACACCAGCAAATTGTTGTTGACGTAAGTATTAATTGATAATTAATTATTGTACAGGCAATTTATTAGTTAATGAGTTAATTGTAAAGCACTGTGGAGAGGCTCAGGCACTATAGAAAAATATTATTATTATTATTATTATTATTATTATTATATTATTATTATTATTATTATTATTATTATTATTATTATTATTATATTATTATTATTATTATTATTATTATTATTATTGTTGTTGTTGTTGTTGTTGTTGTTATTAATGAATGAATGTCTTGACCAGTATAAGGGCCAGTATAAAACTTGAGTCAAACCTAAATTATTTTGTGTCTATGTGTAGCACTATATCAAATGGGTTTTCATTTTACCCCCTCCCCCATCCATAACGCCTATGAATGAAAATGTGATGGTGAAATTCTTATGGAGCTATTTTGTTTCGCGGAAAGAATGAAGAGCTTAATATAATTTTATTGTTGTTGCTAAACTTCAGAATATGTGATCTTATATCACACAGGTAAATTTATTTATACACGAAATAATGAAGATATAATTTCAGATTTGGAGATTTACATATGAATAAAGATTTAAGAATTTTTTTCTCTATTATTTTTTATTATGAACTCTGCACTAACTTCACATGCTGTTGTATTGTAACCAGACTTAAATGTGTTGAGCAAAATAACAGATTTTCTCATGGTAGTTTTTTTGTTTTTGTTTTCGGTAATAAATGACTTTTTATGTAAATGACACAATTTATATGTATGACTTTCAGTATTGAAAACGAATCCCTCAAGTTGTCCAAAAGTCATCGATCCGCCATATTCAACCATTTGGCTGAGCATTTACCCTGCGGAAAGAATGCTTTGTTACGAAGGGCGAAAAAATTACGACAGGCACAATGTGAAGACCCATTGAAAGGACCTATGGGAAAGTTGCAAGAAGGTAAAATTGTCACTGTTAGAGAGATGAGAGAGTATATATCTATTTTGACATAAATGAAATTTAGAATATTGTTATTTTATGTGACAAAGAAATAAGATTGAGACAATGAGGATGAGAGTTCAGAGAGCAATATTTGAAGTCAAACTTCCAACATTATACGGTTGAGCAAATGCCATGATTATTCCTTTCACAGTTTTCCTCTTTAACTTTTTACTTTTCAATTTCCATCTATTAGTATTTTAACTATTTATTTTAATTTTATCTTACATATTTTCACATACCTACCACTTCAAAGCAACAAGTTTCGAAATTGCTACACTTTTAGTGGTCAAATCTGGATGTCTTATTGTTTTGGACGTAATTTATAATTACCTACAAATATACCCACAAATGAATATGTGTCCGAGGTGAACATTGTGTCTGAGGTGAACATTTGATAAATTCTAAAGTATAATTTAATGAAAATCCATTTAAAAAGTATGGAATCTTCCATTGAGGTTTGGCATTTTCTATTCTTTGAAATTCAGCAGGTCAGATTTATTCTCACCTTTTCAGGCAGCTTAGTCTTTTATCAATTTAAATATTTTTTTATCTCAGTGAAATAATCCATGGGTAAAATAGAATAAAATAAAGCATTTTAATATTTACAATGCACTAGTGTTCCCAAAGATTTTGAAAAGACTAATAGGTAGAAGGAAATGAACAAATTTTGAAAACAAGAATAAAGCAATGACTTGTTGATCTGAATGTATGGGGCATTGAAAAAGAAAAGTTCCTAAACATGTGTAACCCAGTTCTAACATTGATGAGGTGAAAGCCCTTCTATAATTGAGAAGAAAACACATCACATTTTAGGTCCTCTGGTATTGATGTGTATGTATCAAAATTGACTACAGAATTGTTTGTGTCTTAACTTTTATCTTTTAACAAGAGAAGAAAAGAGATTTTTTTTTTTTGCTGAGACTAATATATTTATTTTTATTTTGGAAATTGGTAATATTTACATTATTTCCTTTCTTGAGTCTTCATAAATGGGAGGAAAAAAGTCAGTGGTTGGATTGCAACTGAATTAAAGTTTTTCACTGTTTCGGAAAGCTGTAGCAAGATTTATTTGGAAACTTTATCGTAGGACTGTGATTTAATTTTTGCTTTTTTGCTTTTATATTTTATTTAAGCTGTCAAACAAGCCATGCCAAAAGCCATAGAGGATCATCAGATTATCATTGCAAAGGCTAAGTAAGTAAACTACTGAAAGTTTAATTTGTTTTGTTTGTCTTGTATTGTTTTGTTGTTTATTGTAACGTCTGTTTTCATATAATTTTTTTTTCTCTGAACTAATGACAACCGGAATTGTAACCATGTTGTAAAAATCAACTGTTTACTAGATTTTCAATCATCAGAAGCTTTCAAAACCTAACAAAAGACAACACATGCCAATTCTCTTGGGGTTTTTGTTTATTTGTTGTTTTTTTTTGGTTTCTTTTACATTTGATTGTCCACACTCTTATTTCAGAAATTTATCACTGATCCCTTTTTCTTTTCTTTTTCTTTTTAATTGCTTAGCTTACAACTGCTAACTTTTCCATGTCAGAATTCTTTGCTGTGTAGTTACTGCAGTCATTAGAGTATGAGTTGCTTTTTCCTATTCCGATATACACAATGGAAAGCAAACCCTTTTATTTTACTTTCTTTTAAAAAATTATTACTTTAAAAAGAATTAATTGATTATTACTATTAATATTTTTGTTACTTTTTTTTCAGACTTGAAGCCAAACCAAATGGTGCTGACACTCCCACGGAAGATGCTGCCACAGAGAGTGATGAAGATGAAAATAAAACAACTGACACAAAGAAGACCAGGATGCCAAGACGAAAGTTTTCATGGAGTCCTGAAATCATGTAAATATCTGATCACTTTGGTCACAGGGTCATGGTGTTGGTGATATTCCATTGAAAATAATAAAAAAATTAATTCCCTCCGTATTGCAATAGATAGGTGTCAGTTTTCCAGATTGTTCTAATGCTACTATCATGGAATTGGAAATATTTCCAAAGTAAGAAATTTCCAGTTTCAGTTCAGGAAAAAATTATAATGATAACAATACAGTGGTCCCTTCCTAGGATGGGCAAAATCTAAGAGTTTCGGCTGCTGTTAATACAATACTCATTGTACTCTGGCATGCTCTCGGGTGAAGCCAAAAAGCATGCTAGAATCCTAGCGTGTCGAAATCTCATTCCAAAGGAGGTAATGATTTATTATAAAGATAAAATTGTTTGAATTTATTGCTGTTTTAAAATTTTTTAAATAGAGATTTTGTTTGAATTCATTACTGTTTTGAAATTTTTATCAGATATTGTAAATAGAATTTTACCAATTTTTGTATTTGTGAATATGTTATATGATATTTTGATAGAGCGAGATGCCACGACGTTGATGAATAAACCTTTTGGTATTTTTAAATGGAAGAATCAGTAAATTTTATTGTATCTATTGCAAACAACAGAAAAAAAAATATCATCTTCATTTGCACTGATGATGTGGAAGGTATCTTTAAACTCTGAAATCAAATAGTTTTTCTGTAATTTTTTAAAGTAATTTTTTTCTCAACATTTTCTCTTTTTGCATGACTGTTCCAGTGAATTGTTTTTAAAAGTTGTTGACGTGAAAATGAGCGTTTATAGCCTGATGAAAACCAAGTCCCAAACACCAGATGAATATTTGAAGGCATTTTTGGAAGCAGAGGTCAAACCAATTTGGCCCAACAATTGGATGAACACCAGGTACTGCTTTGGGAATTTTTTCTCATTTTTCTTTAGCCTATTTGAACAACTCTACACATGATTGATGTATCAGGAATTAATAGATGCACAAGAGCTGTCACAAACTGTAACATCTCTTTTCCAGATATGAAGGAGGATGTATTAAATATTTTGTAAATTTCATACATGCCGAATCTTACGAATATTTCGTAATTTTACAAATTTTAGACAAATTTCATAGCCAAATACGAAATTTTATGGAAAATTACGAATTTTTAATTCTTAGTACTACTACTACTACTACTACTACTACTACTACTACTACTACTACTACTACTACTACTACTACTACTACTACTACTACTACTACTACTACTACTACTACTACTACTACTACTACTACTATTACTACTACTATAATAATGATGATGATAATAATAATAATATTGTGGTTGTTCATACAAAATTTCAGAAATTACGAATTTCCTTGTCAAATTACTAAAAATTGACATTAAAATGACTAAATTTGAAGTTTTCAATTTGGCAAGTCTGAAATTTTCACATTTCCAGGCCTGCCACTAAAACAGCTAAATCTGGGTTATTCAGATTTTCGTGAGCCATTTGACATTAAATGATACAAAGAAATGAATAGAGACCCCTCACTAGTTTTCCTTAAAATGTCCTTAAATGTATTATGTTTCTACTGGGTGGTAATTGTATTCAACACTTCTCTTGAAAGTAAGTAAAAATAAGAAGAAATAAAATTGAGATAGCAAGTAATTCATTTATCAACCAGTTGAGTACAGTCTTTGAAAACATAAAATCTTGTTAGAAAACAACTGTTTTTTTACTGTCAATCATGTCATATGGCTTATCTCTCTTATTCTGAAAGAATAAAGATTAATATCAGTAATTCATCAATGCTACGATACTTTTAGCTCAATGCTACGATACTTTTAGCTCATTATTTGATGGAATTTGCTATAGACTGACGTCCTATCCAAAGGGTAGCAAGCAATTGCTACTGTCTGTTTCACATTATAGAAATTGGGATAAACTCTGGCTCCATGGGCCTAATGGCTCTGAAAGACTACTACTTTACTTTTTGTATTTAGTGATCAATGTTTCATTCTATCCAATTTTTTTGTGTATAGTATTGATAAGGTAATGTGAAGACAACTATTTTTATTATAGCACTGTACGGGATTATCAATGTTACATTTTCTCATTTTATCCATTTTCCTTTTAATAACTGTACAATAAGTGGAAGGTAACGTGAAGGGAATATACTTCAAAGATCTCTTGTAATTTATTTTAATATTCTTTCAATTATTTCATTTTCAGAGCATTGTTGAAGCTTCATAGAGAGGAAACTGCTAAGAGGTAAGGAACTATTTTTCAACATTTATGGCTTCAACTCTTTGTGTCTAATTTTTTTTTTAAATTCAAAATATTAAAAACCATTGTTGAATATAAATGATTGAATAATAAAAGTTTTAAAACAATTGTTGAACTATTTTACAATTTTTAATTTTTTATTATTTTATTCAAGTGATATTTACTCATTTTAAAAAGCCAATGAAATTGTGTAACTCTCGGTTTGTTTGTTTTTCAGGGGAAAATCGAAGAAAACCCTCAGTGGAAAAACTTCTCCAGTTCCCACATCTGATTCAGTTAACACGAATCAGCTGTCATTGGCTAAAAAGGATGGTACCATGGAAATCAACAAAAAAATTGGTGGTGCTGAAGAAACAATGAGAAGCAACACTTCTATTACAGATGATATCATTGAAATATCGAGCATAATTGACGATGATGTCGAAGAAAAGCAAAATGTTGTCATAACCCTCCCGGATTCAGATGCAAAATCCTCTCTTTCCAATATCAACGTTCAGCAAGCTCAGTCTCGTTCCTCCTCTCTTCCTTCTAGCGCTGGACTCCCAGTCCTCCCTTCTTCTTCTAATACTCCACTCAATCAGGTTAAACCCGAGTCCAAAGCAATCCCAAATAAATCATCGTCTTCATCCGGTCCAGTCAGTGACCATTTATATAATGCTGTTAAAAAATTACCTGACAAAACTGGAACAGGAAATAAATCATCTTCACCAATCGTTGTGGCGGAATCTCCAAAAATGCAAGCGACACCCATGAGGTTAGGCACTGTGATCTCAACTCCTATTCCCAAAGCCGCTTCCACTCCAGTTTTAACTGGGTCCAATGTGGTGAGTATTGCCTTTCACTGTATTTTAACATGACCCATCAAGCAGGTATTTCTTGGTGCTAAGAGATTTAGTACTAAATTGGAAAACTCAGAAATATTCATATTTGATCTCTCCTTATGGATCTAACAGTATGGTTAGAAATTTTAGTTTAAATGCTTTTAAAAAGTCCAACATTGTGTCAGAGTTCATTATTTGACATCAAATTTTATAATTTTTTTGGAACAACATGTCCTAGAGTCCCCATTAGTGACTGTCCCCTTTTTTCTGCAAAAATGATACCTGTAATAATTTGATTCTCAATATTTGGTCATTCAGAAGGAGATGCGAATACAGTATTTTACCATTTTAAACATCGAACAATAGTCATGTAATATACTTTAGATAGTGGGGAATACAGTTGAATTATGCTTTTCAAGCAACTGTCTCTATTTTCTCTTCCTCTATTTCCTGAATAAAAAAGCAAAAAGCTAAGGCAGAAGATGACAAAGATTAAATTTCTTAGATATTTTATTGGATGTAATATTTCACATGATTTCTAATTTCAAAACAAATTGTGTCCTCAGACTACTTCCTCTACCTCTCTCAACAACCGGTCATTCCTGCAAGCTTTGGACCCTCCAAAACTCCAGAAAGAAGGGCCACTCCCATCCAAGCCACATGTTTCCCTATTGTCGCCACAACAGCAGCAGAATAAATCTACTGGTAGTAATATAATGAATGCTGTATTACAGGCGTATCAGCCACAACAGAAACAACAACAGAAAAAAAATCAATTTTCATCATTATCTTTACCATCTTCATCATCATCACCTCAAATTAGAAACAACAGCAACACCATACAATCTTCTATTAAATCAGGCAGCAGTTTGACATCATATCAACAGCAGCAACAGCAGAAAATCCGTCCATCAAAGGAAACAAAATTGACTCCTATGCAACAAAAAAATACAGCACCCTACCCTGCTTCCAATAAAGACCCACAGCATCCTACTATAAATTCAAATTCTATACCAAAAGCAGCAATGGTGGCATCCAAGCAATCCATACCAATTTCAGTTACCAAGGGGGGAAATACAACGGCCTCTCAGGCAGCCCACCTTGGCAATAATAAATCATTGCTGACAAACCAACAGAGGCAGCCAGAACAAATCATTCATCCATCTCCTGCATTGCAACCACAGCAGCAAAAACAAAAACAATTTCAAGGTGTGAAATCTTTTCAATCCCAAGCTACCATAGTCTCACCTCCCAATTCACAACCAGCAAATAGAAAATCTAGCCCTACGCCTGCTGTTGCTTCTAGTAATAATACCTCACCCTTAAGCATTGGCGGGATGGCCAAGCAATCTCCACTGAGACAGCAACAAAAGTCTTCTCAGTCATCCTCAAACTATTTACCTTCCAAGAATAATCAGTTTTTACTGAACAACAAATCTAGCCCTGTGAATATCTTACAATCATCGTCATCTTCTTTGTCAATTCCTGCAGGATCGCAAGTCAAATCGGGCATTGTATTGGGTACCTCATTATCAAAGTTTAAACCACAAAGCAATTCTAACACCAATCGTAATAATACCAATACCAATTCAA
Organism: Berghia stephanieae; assembly: GCF_034508935.2. NCBI lineage: Eukaryota > Metazoa > Mollusca > Gastropoda > Nudibranchia > Aeolidiidae > Berghia > Berghia stephanieae. The sequence goes on from NC_088363.1 coordinate 25,752,688, forward strand.
CAACCAAACCATTGTCTATCCAAACCTCAATGCTGTCATCGGCCAGTATTTCCCCAACATCGATTTTTTCGGTGTCCAGAACAAGCACCCCATCCCCTCAAAAGTCCCCAGGGTCCCCAGGCACTACAGCAACATCGTTATATGATCAAATCCAGTCACAGATATTAAACCAGGAAGCCACTCAGGAGCAGGGGTTGAAGGTGTTGGCTATGGCTATGAATATAGAAGGAAAGCCTAAATTAGGTAGGGAGGTTTTCTATTAATGATGTCATCATCTCATTATCATCTACTACTACTACTAACACTACTACTACTTGAGCTTTATATAACATAATATCGACTAAACATGCTCAAATTGCTTTACAGGGGGTCTCTGGCCAACAGCAAAACACTTAACGTGTAGGATGTTACAAGACGCCTGTGGGGTGATATTACAATTTTTTCAGACAGAGACAACGGCCAGGTACTCATTTTACACCCGAGTACGATGAGAGAATGTGAGTAAAGAGCTTTTTCCAAGGACTCAACTATGCGCCAAGTGAGGCTCAAACCCAGGACCTTCCAATCCGAGGGCAAGTGTCATACCACAAGACCACATAGCCGCACTAACTACTAACACAACAACCACTACTACTACCATTATTATTATTATTATTGTCTGGGTTCGAATAGCTCAGTTGGTAGAGCACTCCCTTCACACACAAAGGGACTCAGATCAATCCTGGGTGAATTTGAGATTTTTTTTCTGACACTCTCCCCTCCATCGAACATGGGATTTGGACCTGTACTTTGTAGTAGAAAAGCATCCTATCCAAAGGGTGGCAAGCAATTTCTATTGTCGTTTCATGCTTTAGAAACTGAGATAAACTCTCTCTCTCTCTCTCTCTCTCTCTCTCTCTCTCTCTCTCTCTCTCTCTCTCTCTCTCTCTCTCTCTCTCTCTCTCTCTCTCTCTCTCTCTCATGAGTGTATGTGTAAATAACTGCTTGAATGTCACTGCACTAGTCATATCTTCACTCTCGTTAAGGGTAATCCAATCAAAATGGAGTTAATAGGAATCATTGACAAAGTGACAAAAACAAAGAAGGTTTAGGAGACAAAGTGTAGTCTTAAATCATAACTCGTTGGAAATAAATGGTTGATGAATTTATGTGAACTTAGCTTTGATATAGTGAAATTTAAATTTTAATATTTCTTAACTGCTATGTCATGTTTGTAACATGTTATATACTGCATTATTCATCTAATATATATCCTTTTTAAAAATTATTATTCAGGACAAGGCAGCAACCAGAGTCCAGTTGGTAAATACAATTGAAACGTTTTCTGAATTATGTGTTTATTGTTCTTCAAACCATTGTTGATCATTTGAAATTTAGCAGATAAGAATGTGATGTGCTTAGAGTTTTATGTGATGCATTGTTGACTATGAATGGGGACGATCTATATTATTCTTCCATGCGTTTGAGTCATTGGTTACATTGAAAAATGTGCTAAAAATGACCTTCATACTTAAAATTGTTCACCGTTTTATGACTATCCAACATCACATTTGGTCATTTTGTTCAGATTGACCCATGAATATGTTTAAAACACTCATAACAATGAGTGTGTTTACATTTATTAAGAAATATCCAATAACTGGACTGCAAAAAATCATGATTGATGACTTTGTTAGACGAAAAATTGGATATAGATCGCTCCCATTGATTAAATGTTACTAGAAAGGGAGAAAATTATTTGTATTGTACTTGAAATATTACTTAACATATTTTTAACAGATTGTTTAATTAATGTATAGCCCCAGGGTCATTTGAGCTTCCATGGTGGACAGAGAGGTCACTTTTGCTGTGTCTTCTATCCCCCTATATCTTTTACAGTTTGTCATTTATCTTTTTTGTGGAATGAGATAAGTTGGTTTTGTCCTGCCCTTGGCTGGATTCCATGACTGTGAGGGAAACAGTTGAATGTAGTGTATTAGTTTTGGTAAATATTTTTTTTGTCTTGTAAATCATCTCTCTGATGTGTAGTGTTCTAGTTTTGCATTTTGAATACAATAATTTAAGTTTATTTCTCTTAGTGGGGGCCCTGAGCTTGTTCTTGGATGGGACTTTTATGTGATTTCAAACTGACATGTTGATAGTTGGCACTTGGAATCTACTTCTATTTCCTATTAGAACTATCCTTCGGATGCGTTTAATTGTAAATCTAAAATGTTTTTAAATATTCCATTTTCTTCCTTTTTACGCTTGCTGAAATGACCTAAAAGTGTCTCTAGCACTGTACAACCCACTTAATGGGAAACTGTGTACATCAAAATGAACCAAAGAAAACAACAACCAAAAAAAGAAAGAAAAGGAAACAAATAGGCAAGAAAAACTATGTCTTTTTCCTTGCCAGATCCTCACCAGCTAGTGTTATAATCTGATAGTAATCTTACAGAGAGAATGGTATTAATGCCTTCAGAAACCGTGACAGAGAAGTAGAAACTTTTCTTCTACCTTTTTCAAAGAAATTATTTTTATGGCTTAATCTTGGGGGCTGGTCAAAAGTTGGTTGTTATCCACCATCTCTTTATCTTTACTGGCAATTATTTTCTCAAGTAGGGCTTCTTATTTATTTGGAAGACTTATAGTTTTGGTTTTATTTTGTCAACAACTTCTATTTGACAATCAATCTCTTCCTGGAAACTGTTATTTGCTATCTTCAATTCATGAAAATAAAAAGATTTTTCCAAAACATTTGCTTTAGCTGGAGAGTCAACACCGCTTTCCCGTGGATTGATTAGTTCATTCTTGTCTCAATGATAAGAACTCTTCTGTTTTCAGAAATTTGCGGTAATTAATTAGTCATTGATTTCTCGAATCATGTTATGGTATTTTATCATTGTTATCATGATGCTTGACATTTCATATAAATCCATATATGATGCTTTTATTAATTAAGGGCTAACTGTAGTTTTCCAAATTGCCCTCCCTCCGCCGCCTCCCCCCCCCCCCCTCTCAAAAAAAGGAAAATGATAATAATGATAGATAATAACAATTATTGTTATTATTATTATTAGTAGTAGTAGTAGTAGTAGTAGTTGTAATAGTAATAGTAGTAGTAGTAGTAGCAGAGCACTTACTTAATCATTGTGTACAAGATGCTAGATGGGGGCTTTCTGACTCCCTATGTTGGACAGAGATGTCTATTTCTGTGTCTTCTATCCCACATATCTGATCACCTTTTCCTTGTAAATCATCTCTGTTATGTACTACTAATAAAGTGATTCGTTTTTAATACACTGCACTTTGTAAGAATTTTTAAATGTATCCTTCATAGCAGAATCCTTGATTTGGGCCTATATGGGACTTTTTTTAAGGTGATGTCAGAATTGGCTCATTGATGGATTTTTCGTGGAATCTTCTGTTCCCTATTTGAACCAGCCCCAATTGTTTCTTTTAACATTTACAACTTTTCTCCTATCATCTTCCTTTTTACTGGTGCTGAAGTATCGTAAAAACTGAAAAGATTATCTGAATGAAATGAGGTTGTGATTATCTGATGGTGGTTGGACAATCTGTCAATGGTGTCTAAAGAATTTAAATAATAATAATAATGATGATGATACCACTACTTTTACTACTACTACTACTACTACTACTACTACTACTACTACTACTACTACTACTACTACTGATACTACCACTACTACAACTACTACTACTACTAATACTACTACTACTACTACTACGACTACCACCACCATTACTATGACACTATCTAATTTCGTCTTTGCGATTCTTCTGTTATGCAGAACTTTCGTGGCAAGGGATGTAAGTACCATCAACATTTTTTGTGTATGGTTTGTATATATGTGTGTGTGTGTGTTTGTATGTGTGTGTGTGTGTGCGTGCGTGTTAAGTTGTTCCAATTCATCCTGGTTTTTAAATCCTTATCAATTCTTGATCATTATGTTTACTACTTCAGGCAGCTTTTATCGCCACAAATTGAATGACAGACAAAAATTGTTGCCATATCTATGCAATGTATTAGATTTATTCTAGCAAGGCTTATATTGATTTTGTCTAAAAATAATTTGGATTTTCGTTCTAGCCTGCATCAATATTTATCTTTTGTTATTTTGCAATTTCTTTCCACTGTATCATAATACTCTCAATTCTTTTAAGTTTTTGCATGTAATTTGTATTAAAAGGGAGATGATTAATTCAAAACCTGTATGTATCAATGATATCTTTGTAAATTATCCCGATGATATTACTTATGTGTATTGTACAGACTTGACAACATTAAATGAGATTTGTTGATGCTGAGGTTGTGAGTAAATTCATTTCATTGTACTTGTAAAAAAAAATTCACCCAAGATGTCATATAGTTCTTTAAACAAAAAACAAAAACCCAAAACAAACACAAGAATAAAAGTTATTAAAAAACAACAAAATTTAAGGTAAAATCAGATGTGTAGTAAATAGCGCATTCTTTTATTTCATATTACAAATAATAAGACTATTACGACTAAACAGATTTTAAGGGGGGACTTGATCATTGTAATAGTAAGCTGCCTGCCCAACAATTCTCAACCTCATGCCTATAAATACAATGAGTAGACAATCTCTGTAAATGAGAGGTTGATTAAGGCTATTGGAAGGGTCTACTGAATTATAATTCCTTGAAAAGAATACACAAACGTGTGGTCAATAATAATAAATTGTATTATATACTCAAAATTGATTAGCATTTGTTGTGATTGGGAATGATCACATTACAAATTGGTTCTAATTTTACAATAAGGAGGACAACATTTGGTACTTGTTTTGTCTCATTACATTACTTCTCAATAAAATTTTACAAAGAAAAATAAATAAATAAAATTCCCTTATTAATCCCAAAGGGGAAATTTCTCATTAGGGTCTATTCCAAGGGAAGACTGGAATAACCCAGGCATCAACCGCAATGCAGCACTGCAAACTGAACTAGGGCAAAGTGACTTGCTCAAGGCCACACAACACAGCGGGTATTAGAACTTGTTACCTTTCAGGTGTGAAGCAAAGACTACAGCTAAGCCACACTGCCACCCCCCCCCCCCCCCCCCCCCCCCCCCACCCCCCACCTCTTAACGTGTTCTCTTTAAAATCTCTTTATTTTTATCCTTGTCTTTTTTCTTATAAATGAATTGAATGTATTTTTTTTTTGTAGAGATTAAATGCAGAGGACTGGAAAACTGGACAAAAGGGTACAATTTTGCTGGTACTGGATTACTTTGCTAGAAATAATATGATCTAAACTAATATGATCACGTAGAACTGCTCACGAGTACTGTAAACTTCAGTAATCATTTTGAGACAAAGGGGCCATATCTTTCCCCTCGCAATAGAATTTTCTTCCTCACAGATAGTGAAAAAGGGGTTTTCTTGTTCTTTCCATGTTTTTATTTGCACCACTCTCAATTCGCTGACTTGAAATGAGACAACTTGTGTTTTGTCCTAGTCCTAGAGAGGCATTTTGTCAAATGTATAGGTCAATCTAGTCCAATCTATTTCTGCAGTTTAAACCTCCTTTGTCTGACCTTTTCTTTGATGCTAAAATGGTCAAATTAATTTCTCTGGCCTAATAGTTTTATTTTATTTTTTTTATTAATATATTTTTAAAAATTGGGGGTGGGGGGGCTGATAAGTCTTATCGAAGTATCATTAAACTACAGAACTGGGTGGGGTCAATTAACCTCCCGTGGTGGGTGAGGTGATCACTGATACTGGTCCTATCTCCGGTATAGTTGGGGCCTATTAGTTTTGAGGGATTTTTTTCCCCATGTAAATCATCTCTTTATTGTGTAATGTTCTAATTTTTGTTTTGTGTATTTTGTAAACATTTGAGTTTATTCTTCTTTGTGGGATGCTGCGCTTGTGTCTGGATGGGACTTTTGGGTAATCTCACTTGATAGTTTGCTCTTGGAATCTAATTCACTATTTGATCCAATCCCCTTTGTCTTACTTTTTCACTGGGTGTGGTTCCTGACCTCCCATAGTGGGCAGGGAGGTACTTACTGTGTCTTTTATCCCCCTTTCTGTTTTCCAACTTGCTTTCTGTCTTTGTCTTGGAATGATATTACTTGGTTTTGTTCTGACCCTGGGCGGATACCCTGCCTGAGAGGGAAACAGTTAAATGTAAAGTTAGTTTTGGGAGATGATATTTTTTCCCATGGAAATCATCTCTCTGTTTTGCACTGTATTATGTTTTGTTTACAAATTATTTATGATTTGTAAACATTTGAGTGCGTTCCTCTTAGTGGGGACCTGTGCTTGTGTCTGGATGAGACTTTAGGAGATCTCAAGCTAAGTGCTTTGATAGTGTGCTCTTGGAATCTACATCTGTTTCCTATTTGAACCATTTCCCCTTTGTCTTACCTTTTCTTGGTTTTTAATGGTAGTTATAGAACTTATTACTATCCCATTTTCTTCCTTTTTACTGGCTTTAATATGACCTTAAAGTGTTGCAAGCGCCGTAAAAACAAAACTTACTTTTTCTGTCTCATACTCCTTTTTACTGTTGGTGATATGACTTTAATGTGTCGCAAGCCCTGCAAAACCCTTAAAAACAACACCCCCCCCCCCCCCCCCCCCCCTTCCCCTTCACAAACTCATAGAAACAAACAGGATTTTTCTCCCCTTGCCAATGTCCAATGAGCAAGATTATCTAATTACTTTGCACCTAAGAGACAAGCTTGTATAATGTCGCAGAAATGTTCCATGAGTGGATTATTTAAAAGGAATAAAATTACAATAGCAAAATTGTATCTCATGTTAATGGGGATTTCCAATTATGAATTCATTTTGATTTCTTGATGACTTAATTGTAATGAATTTATTGTAGTTACTACAACTACTGTGAATTAAATGGCATGTTTTCTTGTTGATTTTCACAATAATTCATTGATAAATGATAATTGGATGAATTTTAATGAAATAAAAATAGAAATTATTTGTGAATTTTTCTAACTATTTTATGTGTGGATTTTATTCATATTAAATTCATTTGAACGCAGACTGCTGGCTGGGTGGGGTTCCTGGCCTCCCATAGTGGGCAGGGTGGCACTTACTATGTCTTCTATCCCCCTATATGTTTTCCAATTTGCTTTCTGTCTTGGTCTTGGAATGAGATTACTTGGTTTGGCTCTGGCCCTGGCCGTAGTGCTTGGCTGGGAGGGAAACAGTCAAATGCATAGTTATTGTTTCGGGAAATGATATTTTTTTCCTTGTAAATCATCTCTCTGTTATGTATTATTATGTTTGTTTGAATGTATAATGTAAACATTTGAGTGTATTCCTCTTAGTGGGGTCTTGTGCTGGTGTCTGGATGAGACATTTAGGTGATCTCGAACTAAGTACACTGATAGTGTGCACTTGGAATCTACATCTATTCCCTATTTGAACCACTCCCCTTTGTCTTACTTTTATCCTCAAATCCTTTTTTACTGTACATCTAGAATCTTTTCACTATCCAATTTTCTTCCTTTTTACTGGCGCTGACATGACCTAAATGTGTTGCAAGCGCCGTAAAACCCTTAAAAACAAACAAAAACAAGCAGACAACTGGTATGGAATTTTATCCAGCTTTATGTCCCTTTCAAGTGTTTTCTGTTCTTGTCTTGGAGCAAGACCCCATGAAAAGTTTGCCAAGACTAATTGGCGGGTGGTTGGATGGGAGCATCACCCTTGAATCATATACCTGATGTTCTCATGGGTGTACGATCCGATAGTGATGTCGTTTCTTCTTCTTTTTACTAGCCTATCCTGCTTCTTTGGTTTGTGATTGTATTTTTGACAGGGGATATTTTTTTTTTCTGTAAATCTTCTGCCTGTTTGTTCTTGGTTATTTATAATTTAGCTTATGATATCTTTAGGTTATGATTTTGATTTACATTTGTACTATTTTTGTTAGATTGCTTGTTTTTTTGTTTCAGCGGTCTCTCATATAACCTCAATTGTGTTGGAAGAGACCTAAAGCAACAAACAAGACTAATTGCGAATGACGGAGATTGTCATATGTAAGCGTATGTGTGTTATAGGAGAGATAGTTTATTTTATTCTAAATCATCTTTGAATGACTGTGTATTAAGATCAGAATAATGAATAAGAATATTTAAGTATGAATTCCATACAATCCTTTGACCTCCCATGGTGAGCAGGAGATCACTTGCTGTGTCTTTTATTCCCTAATTATATGTTATAAGTTGCTTTCTGTATTTGTCATTCCAAGACAAAGACAGAAAGCAATTGGAAAATAAATATAGGTGGATAGAAGACACAATAAGTACCTCCCTGCCCACTATAGGAGGTCGGGAACCCCATCCAGAGGGATGATTTACAAAGTTTAAAAAATATCAATCATGAAAAGATTAATCCACGCAACTGATTCTTCTTAGCAAAAGAACTCCAAGTACAGTGAAACCCATGGATAACAATATCGCCGGGGACCAGAAAATTATATTATTCAGGACTCTTCACTCCGGGATTTTCAAGTTGGCGGGAAAAGGGGACATGGTAAGACCTGGTAGTAAAACAATACGGTGCACATACCAGTGCCTGTAATAAGACATCCCTACCACATTAGAATATGTATTTTTCATGTTGACAAAGGTTTTACTAGTATCACTTTCTATGTGTGGCTATGTGGTCTTGTGGTATGACACTTGCTTTCGGATCGGAAGGTCCTGGGTTCCAGCCTTGCTCTGCGCATAGTTGAGTCCTTGGAAAAGGCTCTTTATTCACATTCTCTCACCGAACTCAGGTGTAAAATGAGTACCTGACCGTCAACAGCATTGTCTTTGTTGAAAATAAAATGTAATATCGCCTCGCGTCTCGTTTTACATGTTGCTGTTAGTCAGGGACCCTTTGTAAAGTGTTTTGAGCACGTTTAGTTGATATTGCGCTATATAAAAGCTCAAGTTTCTCTCTCCAATGTGTAGTGTCTTTGTTTTCATTGTAAATAGTGCTCAGCCGATTCATCACAGGCCTCTTTAAAGACAACATGAAATTGATTAATTAAGGAGCACTCACTGGTATAATATAAAGATCTGATAAAATGTGTCAGACACTTGTTTCATAAACATTTTTTTAAAGACAACGCCATGTTGCTGTTTAAATCTTTTGAGCTAACCATTGCTCGTTTGAAAATCTGCTACTCCAAGCTTGTCCGCAATAATTTTTGCCTGCTCGCAGATGATAGGACCAGAAGTCGGTGCATTTGACTATGCCAAAAGATATTTTCTGTAACATTCGTCACAAAAATAATCCAACACTGAAGTCATTTTGAAAAAAATAACTAATGACAAAACTCGTTTTGTTTTTGTTTTTTAAGGGTTTTACAGCGCTTGCTACACATTTAAGGTAATATCAGCGCCAGTAAAAACGAAAATAGGATTGTAAAAAGCTCTAGAGTTACAATTAGAGACCCAAGACAAAGGGGAATTAGTTCAAATAGGGAACAGATGTAGATTCCAAGAGCACACTATCAGTGTACTTAATTTGAGACCACCTATATGTCTCATCCTGACACAAACACAGGTCCACACTAAGAGGATTACACTCAAATGTTTTCAAAAAGATTGGTGCATAAACGAGAAATGATTTACAAGTGGAAAAAATATAAACGAGAAATGATTTACAAGTGGAAAAAATATAATCTCCCAAAACTCTGCATTTGACTGTTTCCCTCCCAGTCTGGGACAGGACATAACCAAGTAATCTCATTCCAAGACAAAGACAGAAAGCGTATTGGAAAACATATAGGGGGATAGAAGACACAGTAAGTGCCTCCCTGCCCACTATTGTAGGTCAGGAACCCCATCCAGAAAACTCATTTTCTTCAGTGTGACATCTCATTGACAGGAAAAGGAGTCTTTATTGGCTAAGAAGACAAGATAAATGTTGATCGAACACGTGAGGCTAGACCGTATCAACTGCCGTTGATTGCTATATCAATGTCGCAAAACAGGGGTTTTACTAAAATGTATGTCGCTATTTTCTGGTGATTATTACTTATTGCATATAGCCAAAAAATTGGGCCCAGAGGTCAATGTTGCTATCCAGGGGTTGTCTTTATCCAGAAGTTGCACTATAGAACCCAGGCAAAATCAAATGGACACAAAGTTATATAGAAAGGACAAAATATGATAAAGGGGGGTGGGAGAATTGACCATGAGTGTTACCAGCACTGATAAACTCGATTTCAATTCATATTTAACTGTGCTATAATCTTAATCACTAAATGACTTGCATAGCGGTGTCACAAGCACTGTTAGACAAAAGCAAAAACATAAACAATTCTGAACCAAGCAAATTTCACTAACTTTTATTCATTACACCATTGCTATCATTACCAATTCATAAAAAGTCAATGTTAAAGGTTATTTTAAAAGCAGTGAATGCAATTTGTATGAAAATATGTACAAAATAGTAATTCATGAAAGAATCTAAATAAAAGTAAAAAGTTATGTAATTTGACCTCAAAAACAAAAAGAGGAATGATAGTGATAATAGATGATGATGGTGATTTTTTATTTTTGTTTTTAAGGGTTTTACTGCGCTTGCAACACATTTAGGTCATATAAGCGCCAGTAAAAAGGAAGAAAATGGGATAGTAAAAAGCTCTATAATTACAATTAAAACACCCAAGAAAAAGTAAGACAAAGGGAAATGGGTTTAAATAGGGAACACGTAGATTCCAAGAGCATACCACCATCAATGTACTTAGTTTGAGATGACATAAATGTCTCATCCTGACACAAACACATGCCCCCACTAAGAGGAACACACATGTTTACAAAGCATATAAAATTAAAATTAAAATACAGTGCATAACAGAGAGATTGTTTACAAGACAAAAAATATAATCTCCCAAAACTAAGTATACATTTGACTTTGACTTTATCTTCCATCTAGGGCATCCGACCAGGGCCAGGATAAAATCAAGTTATCTCATTCCAAGACAAAGATGGAAAGCATGTTGGAAAACAGTATAGGGGGATAGAAGACTCATAGGTGCCTCCCTGCCCACTATGGGAAATCAGGATCCCCACCCAGGATTAATGTGATGATGATGACAATCACAACAAGTATGATGATTATGATGAAAATAACTACTGTCCAAAGATTTATGAATTCAATATTTTCAATTACATATTATATCTAATACAGGTAAGTACTAATACATTATTCTATATTGTACATTTATCCTCAGTGCTGTCTATCTAAAGGCAATAATAAATAATATTTCCAAATAAAGAAATAAAATGTTGACTACAATAGTTCTAAAAGACTAATTTTCATAAGGTTTTGACTTATTAACTGCTTTGATGCTTTATACTCTTTATGCGTCTATGCGGTATTGTGGTATGACACTCGCCTTCAGATCGAAAGGTCCTGGGTTTGAGTCCCACTTTGACCAGTGCATAGTTGAGTTCTTGGAAAAGGCTCTTTTCTCACATTCTCTCACCATACTCAGTACAATATGAGTACCTGAACCTGGCTGTTGGTAGCGTTTCTCTGTCGGAAAAAATTGTAATATCACCTACCAGGTGTCATGTCTCGCCCTACATGTTACGTTTTGCTGTTGGCCAGGGACCCTTTGTAAAGTGCTTTGAGAATTCTTTAGTGGATATTGCACAATATAAAAACTCATTTTTGTTTTGTTTTTTTGTTTGTTGCTCTCTTTGTTTTGTAATATTTTCCTGGCCTAAGAAGTTTAGATTAATAGTGCTATTAAATTAATTTGCGATTCGTTGTAAAGGAGGCCTATAGCCTTTTGCCTTTCCTAAAGTTTTTTTTTATAAATTTAACGCCATTCTATTCAACTTTTACTTGGAGAGAACTGATATATGTAGTACAAAAATTTTTAATACTTTATTCATCCATACTAAGTTATTTTCTACATCTATGTAGCATTTCAGGACAAATGGAAAACATGAAAAATAATTTTTTTAAAAAAGTACTTTAAAGTGCAATTCAAAAAATTGTATTTGAGAAAAATATAAGAAAACTAGAGACTAGAGATTTCAAATAAATAACAAGAATGAAAGTCTAAGTAAGATATCACATGCTAGTTTATATCACAAGCACGCTTTACCAGCTGTGAGGATGATGTCAGCAGTGACTGCCAAAATATCAATAATAAGAGTAGAATGGAGAGGTAACATTTCTCATTCAGAAATTTAAGAAGCGAATGAAGGGAAGAAATGTGTTTTATTAGTAGTGGCCCTAAAAAACCCATTTATTATTTGAAAAAATGGACCAATTCATGACAAATAAAAAATTGAAAAATTAAAAGAAATTTTTGATTGCTTTTGCTTGTATAATATGTTTTTGTTTTTATTTTTATCAGAGTTTATGGCAGTAGTGACACTTGTAGGTCATTTCAGGGCCAATAAAAAAGGAAGATGTGAGGGGGAAAATTGTAGATCTGAAGTTAAAAGCACAAAAGAAAAAGTCAGACAAAGAAGACTAGCTCAAATAGGGAACAGAGAATTTCACAACTCCATCAATTTGCCCATTTTTTATATTACCTAAAAGTCCCATCCAGACACAAGCAATGGATTCCGCAATGAAGGATACACTTAAATGTTTACAAAGTACGATAAACTCAAAATTTAAAATATAACAGATGGTTTACAAGGAAAATATCTCTCAATAAAAGGAACTATACATTTGACTGCTTCCTTCTAAGCTAAGGATCCCCGCCAGGACCAGGAAAATAAACAATCAATCTCAATCCATAACGATAGCAGAGAACATGGAAATGGAAAAACATTTAAAGCGGATAGATTAGAAGACACAGCAAATGTGACTTCTCTGCTTACAATTGAAGGTCAAAAGACTCCACTTAGCTTGGTCAAATGAATAAATTTGAACATCATTTATTTTATTTCCATAGATTCACCATGCCCAATATGGTTCACAATGCTTGATTTATTTAGCCTAGCTGACAAATGGCGTTCAATTTCTATTTCGTGCACTAAGTTACCTTTAAGCCTCTTTGTTGTAATAGCACTCTTATTATTTGCATCACTGCCATCACTGGTACTTTTCCATCTCAGTCAAGAGAAATTTAATGTGATAAAATCCTTACACAAGTACACAATGTTGGAGTCAGAGTTTTGCAAACTTAGTCATCCATCAACTCGCTTGTCATGCAGAACAGTTCCAAATTGATGAATTAAACTGCTGATTAATTGATACCAATGACAGTAATCATCAGGGGATATTAAAGATTCATATTATATTGCAATATATATTGTTTTTATGGCTTTTTGTGTATTTCTACATGTTGCTCACAAATTGAGCATTTTTATAACATATAGAATTTAACAGATTTTGACGCCTGTTAAATTGTATAGTTTTGTTCACGTTGAAAAAATATAAACATTTATAACGGTCAGTTCCATGATTTCATCATGCTCATTGAGCTTCACAATGCTTCATTTATTCCTCCAGCAGGCCACATGGAACTAAATTCCAAGTTTATTATCAAATTATCAGTTAAGCCCACTCTTTAGAGTATGAACAATAAAATAAGCATTCCATCTCCGGCCAGGTACTCATTCACATCCAGGTCGTGTAGGGTAAAGTCTGTAATGTGCATTTACCAATAAACAAAGTTTTTGGAATCATTGAGTCCCATCTAGTCCCTGATAACATGGAAAAATGCTAAGGACATATTCAATTTTGGATTCATTATGAGTAAGAAGGATTGTCTTGATTCAAGACAGATACAAATCCTGTCGACATGACTTGCCGATACAGATGGACATACTGCTCAGCCTTCTTTGTTTTCTTGGTCAAAAACAGAGTGGAGAATTCATCTCTTGACATCTGGGCAAACTCTTCAAGTCCTTCACCGTAAGTAGCAAGATGTTTCATGAAGTACAATACAAAGTCGAAGCAATTCCATTTGTCCTCATTGTATCTGGTTAATAAGAACAAAAGGGATGATAAAAACTTTAATGAAAACAAAAAACTCTTGAGAACTAAGCACTGGACCATTATCAATTTTAAAAAAATAAACTAATTATGTGCATGAAGTATGTGAATCAGTCCTAAAATGTAAATGCACTCGAGTAGTTTCCTCAACATGGTTTCCTCTAACACTAACACATGGTTTCCTCATACTCATTCAAATAATAATAATAATAATAAGCATATTTCTATAGCGCCTTTCGTCGAAACCTCAAAGAGCAACGTGCTCGATTAAAGCAAGCAACCATTTGCAACATAGCCTGGTACCTTACTGATTATTCATTGCTCTCCCAGATGCTCAAATTGTAAAGTCTAGCAAACAAGATAAAGGTCATTGAATGTAAGTGGCTCAATGACGTTGTTGGTTGTGAGTCATTATATATTTTATTATACCATTATTATTGCTCCTTTAAAAAGACATATTGTATTTCTAAAGAATTCTTTGACAAAAGGGTAAAAAAAGTTAAAGGAAGCTCTAAAATCATTCCAATTAACCTGTGTTCATTCCAATTAACCAGCTGAAATTATATATATATATATATATATATATATATATATATATATATATATATATATATATATATATATATATATATATATATATATATATATATATTGAATCGTGTTTGATACAAATATGGTACGAAAAGTGCTCGACATGTAGTAATGGAGCGAAGTATTATTTTAAAAAATATTTACCACAATGTTTGAGATAGTTTACATTAATGTTTCAGGCTTAATTCGCCATCATCAGGACTGAGTTGTTTTGTTGACTGTTGTTTGTTGAAGTCTTCAACAAAAAACAGTCAATAAAACAACTCAGTCCTGACGATGGCGAATTAAGCCTGAAACATTAATGTAGACTGTCTCAAACATTGTGGTAAATATTTTTAAAAATAATATATATATATATATATATATATATATATATATATATATATATATATATATATATATATATATATATATATATATATACAGTAGAATTACTTTAAACCGAAAATTTGGGGACCTTCTAAACCATTTCGGTTTAAAGACATTTTGGTTTAAAGCAAGTTCCCGTTTTGCAATGTTTTTCAAGGTAGTAACTATTTAAGGAATTTGTTCATTTAATAGTATCATGGGTTTCCATGGAGTTGTTGAATAAATGCCGTCTTCGTAACCATTACATTTTTTTTTTTTTTTTTGTGTTTTAAAAATATTTTTGGGGGTTTTCGTTTTCAATTCAAAATTGTTGAAAGAGTTGAGTTTGGGATGCCGTGTATTTTACATATCTCCATCTTGATCAACTTTTTTTTCATCGATTTCACATAGTATTTTGATTTTAAACTCCAACGTGTAAGCACAGTGCTTTCTTTTAGACATCTTTTAGTAAAATGCAAAGCTAAAATAAGATCGAAAGTTCTTGTGCGATAATTGATAATGAATGATGCGCAGCTACTCAGAGGTGAAGTGAAGTAGAAATGAAAAGGCGTGTAAATGCTAAGCTGTCTACTACACATCTCTCTTTTGTTGAAAAGCCATTAGGTTCAAAGGCTTAATTACATCGAACCCCCCCCCCCCCCCCCCCTCACACACACACATTTAAACGAAGTGGAAATGAAATGGCATGTCAATGGTAAGTTGTCTACCACCCCCCTCCTTATTGTCGTGTTGAAAATCCAGTCAGTTCCAAAGCATCAACACACGAGCAAGAACCTCTCGCTTGCGTGATTCTACACCCCAACCCCCCCTCTATCCTCATTTTTCGCCTGCCAGTCACCCGCTGTCTTCCTTTTCCAGTCTGTGCGATTGTGGTGTTGGCCAAGCCCCAGTGCAGTGATTGAAGTGTTTGCCTACCCCCCTACCCACCCATCACCCTCATCTTATACTTACGCTCTTTATTTAATATCGCCGGGCATTATTACGTGTGGCCTCCTTCCCGAATTTTTGAAGAAAAATAGAGAGAGAAAAAGGGAAGGTGCTCTCAAGTTGTTTCGGTTTAAAGAAAGTCCTGCTTAGAAGTATTTTGGTTCATCGTAAGAATTAGTACAAAGATAATGAAGAAACTAGTACAAGTTATTAAATTCTTTGCGGTTTAAGGTATTTTTTGGTTTAGCTTCTTTCGGTTTAAAGTAATTTTACTGTATATATATATATATCAAATTAAGCAGATCTTCCAATTAAGGAGATGTTCCAACTAAGCGTAATTCCTTTTACCCACTTTGACTGTGTATTCTTGTTACAATGTTGTTTCTCTTTTACTCTTACCTGACTGACTTCCACATTTCTGCATTACTGACTGCTTTTGAAAGACAAGAGTCCCATAAAGACGGAGTTATCACATCAAATTGCACAGTAAGACATTCTGCCCACGGGGGTCCATACTTCAAGCCCATTTCATCAAAGTCATAAATATGACCTGTAAATTTTCAAAATGCAAAAAAGCATGAGAAAAACAATTTTGAATACTCATGCTTAGATTGATTAAAGTAAAGATATAATAAAATAGATAAAAAATATGATGGATGGATGAATGACAGACTGATAGATAAATATAGATTGATAGATAGCTAGATAGATAGATAGCTAGATAGATAGATAGATAGATAGATAGATAGATAGATAGATAGATAGATAGATAGATAGATAGATAGATAAATAGATAGATAGATAGATAGATAGATAGATAGATAGATAGATAGATAGATAGATAGATAGATAGATAGATAGATATAGATAGATAGATAGATAGATAGATAGATAGATAGATAGATAGATAGATAGATAGATATATATATATAGATAGATAGATAGATAGATAGATAGATAGATAGATAGATAGATAGATAGATAGATAGATAGATAGATAGATAGATAGGTAGATAGATAGATAGATAGATAGATAGATAGATAGATAGATAGATAGATAGATAGATAGATAGATAGATAGATAGATAGATAGATAGATAGATAGATAGATAGATAGATAGATAGATAGATAGATAGATAGATAGATAGATAGATAGATAGATAGATACTGATTGATTGACTGATTGATAGATAGATATATAGATACAGTTAGATAGACAGATAGATAAATAGACAGACAGACAGATGGATAGAAGAAGAGGTAGAAGAAGAAGAAGAAGAAGAAGAAGAAGAAGAAGAAGAAGAAGAAGAAGAAGATTAAGAAAAAGAAGAAGAAGAAGAAGAGCAGCAGCAGTAGCATCGTCATCATTATAATCATCATCATCGACGACGACAACAACAGCAACAACAAAAAATAAAAACAGCAAGAATTATTTTTTTAACATGAAGTTATTGACAGTATAAGTATAAACAAAGAAAGAGAAGAAGAGGTGAGAACATGGGTGCCAGCAAGAAGAAGTGATGAAACCTGAAACTAAAATCTCGGCACTTTGCCAAACCTGAAAATGTTCCTATTGAAAATACGGGCTAAACTTTACTCTTATCTCATCACTGTTTTTATACCCTTATTAAATGATTACACAGCAAACATATTGACACAATCAGGAAATAAATTTGATTTTAAAACCAACTTATAATACATAGTGAAATACTCACAGTGCAGTTGTCTCTCTCTAGAGGAGCCAAAGAACAGAGAGAGACAGAGAGTACCAGAGGTACTCCCTCAACATTTTTTGAAAAATTTAGTATTTTACTCAAAACACTGAAACCGGAGGTATTTGACTTCGAGATATCGCGAAACCGGAATTCCGGCATGAACCGGAAAACTGGCACCCATGGGTGAGAAAGAAATGTAAATGTCTATTTAAGAAGGAAAAATGTGGATGCTTACCATTTTTATCTGACACTCCAATGTGAAGATTGCATGTCTGCACATAATTGCTGAAATAGAGTGGAAAGAAGAGAGACAACAGTTTTTACTGCTGATATATATATTCGTTAATAATAACCGAGGATTATTTCAGAAATTGCTATCTAAGGTGAGATGAAAATTGGTATAGTATCGCACCTCAACCTGGGTACCAGGTTTTGAGCCCAACTTCCGCAAAAAAACTTATCCCCTATTTCTCACTTAGCAGCAGTGCACTGCGGCTGATGCCTAAGATATCTCAGTCTTATCTCGAGACAGACCTAAATGAAAATTTCCCCTGAGCATAAATATACATAATCCATTAATTTTTATTTTTATCAATTTTAAAATGCTTGACATATTCATTAAATGTTCTAGTTGAGGACCTACATTTTAAAAAATAGTCCATTATGCGCAAATTTCCCTTGGCTTATTGCTATGCTCAACCCCCTTTGCAATGTATTTACTTCTTGTGGACGACATACAATTAAATTGATAATGACACAAGAAATAATAATAATAATAATAATAACAAGAATGACGCTGACGCCGATAACAATAATAATAATAATAAAAAATAACAATAATAATAATTATAATAACACTAATAATAATATCAATAGCCATCAGGTCAATGGGAGTTTATCCCGGTTTCTATAGCGTGAAATGGACAATAGCCATTACTTGCTACCCTTTGGTTAGTAGATCGCAAAGCACTTTCCACCAGATCTAGTAGACCTAACTTCCCAATCACTGCTGGATGGACTGGGGGGTCTGAAAAAAATCTGGGATCGATCTCAGTCCCTTTGTGTCTAAAGTACATCTGAGCTATCGGGACCTTCATATTACGGGATGACCTAACAAATCAACTATATGGGGGCATAAAATGAATGATGCGCTGTACAAATTAAATATCCTGTGCAACAAATGACTTTTTTCCCAATGGGACTTTTGCCCTTCACTGCTAGGAACTTGTGGAAAGACCCCCCGCCCCCCAAAAAAACAAACAAAAAAACATTTATAAATAAATATCCCCTCACTTAATAAAATCTCCTTGAGTAGGTTTGAGTACAACAGATCTTGTGCATTTCTCAGATGATGTGAAAGGTGATGGAAGGATGTATGGAGGAATCCGGCTCTCAGTGTTTGTTGTATACTGATTACATAGAGGACAAATGTAAGGTATATTGAAACAGATCAAGTCAACATTTTTTCTACAGTGTTGAAAACATTTTAGTGGCTGTGGCAATGCACCATTTGTCAAATTTGTATAGTTCATCATAAAAGGCTGTTATCTCATATAGTTGAAAACTAGTTACGTCTTGGGCGTGGGTTCAGTGAATTGTTGCAAATCAGACGTCTTGATAGAACTTGTCTCAATATAGGGTGCTTCAAAATCAATGTGACATGTTAAAGGAACGAATGGGGTCTGCAACGTTACTTTACGGACTTTGACTTAGAAGAAGCTTGTGCTCGCACAACCTAATTCAGATTCAATTAAACATCACATTCAGCATTTCTTAAACTCTTGTGTCTGTAAAAAAAAGTATAATATTGAGAGAATCTGGGATAATAATAAATAATGTTCCAGATCCAGTCAGCACACTCTTCCTCTTGAACTAAGACTAAGACCAAAGGAAAATTCATCAAAGTTGAAGGAATCCCACATTTTTTAAGTCATGCGATAGCAATGGCAATATCGTGTTGCAATTCCTACTTTAAACCAATTTAGGCAAGAATATTGGCTCGAATTATTCAGTCAAAATATTGGACTGTCACAATCTGACAAGCCTGATAAGAAATCAAGAAATAAGCAGTTGGCTCAAATTGTTTCAGCTTACAGCAGTCGACAGCGACTGACTGAAATTTTTCAATACAAGAAAATAATATAGAGGTTGAAAGTTCAGAGGTCAATGGGTCACGCCCCACAACAATCTGCATTCTACAAACAACATACCTAAAATCACGTTCAAGAGTGAACCGTGACTCGGCTCTTCTCAATCAAGTCAAGAAACTAAAAACGTTTTTAACTTTCTTGTAATTTCTTAAATTTCTTATAACTTTATCAAAGATCATCAGAAAATTGTAATTGATCATGTGTGCACACCTTTTCTTGCATGGTAAAGGACAACAAATCGTTCGCTGCTCTAAACGGTTTTTATCATTATCGGCCTCTACGAATACAAACATTCGCGATGGCCTACTTGGTATGGTAGGTAAAACACCCCTTGTTCGTTTACACAAGATAAGTGATGAGACAGGATGTGATATTCTAGCTAAAGCTGAAATGTGCAATGGTGGTGGATCTGTCAAAGACAGGGCTGCATATTTTCTTATTCATGATTCGTTAAAAAAGGGCGATTTGAAACCTGGTGGAACAATAGTCGAAGGTACAGCTGGAAATACCGGAATCGGGTTGGCCCATATGTGTCTGGCTATGGGGTTCAAGTGCGTTATATACATGCCTAATAATCAGTCCCAGGAAAAGATTGATTTATTGAAAACTTTAGGAGCGGATGTAAGACCTGTGCCAGTTGTTCCTTGGGATGATCCAAACAACTACAATCATCAAGCTAAACGACATGCTGATACCCTTGAAAACGCAGTTTGGACAAATCAGTTTGATAACAGAGCAAATAGGCAAGCTCATATAGAAACAACAGGTCCAGAAATTTGGAGTGAAACTAATGGTAAAGTGGATGCAGTAACGTTCGGTACAGGGACTGGTGGAACTCTGTCTGGTGTAGGTACTTACCTTAAAGACAAAAATCCGAAAATAGAGGTGATTCTTGCTGACCCCCAAGGCAGTGTTTTGTACAACTTTATCAAGCATGGGAAATTGGAGAGAACGCCAGGTGATTCCATTACGGAAGGCATTGGACAGGGCCGGGTGACAGAAAATTTGAAAGATGCCCCAATAGATGATGCTTTAGTTGTAATGGATATTGATGCTGTTAATATGACTTTTAGATTGCTACATGAAGAAGGAATATTCGTTGGGGCCTCCACAGGACTCAATGTCCATGCTGCTTTTGATGTTGCCAAGAAAATGGGTCCTGGTCATACTATTGTGACATGTTTATGTGATACTGGTCATCGTTATTATGCCAAATTGTTTAGTAAATCAGTACTGAAACAGAGAGGGTATTTGGATAACATGCCTGAAATATACCATAAATATTTACATTGAGTCCTCTCTTTCAAGTTATTATTATTATCAAGAGCCTTTAAATTATCCAAAACCAAAACATCTTTTTAATGAATCAATTGATTAATTAATAATCATCTATATGTGCTCATAACGTTCATATTCATATATTTTACAGCTCATAGCAAATTTAAAATATTTATATATTTTGAAATCCACTGCAGTTTGCAAGAAGTCATATTGCTTTAAGCCAATAGTCTACGACGGCTTGTTTTTGTGGGTTTTTTTTCAAATTTTACCTCTGTTACCAAATTTTTGATGAAGTTAACAGCTTCTGTGGGAGTTTCACATATATAAAAAGTCAAATCAGCACGATTGACTGACATTGTGAAAGAGGAAAAGAAAAGTTATAGAGAGAAAGAAGGATTAAGTTGGGCCATTACCTATCACATTTTGTGATTATATCACAATTGGTTTAAATAAACATTGGCGATGCCGACAAATAAGATGGATGGTCAATATTGGTTTATGGATCACACAATTTAATGGCAATACATGCTTAATATTTGACTGGCCTTATTATTCACTTTCATGGATCACATATTATACCAGAAACCTACATTTTGAGCACAAAGAAAATCACAATGCAAGAAATATAATGGTCCTTCATTTAACAGATGAAAATTGCTGCTTGCACTGGAAGACACTAACATTATATAACAAACAAACCAACAACACATGTTAGTATCAAAAGAAAAAGATAAATGATACCTTGATACCTCTTCTTCGGGTTGAAGGCTATGCCTGTAATACCCGTTCTGCACTATCTCTGATATATCTAACGCGCACCTGCATGGTTGGGGCGGAGCTGGTAACGCTTGTAATGCCAGTGTTTGTCTAACTTGTCTTTGAACTCATTCACTGTCCTCGCTTTAATTACATCTTCTGGAAGGCTGTTCCAGTTATCTGTCCTCTCGTTCTATTAAATGTGCTCTCTGGTAGTATTTGCTCTCTATCTACTCTATCTTTCTCATTTATTATCTTATATACTTGTATCATGTCTCCTCTTTGTCTTCTGTAGTACAATGATGGTAGTTTGAGATGCCTCAGTCTATCTTCATATGGTAGATGCTTCAAATCTGAACAAAGCTTCATTGCTCTCCTTTGTACCCTTTCAATTTTATCCATGTCACCGACATGCTGTGATATCCTCGGTGCATTACCATATTCAAGTGATGGTCGTACCAGAGCAGTGTAGAGCCGCCTAATAATATCATTATTTCTGCTGGTGAATGTCCTTTTAATAATTCCTAGAGTTCTGTTTGCTTTATTTATTGCTCAGTTGACATGATGGTGGAAGGATAGTCTGTTGTCTACATGCACTCCTAAATCCTTTTCTACTTCTGTTTCCCCTAGCTGCTGGTACACTCCGTTATCGTCTCTCATTCTGTATGTGTGCTTTGGATTTTTGTAACCAAGATGCATTACGCTGCATTTGCTTGCATTAAACCTTAACAGCCACTTGTCTGACCAGTCTGATAATTTGTCGATATCATCTTGTATAGTATGTCGGTCACTTTCTGTTCTTACAGGTCCAAACAACTTTGTATCGTCAGCAAATATTCTGATCACGTTATTTACAACATCAGGTAGATCATTGATGAATACCACGAATAATACTGGACCCAGAACACTCCCCTGTGGAATGCCGCTGGTGACATCCGACCACTGTGATGTGTGCCCGTTCAGTGAGACTCTCTGTTTTCTGTCGTGCAGGAAGTTAGATATCCATTCGTTTATCTTTCCTCTGATGCCATAGTTATGTAGTTTTTGAATGAGCCTTTCATGGGGTACAGTGTCAAATGCCTTTTTAAAGTCGAGGTATACCGCATCCATCGGTTCTCCCCTATCCAAGGCGTCTGTCCATTCATCAATGCAGGTAATTAGTTGTGTTATGCATGATCTCCGAGGCACGAAGCCATGTTGCTCATCACAGAACAGATTGTTTGTGACCATATGCTCCATCACATGTTCCTTAATTATTGCCTCCATCACTTTGCACGGAACTGCTGTCAGACTCACAGGTCGATAATTGCCAGGAGTGTTTCTATCACCTTTTTTAAATATTGGAGTAACCTGTCCAAGTTTCCATTGTTGTGGCAAGTTCACGTTGTGAATATGATTTGAAGCGGTGTGGCAATTTCATTCGCAGTTTCCCTTAGCACTCGAGGGTGGAGTCCATCAGGTCCTGCTGATTTGCCTGGGTTAAGCTTCATAATATTTTTCAGTATGTCTTCTTTCTTTATAACTATACTGACAAGTGCCTCGCTGTAATGTCTTGTCTCCAATGCTGGCACATGGTTAGTGTCCTCATGTGTAAATACACCACAGAAGAATTTGTTCATTATTTCTGCTTTTATAATGTCCTCGTTTTGCAGGTCTCCATTACTGTCCCGCAGATCACCTACCCCGCTTCTTATTGTTGTTCTCGATTGGGTGTATTTCCAAAAGGCTTTTGGGTTTTCTTGGATCTCATTTGAAATACTCTCCTCAAAATCGCTCTTAAGCTTCCTTGTGTAACTTCTCAGTGTATTTCTGGCGTCACAATACAACTTGTAATCAAGGCTATTTCTGGTCTGAAGGTATCTTTGCCATGATCTGTCTTTAGTCTTGATAAGTCTAAACCCTTCTTTGTTCATATGTAGATTTCTTTTTCTCGTTCTTTTAGTGTCGTTAGCCTTGTGCACAGGTATGTATTGCTTCATCGCGGATTCTAATATATTCTGGAAAGTGTCCCAATCCTCTTGCTCACTGCATTCATTAAGTGTATGGGCCCAGTCTATGCCACCAAGATATTGTCTCATTCCTCTGTAGTCCCCTTTGTCATATTTGTACTTCACGGTTTTACTTTCAATTGCCTGTGTTTGACATGTATAATCGAATATGATGGTACAATGATCACTGCTGCCCACTGGGGCCAGATACTGGGTGTTATTCACAACATTCTCCTCGGATGTTAACACTAAATCTAGCACTGATGGTTGTTGGTCCCCCCTATATCGTGTTGGTCTTTCGATATGTTGTGTTAAGAAACAGTCCATGAGGCATTCTGTAAATAAATCACTGTCTGAACCTTCAACTGTAGCTGCACATTCCTCCCAGTTTATATGGGGATAATTAAAGTCCCCAACAATTACTAGGCGCTCTGGGATCATATCTACTATGGCACGTAACATATTTTCCAGATTTCTATTATTTTCATAGGTGCTTGACGGACTATGATATATGCATCCAAACAGAAGTTTATGATTGTTTCCAAGAGAAACGTTAGCCCAAACACATTCAGAAAAGTATTGTGTACTTGTACATTTGAATTCCGCCACGCTAAGTTTAGTGGAAAAATATATACAGATTCCTCTCCCATCCATTTCTAAATTATGAATTGGGGTGTGATAACCCTCAATACATATCTCTGCCTCTGTGAGGGTGGTTTTACTGTACTTCGGTTTTACTTCTGTCAAGGCAACAATGTCAGGTTCATGATCTTCAATAAGCTGCAGCAAATCGGGCATCTTTGTGGTTATTACGTCTACATTAGTTAATAAAATCCTTAACCCACCTCGAACAAGACTTTGGTTAATTCTAACAATATTTACAGGTGAATAACAATTTAAATTAAGTTTATGTACAATTTGTCTGTTCTCCAGTGGTTTCTGAGCTAGAGATGATCCTGAGGCTTCCTTTGGACAACTCTGTTGTTGCGGATGACCCAGTTTTCCTCTTTGCCTTCTGCTCTTGATTCTTGGTTTTTCTCTTTCCGCTCTACTAGTAGTTTCTTCCATTCCTCTCGTTCTAAAGGGGTCCTGTCCTTGTTTACATAGATTGTATTGAGAGTTTCAATCTCCCTGAGTTTCCTCCCGATCCTTAAGATTCTAGTGGCATCTTCTTCACTTGTTGTTTGTATCCTGAGGGGTCTTGCCGATGTCGATTCCTTCTTTCCTAGGCGAGTGGGATTGGTAAAGGGGACTTTAATGCCCACTTGGTCCAGTATATCACTCACTGTCCTGAGGTCATCGCTTTTCACCTGCTTTGGGTCCTCGGCAGAGCTTTCGGCCAAATTGTAGAAAATAATGTTTAGCCTTCTTTCTTGCCTATCCTGCACCTCTTTGACTGTTAGCTCTACATATTCAGAAGGATGTTTGACTACTCTCTCCTCCAAGGATTGCACCTTCTTACCTAGGTCTTCGTTTGATTCATCCACCTCCTTAAGTTTCTCTGAAACTCGTGCTTCGAGTGCGCCAAAATTTTCTTCTAGGGCGTCTTGTCTGGCCGATAGGCGCTGTAGCCCTGACATAAATCCACTGGCAAACCTATTACATTTCTTGCAGTACCAGTGTAGGCCCTGTGTTTTGTCGGCTTCTGCATCCTGTATTGCTTTGTATAGTGAGTCACTAACTCCTTCACAAGAAGTGTGGTGCCACAGCTCACACATGTCACATTTTAATGCATGATCATTCTTCCCAACATCTCTGTCACACTTTCCACAATTTGTGTCCTCTTTCCTCGAATCCTTTCTAGATTGTCTCGTGGACGTTTTGCTGCTTCTATCTGAACTCATATTGCTTGATGGCTAGTAATGTAACAGTTACAGTTAAAGTCCTGCGTTACAGTTACAGATTAGTCGGCTATCCTTATCCTTATCTTTTTTATCACTCAACTTTCGCTCTCTTTCTCCTTGTTGTCTCTTCCTTTCCCTCTTTCTCACTCCTCTCTCACCTTTTGTCGTAACAATCAGTAGGATTCTCTTTCAATCTACCTTCTACAGCCTCTCCTCTTGTTGGGCCTCGATCCTTTTGATGTTAAGCTACCACACTTCCAGGAATTCCTATGAGGTCACTTTTTGTTTACCGTAACTATTTGGAAACAAAATGGCTACCGCAGTTCCCGCCAAAGTCGACGGAGAAAAGTCTTAAATTATTCTTAAATTGTTCACATCAGCATCCAAGTCAGGTCAAATTTCTTCGATCTGAACGTTTCAATGATGAATTCCAATGAACCAAAACATGAATTAGGCACGAATTTGTTGTAAAAATTCGAATAATGATGAACTTGGTAAAGAGACAAAAACACAAGCAACTCCCCCCCCCCCCCCCCCCCCCCCCCCCGCGCATGCGTAAATAAAGAAAGAAATAAAGAAAAAAATAATAAAATGTCCACTCAGATGATTTAATGATGGCCTCAAAGCAGAAAAAAAATGAAAGGGGAAAGTTGGTACTGAACAAACTAAACTTATTCACCAATGTAATGTTTCATTAAAAACTGCGTAACAAAATATGACAATCAATACATAATACAGTCCATTAAACAGATAGGCAGCAAAGGGTGAAATGAGACATAAACTATTGCAACACAAAAGTAGTTCATATTCCAAACACCTTTCCCTTAACTTCAATACATATTTAAGGATTAATGATTTTTTTTTTTCATTTGATAATATTTTTGAAACAGAAATTCATTGAATGTCTTTTTTCTTTTTGATTGCAAAGAAACAAAAACCCTAACAGAAGCATGATCCAATTTAGCTAGATAGGCAAATACTACAGTAAATTCCAAACTATAAGAATAAACTATTCCATAATCAGGATTTTGCAATAATAATGATGAAAATAATAATATTAATGATAAAAATAATATTAATAATAATAATAATGATAATTATTATTATTATTATTATTATTATTATTATTATTATTATTATTATTATTATTATTATTATTATTATTATTATTATTATTATTATTATTGTTATTATTATTGTTGTTATTATTATTATTTTCTTCTTTGCGTTCGCTATTATTATTATTATTATTATTATTATTATTATTATTATTATTATTATTATTATTATTATTATTATTATTATTATGATATTGATGATGGTGATGATAATTATTGTTTTCATAGACTACCTACTCATATCTTTTTTTTTTTCCTTTTTTTTTGTTTTTTTGTACAAAGTAATAAATGTAAAATGCTTTACTTTTTAAAAATAATTATATCAGGTTTGTTCGACCTGTATTTAGATTCTATTTTTATGACTTGCATTTAAAAAATATATAGATATATATATGTTTTACTTATTTTTTTGTTTGTTTTGAATTTCAAAGTGTGTGCTTTTCAAAGATGTTATGTGTATGTTATATGGATTTGGAGAGCCATAACTTCCCCATTTTTTAATGCACTACATCCTATATTTTATCCCGAGAATAGGACAGCAAATAGAAGATATGATATTTTTTTATTTGTCGGTTGTGATAAAAGTTCAACTTCTAATTATAAGCAGACAGTGAATTATAATAATTAACAGCTAAATGTGAAGTATTGCAATGTTGTTTAAGTCTGTAAATTCCATTGATGCGACAGTTTGCCCTTATATTATCGTTTTAATTTGGATGCAAGACACTCTAATTGCCTAATTTCTACGCATTTATATCAGATTTACTTCTTAAATATTTGACCATTAACTTTGCATTGAATAGCATTTTTGCACAGGTAATCATCATAATAATAATATTATGCATATTAACATTATGATTGTTATGTTTCTATCAATACTTGATGTGCATCTGCTGAAAGTACTTGAATGTTAATGAAAAGAAATTTACATTGATCAGCATGTCATGGATATCTCATGGATGTTCTCTGACAAATACGTGTTTATCATTTTGACCTTCACTTCAATATTTTAATCGACCAAGGGTTCCTGATAGCTCAGTTGATAGAGTACTTGCTTACGCAAAGGGACCAAGATCAGTCCCGGGTGAAGTCGGAAAGTACTTTGCAATAGACTTTGTCCTATCCAAAAGGTAGCATGCATTTGCTATTGTCTGTTTCACGCTAAAGAAATTGGGATAAACTACAGTTCCATAGGCCTAATGGCTCTGAAGGACTACTTAACTTGGCAACAATTTTATACGTATTGACAAGTTGTTAAGTCTCATGTTTGTTTCTTTTTTTATTTTATTTTTTTATTTTGACAAGTTGAGGGTTATTTTAATCGTTCTATATTTTGAAATAAACAGATTTCCATTCAAAATGAAAATAAAAGTGTTTTATCAGAGTACAGCAACATTGATATTTTGCAAAGTGCACTTATTTTACAAGTCATCATGGGCTTGATTTAACATCATTGTAATGGACAACATTTTGCGTCGGTTTGAGACCATTTTCATTGCAACAATAAGCCCATAAACAATTTGTATTATCAGATTTGTAAATAAGACTATACGCTTTTTAGAAAATCGTTTATGAGAATCATCATCTTCTGGTGCCTTGCGTGGATGATCATGCCTTTCCAACTGGGTAGGGTTCCTACCTCCCATAGTGGGCAGGGACATACTTGCTGTGTATTCTATTCTATCCTCCTATGTCTGTTTTCCAACATGCTTTCTGTCTTTGTCTTGGAATGAGATTAGGGAGCGTTCACATATTACGTCATCAAAAATTTGCCCTTTTTAGACCCCCCCCCCCTTCCCCCAAGTCATCACTTGTCATCATTGACCTGACCCCCCCCCCCCTCCCCAACAGATGATGACGTCATCTAATTTAATAAAAACTAAAAGATAACTTTAATTTCACAATATTTATTATTCATTTTTCAAACCATAAACATTGATTATCAAAGTTTGATAAAACACATTCAGACATTTTATTAATTTCAGAAACTGTTGATAATTTATGTTTTACGATACAATGGGGACATAAAATTTAAATTTGCAAAGATAAAATCTAACAAACATTATTTAAATTAGGCTACTTGGTGCAGGTGCTATTAAAAAAATTTCAGAAAGTGTAATTTAAAATAGTTTAGGAGGCAAATTATTTTATAGCATATTAGTCTTTTAGTGGAATGAATTTCTGTTTCAATTTCCAAACATAAAATTAATTGATTCAAAAATGTTTCTGCCTTGGACCTCTGGCAATGTACTATAAATAGTATCATCAATTTCATCTTCATCGTCATCACTTTCTCCCATTTGCTGTTCTTCTTGTATGCCGCATTTTCGTTAACGGTCTTTCATTGCTGTGATCGAGGAGTGATACAATGAACATTTAGGGCAAGTTCGCCTTTTGAGAAGTGATACCCCTTTTTTGAAAGGAACAAACTTTGAAATAGGCTTTCAAATCTTCCATTATTGCCTATCTCCAAACCATCATCACATGAAGCAAGTGGTACAGGTGGTGGCAGAAAACGCTCTGGAAAAAAAGATGAATAGTTAGTACGCCAAGGTTTGCAGCATGAGTTGTCACTGCATTTCACTATTTGCAGCAGATATTGGGATTGACGAATGTGTTTTATCTTCCAATCATCTGTTTCTTAGAATTGAAGTTTGGGTCTTGGATTTTCAGGTGGAGGGATGAATTTTCCAACTACTGGGTATCCATCTATTATCCACTCAGACCAAATATTGGCTAATATTTTTCCAGTAGCTTCAAAGTTCCTTTTTTCCAGATCAACATCAACAGTCTTGTTGCTTCCATCAAGATGACGTCCATGAATATCAAATGGTAAGATGACAGATGCTGTATCCTTTGAAAGCGTTGCCATTCTTCTTTCCACCTCATTATAAGCACTGAAACCTGGAGCGTGTGTAAAGACAAATACAGCATCAATGTCCAGCGCCTTGAAATGTCTCTCCCAAGCAGCGAGTGTCTGTCCGTTTTTTGGAGCCTCATCTGGACCACCATCCACTGAAACAAATACTAGGGGTTTGATTTGTCCATTAACTTTGCTGATGACGTCGATTTGCCTGTTTTGATGGCATCATCTTGGGTCTGACCCCCCCCCCCCTCCCCCATGTCAACACATGTCAACATTTGGTAGACCCCCTCCCCCCTAGCTGATGACGTAATATGTGAACGCTCCCTTACATGGTTTTGTCCAGGCCCTGGCTGAGAGGGAAACAATCAAATGTATAGTTAGAGTTTTGGGAAATGATATTTTTTTCCTTGTAAATCATCTCTCTGTAATGTACTGTACTGTTTTGTTTACATATTATATGATTTGTAAACATTTGAGTGTATCCCTCTTACTTGGGACCTGTGCTTGTGTCTGAATGAGACTTTTAGGTGATCTCAAACTAAGTACTCTGATAGTGTGCTCTTGGAATCTACATTTGTTTCCTATTTGAACCAGTTCCCCTTTGTCTTACCTTTTCTGAGGTGCTTTAATTGTAATCCGAGAACTTTTTCTACCGTATCCCATTTTCTTCCTTTTTATTGGCGCTGATATGACCTTTTTGTGTTGCAAGCGCCTTAAAACCCTTAAAAACAAAACAAAAAACAAAATGCCCTTCCAACCCTCTCATCGTTCGTTGCCCGGATGGTCTTCACATTACATCTTCCTTGTGTTGTCCACCAATTTCATCCCATGTCTTCCTGCAGCTCACTTGCCATCTCTCATTCTGTTGTTACCTGCTTCTATATCACCTCTCTCCTCTTTACATGACCAAAGAACCTTGCTTGTCTTCTTCTTATTCTGGCAAAGGAGTTCTTTTGTATCCTGCCCCCTCTAGGGCTTTTTTTCATTTGATTTTCTTTCTAGCACGTCTCAAGAATCACATCTCCACCGCTTCTATTTTCCTTTGCATTTCTGTCGTTGATGGTCCATGATGGTTGATGTGTCACACCCATATAATAAAATTGGCTCTATATAGCACTGCAGTGTTTTTATTTTGGAGGGCATAGCCATATTTCGGTTTGTGAGCATTGATCTCATATATATGCAGGAATGCTGTCTTTGCAAGATACTCAGATTGTCTGTTCTCACTGCCCTGCCTCTTTTCATATTTCTCATCACCGCACTAGCTTCATGGGATACGGTCATGGCGTACTATGGATACGGTACATCCAGTGGCGGTTCTAGCCTATTTACAGTGGTGGGGCAAAGATGATCCGGTCATATATATATATATATATATATATATATATATATATATATATATATATATATATATATATATATATATATATATATATATATATATATATATATATAAGTAGTATATACGGTTGTAAATAGTTAGAAACCGTTTTTTGACGGAGGATGAGGATGATTGTTTTTTTACCTGTTAATCGATATGTTGAGTTCGATGATGTATTGAATGGTATTGTTTTGAGTTCGATGCTGTATTGATTGGTATTTTGTTTTGAGTTCGATGATGTATTGATTGGTATTTTGAGTTCGTTGTTGTATAGAGTGGTTTGTTTTTTTGAGTTCGATGTTGTATTGATTGGTATTTTGAGTTCGATTTTGTATTGCAAGGTCATGTGACCTACCTGAGCGTGTGTTTATTGAGTGTTCGATTTGCCATCGATTATGTATCGAATGTTTAATTGCGTAATAATAGGGCTATACAGCTGATTAAAAAGGATCCTATCCCGGTGTTATTAGGTTCCGACTGGTTCACCCGCGCCGCAGCGCAAATTGAGGTTACGCAGTACAGTCCAAGGACTCTAACGCTGAGCCGCGTTGTTCTTTTAAATTGGTTTCTTACTCCTGAGTCTAATGACTTATTAATTTAATCAATTAAAAGTCCATTGATTCCCTCAAAGGTCAAAGGGCAAATAGCTCAGGCGTCAGCCGCACAGCAGCGCCGCACACAAAAAATAGGTCAAGGTCATTCAGAGCAGCCGGTAGTCTAAATCATTTTGATTGGTTCTTTCAAATTCTCCGATCTTGATCGGATATCATATTGTCATAGTTTCGTCCGTTTGATTGGTTCTTTGAAATATATTTTTGTCTGGACAGTGTCGTCGCAAAATGAGTGGTCTTGTGAAAGCATTAATTCTCAATGTAGAACCAGATGAAATGTTCCATTGTGTTAGAACCGTGATAGATCATACCCATTGTATACCTTAAAAATGTCTGTTCTAAAAAAGGAAATTAAAAGTTCCCATGGGAACATTTCGTTAATGTGTTTTGCTATTTAAATATAACCTTATACACATCCGGCTTAATGCCACTCAACGCTATTCTCACATCAGTCTTGTTATGATTACAAATAATTACGTTCACAACTGGAAAATATACGTCGGTACTTGACACCATCGGAATGTCTCTCGCACAAATAATTACGCACACATCTGGAAAATAAATGTCTCTCGCGTTCTTCAAACGTACTATCTCGCTTTCATCTTAACCAATTATTTACTTTCCAGCCCTCGCCAGAAAATAATTACCTGTTTTACAGTCGTGAGAAAATATTAGCACTTTCTAAAAAATTCCAACTAAGGGATTGTGAAAGGTCAAATTCTACGTTCATTATTTTCATGGTGTAGTAAGTTTAGATCTGTCTTATAGGTGTTATGTTCAAATCTTTCATGGGTTTTTTAAAAATCGTATGGGTGTCTGTGTTTAACTGTTCTGCTCACCTCTATCTATATAAAGTAACGATTGTGTAGCTGGGTCTGTTAATTTTGGTGGAAAGTACTTATCAACTGAGTCCTATCTAAAGGATAGTAAACAATTGTCTTTTTTTTTACGGTATAGAAACTGGTAAACTCCAGGTCTATGGACATTAGAGCTATAATTTGAACCCCAGGTTTTGTTATATGGGTACAGTAAACACGATTTATTTTAGCTTAATATTTATTTATTTATTTATTTATTTATTATCATCATCATCATCATCATCATCATCATCATCATCATCATCATCATCATCATCATCATCATCATCATCATCATCATTATTATTATTATTATATTATTATTATTATTATTATTATTGTTAATATTATTATTATTATTATTATTATTATTATTATTATTATTATTATTATTTATTATTATATTATTATTATTATTATTATTATTATATTTTATTTTTTTTTTTATTTTTTTTTTTTTATTTTTATTTTTATTTTTTGGTTTGTATTGAAAAAATAAATAAAATGAATACAGTTTTGATAGGATTCAACACACACACACACACACACACACACACACACACCACTCTCTCTCTCTCTCTCTCTCTCTCTCTCTCTCTCTCTCTCTCTCTCTCTTGAAAAATTATATTAACACTCCTTGTTTGAGATTAATGTTTCCCACGTTCTTTATAACAAATGACGGTTACGAATGTCTGGAAAAGTAATTTACTTTTCTCACGCACTTAATCGGTTGCAGCTGGAACACTCATTAATTCAAGTGTTGTAATCTTGACATTCTAGTTCCCGCCTATGATAACCTAATTTTACTTTACAAAACCTAATGTGACCAATCGCTTTAAAGCGGTATTATATTGAGTAAAACTTCATACATTTAATTGAATTTCGTGACTGTTCTATATTATTTAAATTGAAATAAATACGTTCGTTGATTAGGTAGAGATTTTTATCTTAAATTTCAAAATAATGAAATTTCCAATTCTAGGTAGTTTGATAATTAAACTCAATTTTCTTGATCGGCTTCATCACAACATAATACCGTTTTGAGATGATAATTCACAAAGTACGAACCTTGATCTGGTTATTTTCCATCACGCG
>NC_088363.1:25791211-25801211 GCF_034508935.2 Berghia stephanieae
TTTCTCAACAGGCAGCCAATGCAGGTCATGAAGTAGAGGTCCGGCAGAGTCGCACCTACGCTTCATAAATACTAGTCTGGCAGCGCTGTTTTGGACAATCTGAAGACGTTTCAGATTGTATTGCGAAACGCCAAACAACAGAGCATTACAATAATCCAATTTCGATAGTACGAGGCATTTGGTTTCAATTCTAAAATGTATGATTTAAATGTTCTAAAAACTTACCTCGTAAAGAGATTAATGAATACAGAAAATTTCAAAGTAGTAAAAAAGAACAACAATTTTCTTTGTGTATCAAATAATAAGTTAAAATTTTTAGATGTTTGTAATTATCTTGCACCCGGATTTAGTTACTCAAATTTTCTTCAAGCCTATAATGTAACCGAACAGAAGTCTTTTTTTCCTTACGAATACTTTGACCGTCTAGATAGATTACAGGAAACGTCTCTCCCGCCTATATCAGCATTTTTCAGTTCATTAAAAAATTGCACCATTTCTCAAGAAGACTATGCGTACTGTGAGAAAGTGTGGGAAGAGGAAGGGATGAGATCAATGAAAGACTTTTTAATATTCTACAATATTCGTGACGTAGGACCAATGTTAACCGCAATTGATCGCATGACGCAATTCTATCAAGATTTAGGTTTAGACATTTTCAAAAACGCGATATCGATCCCAGGGGTCACACTCCGGTACTTATTTAAAACCATTCCTAGAAATGTATTTTTTTCATTATTCAATGAAAAGCATAAACATCTTCATCAGCTTTTAAAATCTAACATCGTTGGTGGACCGTCAATTATTTTTACACGTTATATAGAAAAGAACAGGACACGTATCAGGGGAGATAAACCTGTACAATCGTTGAAAGGCTATGATGCTAATAGTTTGTATTTATACTGTCTTCAACAAGACATGCCTAGCGGTCTGTTTATCCGACGACAGAAAAGTAACGCGTTTAAACCTGAGAAAATAGACAAGTTTGGACAGGCAGCGTTTGAATGGCTTGAATGGATGAGTTATATAAAGGGTGTTCCTATTCGTCATAAATTTAATGGAAGAGAAAAAGATCTAGGTCACGAAAAACAGGTTAAGGTCGACGGGTTTATTGAAACTGAACGAATTGCTCTCGAATTTCAAGGCTGTTATTTTCATGGCCATGATTGTATCAAAGATAAGACCACATTCTTTGGTGAAACATTTGAACAAAGAAAACAAAAAACATCTGAAAAAAATGCTTATATCAGAAACGTTTTGGGAATTACCCTAATAGTAATTTATGAATGTGAATGGAAAAAAATGAAAAGAGACCCTAGGATATCTTGTTTTTTTACAGAAACTACGCCCGCTTCATAATAACTGTTTTAAAATAGGTACCCGTATCACCAAGGAATCGATACTTTCGGCAGTTGTCAAAAATCAACTTTTCGGTTTCGTTCAGTGTACTATTAGTGTACCTTCAGACCTTTACGCTTATTACGCGGAAATGCCACCAATCTTTAAAAACACCCTGGTCTCGAGAGAAGATATAGGTGAAACCATGCTTCAATACGCCGTGAATAACAATCTGTTAAAGCAACCTCGCCGCACTCTGATTAGCAGTTACCATGCTGATGGAATATTACTGACAACGCCATTACTCAAATGGTATCTCAATCACGGTCTTATTGTAGAAGTATTCAAGAAGTAATTGAATATACACCAAATGCTTGTTTTTCAAATTTTGTGCAAAAGGTTTCAGACGCTAGACGCGAAGGTGATCGTAATCCTAAAAATAGCATCTTAGCCGAAACTATGAAATTAATGGGTAACTCAGCATATGGTAAGACACTCGAGGCGCTAGATAAACATACGAAAGTTACATATGCCGATGATAAAAACGTTGTCTCAAAAAGCATCAATAGCCCTTATTTCAGAAAAATGACCCCGCTGACATCGACTTTACACGAAATAGAGTCAGCAAAACGTACCGTGCTATGGACGCTACCCATTCAAATCGGATCGTTTGTCTATTCCTATGCAAAACTTAGGATGCTACAGTTTCAATACGATTTCATAGACAGATTTATTCCAAGGGCCGATTACCAATTTTTTGAGATGGACACAGACAGTCTATACGTTGCATTTTCCGACTGCGATATTCAAGACCTCTTGAAACCGCACTTAGTTGAAGAATTTTACAAACACTACCATACTTGGTTTCCGAGTGTAGCTTGTGCTAAACATGTTCGAGAATTTGTTGAAAAACAAAACAACTTTTCACCATATCCTTGTTGTTGTGCACAGCAAAAATATGACAGACGAACCCCGGGTCTATTCAAGTTAGAATATGAAGGAGACGGAGGAGTAGCACTCTGTTCAAAAACGTATATTTGTTTTGGAAAAGGGAAGTCTAAGACGAGCTGTAAGGGATTATCAAAGAGGTTGAACGATCTTACAAAAGAAAAGTATCTTAAGGTGCTACAAACGCGAAAGAGTGGAGTAGGGGAGAATAAAGGATTTCGAGTGCTAGATTCAAACGTTTATACATACACACAGCAGAGAGCCAGCCTGTCTTACTTTTATATAAAGAGAAAAGTCAGTTCCGACGGAATCAGTACAGAACCTCTATTGGTATAACAATCATGGATCCGCGCTTCAAACACCCGTTTACATGTCTGATAGCCGGTCCTTCTGGAAGCGGTAAAACTGTATGGGTCACAAAATTTATTGAGCATTTAAATCAGATGATGAGCCCGCAACCTGAAGAAATTATATGGTGTTATGGAGAGTGGCAGAGAACTTTTGAAGCGTTACAAGGGATAACTTTTATAGAAGGGATACCAAAATCTTCCTTTTGGGATGGAACCAAACACCGTCTTGTGATACTCGATGACTTAATGGCCGAAACTGATGACAGCATAACTAAATTATTTACAAAAAAATCGCATCACAATAACATTTCAGTGTTTTATCTTGTACAAAATCTTTTCTCAAAAAATAAAGAACATCGCACTATCAGCTTGAATGCTCATTATCTCGTTATTTTTAAAAATCCACGTGATCGTTCGCAGATCGTTCAGCTGGCAAAACAACTGTATCCCGGAAAGACAAATTTTTTACTAGACGCATTTAAGGACGCAACAGACGTACCTCACGGTTATTTGGTGATCGATCTTCGACAGGATACACCTGACCATCTTCGTGTAAGAACAGACGTTTTTTCTCCTGAAAAACAAGTTGTTTATATCCAAAAGTAATGTCTGCGCGTGTAAAACGTAACGTTTCAATGTTGAAACTTCTTGGAGAGGCTAAACCCAGAGTAGCAAAAGCAGTTTTAAATGGAGCGTCACCGGATCTAATCAATACGTTATGCGAATGTGCACTGAATATATTACGCGGTAATCTTCCGCTCAGTCCAGTACAAAAGAAGCGTTTGATCAGACACAAGAGAAGTTTAAGACTTTTATCAAAAAAGGCTCTTCACCATCTCGACAAAAGAAGCTTTTACAAAAAGGTGGTCTATTAGGTGCCCTTCTTCAACCTGTCTTGGCTACTTTAGGTGGAATACTAGCGGGTGGTTTATGAGATGGAGCATGCCAAGAAAATGGTATTTGTGGACCAACGTCTCTTGGACACAATCCACACCCGAAGAGAATCACCGATAACCGAACCGTCCACAGAAAAGCTTTGGGATCTTGATCAGCAGATGAAAGATATTCTAACGCGAAAAGATATGAACTCAATCGAAAAAGCAGAGTTGTATCAACAAGTGCTGTGGAAATTCTTAAAGCGGAAAGATGAACGATCACATCAGATGGTAACTAAGACCAATCCTCAATCAATAAGAACACCTGACCCAACAGAACACGACACTTTAACAAAAGATATTATTGAGAGCGTACCTATTTCGTTGAGAAAGAAAGCGGAGAGATTATTGGATTATCTCAAAAGACACACAGAGCTTGAATGGAACCCGAGAGGGGAGATTAAATATCGCGGTAATATCATCCCAAATTCAAACGTTCTTGATCTAGTCAATGACGCACTCCGCAAAAGAAAGTCTGTCAACCCTGAAGGATGGGAATATTTTGCTCGTGCTCTGCAGGAATCCAACGTCCCACGTGATCTCATCGGTCATGCTGACAGGTGGGCGTATATTAGACAACGTCCGTCGAGGAATTTAGAAACGGTTAAACCGGAGAGAACATCTGCCTGGGTCTCATTCAAATGAAAGGAGATAAAACACTACGCGCTCGCTATTACAATCCTAATCAACCGGGATCTTATGGCGGTATTAAACCGTTAAAGACTGCTACGAAACTTAAAAAAACTGTCGTCAGCTCTTGGCTTTCTCATCAAGACGCATACACCCTTCATAAACCCGTTCGTTACAAATTTCCGCGTCGACGGATTATTGTAGGTGGAATAGACCATCAATGGCAGGCTGATCTCATTGATGTTCAACAATTGAAATCGTACAATGACGGGTACAGATACATTTTGACGTGTATCGATGTCTTCAGCAAGTTTGCGTGGGCTGTTCCTATAAAAGACAAAACGGGAGAAACGTTAAAAGATGCTTTCAGGACTATTTTAGAGTCTGGTCGAAAAACAATCCGGCTCCAAACCGACAAAGGCCTCGAATTTGTCAATAAAAGCTTTCAGCAATTTCTGAAGCGGAATGGGATTGATTTCTTTACTACTGAGAACGAGGATATTAAAGCTGCGGTAGTTGAACGATTCAATAGGACTCTCAAAGAAAAACTGTGGCGTGTGTTTACTCGTCAGAACTCTCCTCGATTCAAAGACGTATTACCCAAAGTAGTGAAAAGTTATAATCATTCTTATCATAGGAGTATCAAGTTACGCCCTGTTGACGTAACAGAGAAAAATAAAGGGGGACGTGTGGAACACATTGTATTTGGATGATCGACCTAAAAAGAAAACTAGTGCAAAACTTTTGATCGGCGATCGTGTGAGAATAAGTAAAAGTAGGCGATTGTTTAAAAAGGGCTACCTACCCTCTTGGACCGAAGAGTTATTTACAGTGACAAAATCCATTTCAACAACACCTAGAACCTACCAAATTACAGACGATCAGAACGAATGCGTGCGCGGAAGCTTCTATAAACAAGAACTGCAAAAAGTTGGTGCAAAAGAAATCTACAGAATTGAGACCGTCTTGGATAAGCGTAAAAGCGGACAAGAACTTTTGGTGAAGTGGGTCGGTTACGATTCATCATTTAACTCTTGGATACCAAAGTCTTATCTTCGTGTTTACAATTAATTATCATCCTTGTTGTTGTTTTTTTTTGTTTTTTGTTTTTTTGTTTTTTGTTTTGTTTTTGTTTTTTTTTTATTTGTTTTTTTATTTATTTTTTAAAATTTTCAAATGGAAGGATCCGAAAGTGAAAGTAATAATTCCAACAGAAATTCATCTTATTGGTCTATGTTTGGGAAACGAGTCCCTAGAGGGAGATCGTGTTCTTGTGTCAGATGATGATTGTGTCGATTGTTGTGTCTGTATCATTATATAACTTGACGCGTGACGGAGAAACAGACAGACTATGGGTAGCACTTCTAAGTAGTTGTCTCGGTTACGTTCTTCCAAATCCAACACTGAATAAACGAGTTTAATCATGTCTTATTTAGTCTTACCTTCTAATAGCAGCATGAGCTATTTTCCGAATAATTCTCCAGGGCATTATTTTACAAAACTACCCAGAGTGTTAGATTTATCGACAGAATACGAAGTCGGTTTATCAGAAATATTATTCAGTAACACGTATAACAACATCCTTGAGAATGAAGCATTTTTCGAGTTTAGAGTTACTAACGACAGCGAACAAGATACCGTACTCATCCCATCTGGTTTATACGAGTCACCGGGTGAACTGGTTAAAACGATGATGACTCATATAAGAAGGAAAATAAAAAAGAAGCACGAGGGTTTCATCAAATTTTATTACGACCGTGCGACTCGCAGAGTAATGATAAGGCTATATAAGGAAGGAACTTTTTTGCACTTGAGTTCGACATTGAGCAATCTCTTGAATATTCCAAATCATTATTTATACGGTCCAACGTCTGTGTCGAGTGAAAGGCCATTACATCTAAACGTCGGATTCGAAGCAGTATACGTATATTGCAACCTCGTTCAACCTAGAATAGTTGGGGATAGCGTCGTACCTCTTTTGAGATGCGTACCGAGCGGAAATAGAAGCAAAGACATAGTTCATCATATTTTTGAGAAACCTAACTATGTTCCTCTCAGACTATTTAATTTTGACACGGTTGAAATCCTTTTAACCAACGACAAAGGCGAACCTTTGACATTTGCTTCAGGGAAGTCTATCGTGATACTTCATTTTCGAAAGAAGAGATTCGATTCGTAAAAAGTCGTCATGACAAAAGGGATCGTGTTCAAATCCAATCAAAAAGGTTACGATGATTATTACTGTACTCAAGCAGGACGTGGTCTACCCGTGTTTGTTGGTGGAAGACATCAAAGAGGTCGAGGGCTTGGGAGTATCTTTGGTGGTATTGCGAGATCTCTGTTTCCCATCTTGAAATCGGGCGCTAAAACATTATTAAAAGAAGGTGCAAAAACCGGTGCCCAAATAGCATCTGACGTCATTTCCGGTCAAAATGTTAAAACAGCTTTAAAACGACGCGCGGGGGAGAGTGGGAAAAGATTACTCAACAGAGCCGTGGGTGGTTTGACTTCAACTTCATCGCCGTCGCCGCCGCCGCCACCCGGACGTGTGACTCGGCGTATAAAACGACGACGACCTACTCAGACACGACAAAAGACCAGGAAGAGACGTAGGAAGAACGTAGCTCAAGACATTTTTGGTTGATTATCATGGCTTTGTTACATCTCTATTCCGCAGAGAGTGTACACAGCGGACTCGATCTGTTCTCATTACCCGTCACCCAGACTGCTGTTCAGGATGGTTTGTTTGTGGAATACCATCCGATCTCTACTTTGTCGAGTGGAGGTCCGATCGAATTTTCGATCAGCGGGGGACGTCAGACTACTTGGATTTGCATAACACATTTATGCACGTACGC
Source organism: Berghia stephanieae (assembly GCF_034508935.2). Taxonomy (NCBI): domain Eukaryota; kingdom Metazoa; phylum Mollusca; class Gastropoda; order Nudibranchia; family Aeolidiidae; genus Berghia; species Berghia stephanieae. The sequence goes on from NC_088363.1 coordinate 25,798,268, forward strand.
GTTAAAGTAATAAAGGCGGATGGAACTAATTTAGACGCCGATAGCAATGTTGCCCCTGTTAACACCTGGTTTCATGCCTTGTTTTCACAAGTGGATATGACTTTGAACGATGTTCTGGTGACGTCAAGTGAGAACGTTTATCCTTTTAGGAGTTTTGTAGAAACAATGTTGAATTATGATCAAGGTGCGAAAAGGAGTCACCTGACAATGGAATTTTTTCACGAGGACACCCCGGGTAAACTAGAAATAACGGATAGTACAAATGCTGGCTTCGATGCACGGAAAGAGCTGGTGAAAGAGAGTAAAGAAGTGGATATGATGGGAAAACTACATTTAGATTTCATGCATCAAGAACGGTATCTAATTAATGGAGTTGATGTAAAGTTGAGGCTTATCCTGTCTAAAGATGCTTTCCATCTCATGACCGATGCTGAGGGGTTTAAGAGTGTAATTACACACGCCTCGTTGTATGTTAGGAAGATTAAATTAAACCCAGCCGTGGCCCTGTCACACGAGAAAGCACTTCACATCGGCAATTGTAAATACCCCATGAAGCGCGTTGTCCATAAAACCTTTTCTATTCCAAAAGGAAATTTAAGTGCAGTGCAAGATAATTTGTTTTTATCGCAAACCCCGACTAAGATCGTACTGGGTCTAATCGAAAGCACTAGCTTTAATGGAAACTACAAAAAGAATCCTTTTAATTTCCAGCACTTTGATCTGTCCTATCTAGCCCTGTACTTGAACGGAAAACAGATACCGTCCAAAGCACTAACTCCGAATTTCAGTAGTAAACAATATGTCAGAGCTTATCACAGTCTTATGCTAGCAGCTGGACTGGTTAACAACGATGCCGGAAATGGAATAGATTATAATGCTTACTCTCAGGGTTGTAGTCTTTTTGTTTTGATCTGTCACCATCGCTATTAGACGGAAACCAGTTTGAACTGGTAAAAAGCGAGTCGCTTAGACTAGAACTTAAATTCTCGACCCCACTAGCTGATCCGATCATTGTGTTCTGTTACAGCGAATTAGATAGTGTAATAGAAATTGATCGCACTCGTCAGGTGATCACTGACTTTTCATCATGAACAACGTAGAAATCGAAACGATGTTAAACGGACACGTTAGGGCGAGACGAATTTTTCGAGGTGTTTATCCTAAAGATAGACTTCCGAACAACCCGAATTCTCGTCAACCAGCTGCGTACATTATTAACACAGAGTCGAGTTCCGGTCCCGGAAAACATTGGGTATCTGTGTATTTTAACGGGATGGGAAAGGCAGAATATATGGATAGTTTTGGGTTCCCGCCTTCTGCGTATCCGACAATTCAAAGATTTGTGGAAAACAATAGTCGAAGCTGTAAACACAACCCGCGTATTATTCAGGGTATAACCAGTTCCACATGTGGTTTGTACGTTATATATTTCGTGTTGAAGAAAAGTAAAGGTGAAAGTTTGTCAAAACTTTTATCTATTTTTAATCCCTATCATTTACGTATGAACGATTTAAAAGTGGCAAGAGCTGTTACTCATTTATCCCGAGGCACCTTGGTTGGGTAATCTTAATTGGAATGTTTGTTGTTTAAAATAAAAAAAAAAAATAAGATTCCTTATGATAAAATTTATTTCGTGTACACGAAACAAGACATAATTCTATTTACTTTATACCTTAATATATGATTTTTAAAATGAAGAAAATGATGATGATGATGATGATGATGATAATGATGATGATTATGATGATTACAATACAATTGATAAGCATTAACCGTTTGCTTTTGATTGCTTGATCGCTTATAAAATTAAGACTTGCTTTAAATTGTTTAATTACAAATATTTTGTTGTTGGTGATGATTATGACGATGATGAAAATGATGTTTATGATATATATGTAACATTGCTACCCATTAATCATTTATAAAAAAAATGTTTAATGATTGAGTGTGTGAATGATCATTTTATAAGATGTGCATGGTGTATGAAAGTGTTGTTTTTTTTTGTTTTTTGTTTTTTTTTTTTTTTTGTTGTTTTTTGTTTTTTTTTTTTCTTTCGTTTGTTTCTATGATCTTTTGTTTTATCATATTTTTATAATTCTATTATTATTATTATTATTATTATTATTATTATTATTATTATTATTATTATTATTATTATTATTATTATTACTATTATTATTATTATTATTATTATTATTATTATTATTATTATTATTATTATTATTATTATTATTATTATTACATTTTTATTTAGATCGTAATCTTATTTGGTCAAGTTTTGTTGTTTTTTGCTTTTTCTTTTTTATTAATATTTATAAGAAAATTATAATGATGATTTAAAAGCTTGATATGTGAATGTGTGAATGACCTTAGATCATTATTGTATAAGGTGTAACTGGTGTGTGAAAGTACATTGCTTTCGATGTTGTGAAAAAATAAAACAAAATGAATTTTATTCACCAACACATGGTTTTATTGTCGGTTTTTTTTTTACTGTGTCTGTTATGGTTTTCTTTTTGTTTTTTTTTTTTGTAAAAGAAGATTTTAATTTTATTATATGGGAACTACTTTTGTTTCAGTTTCGAAATGTTCACGTTAAATTTCAAAGAAAAATTAGCATAAAAAAAGAATCCTTCGAAACTGTAACAAATTGTTGGGTAATATAATTATCAAAGAGTAAAAAATACAAGATGAAAAGATATAACTTCTTTTATTCAAAACATAAAAAATTATTCGAATCATCAATATGATCATTAACTCAAAAGATAATTGAGTTGTTCGATTACACACCAAATCACAAAGTAAAACATCATGGGGAAAAGTACTCGATTCGTCCAACGATTGACGGGCGAAATCTCCTGTATCATAGAGGGCCACCCACCGTTGGTCTTAATCCAGCTGCTGAGTTTTTTGTCCACATATGAACCCACAAATAAAGCAAAGT
>NC_088363.1:25813711-25823711 GCF_034508935.2 Berghia stephanieae
AGAACACGACAATTGTTCCTTATAAGAAATCAATCACCATTCTGGAATAAAAATCATATCCCAGAAGAAAAAAACAAACAAAAAAAACCCACGAAATTAACAAACACACACACACACACACACACACACACACACACACACACCTCAAACACACATACACACTTAACCCTGATTATTTGACTCACAAACAGAGGAGGTGGGGTTTGTGAAACATTTAAGACGATACGGATATATCGTGTAATTACGTGGATTCGAATCCAGCTCAGTAAAAGCAAAAACGGAATATTGCCCAGCTTTAGTGTGAAGGACTAATAGTGCAAGCAACACTATTTGGCCGTACGTACGGCAACCACGATTGAAGCTATTTGACCTTAAGGACTTTCTTTCCCCCTCGCTCTCTCTCTCTCTCTCTCTCTCTCTCTCTCTCTCTCTCTCTCTCTTCTCTCTCTCTCTCTCTCTCTCTCTCTCTCTCTCTCTCTCTCTCTCTTCTCCTATCTCTCTCCTTCTCTCTCTCTCCTCTCTCTCCTCTCTCCTCTCTCTCTCTCTTCTCTCTCTCCTCTTCTCTATATATATATATATATATATATATATATATATATATATATATATATATATATATATATCCATATCTCTCTCTTTCCCCCTCGCTCTCTCTCTCTCTCTCTCTCTCTCTCTCTCTCTCTCTCTCTCTCTCTCTATCTATCTATCTCTCTTTCTATCTCCCCTAATCTCTCTCTCTAACATACACACACTGGCAACATTCATTGCTCATTCTCCTAATGCCACACATTGACATAACGTCCTATTTACGATTTGTGCAGACAACGTTTATCTCATAGGTAAGTCAATCGACTAAATAAATGACCACAGTGTGACAAATGTGGGGTCTTTAGTCAACCGACTTAATGAAGTAAAGGCTTTTTGACCAAAATTCGAAAATATATTTTGTCTATGTGCCTCAACATAGTCGTTTCCATAATTTAGTGGGACAATGTTGTATGAATCAACACCAACGTCATCAATAGACTCTTAGTGGACACTGGTCAACAGTCAACAACAATGTCATCTTGTTTTCGTGTAAGAGCAACAAGATTTTGTTCATATGGTTCACAACAACACGTATCTAAGAACGGATTGCGTGGATTACGCCATAAGGATACGTTATTTCTTAATTATCAGGCAGGGCACCTCATAGGCCAAGGACTAGAACTAAGAGTAAGAGGCAACGAAGCTATGCTTGCTGCTCTTGTAGTTCCTTTGTGTTGTTTTGACCGTAGTGGCAATAGTATTGCCTCATCCTTTCAACCGAACCAGTTAAATGAGATCCCATCATTGTTAACACTGTTGCGATTGCCTCTTTGGGCTACCCCTCTTGATGGATTGATAGGTGACATTGAATGTTGACCAGGCGATGAACTCGTACCTTGATTCCTATGGGCTAAAAACATACGGATTTGGTTTTGCAAAGCCAAATTCCCAACATTGTTATTGTTATTGTTCTGGCTCAAAGGCTGATTAAATTGATTAATGTTATTTTGTAGGAACTGGTTATTATTGCTTGCACTTGGAAACATCTGAAAATTGTTATTTGCACTAGGGAAAGATCTTCCCAGAAGTTGCTCGGCATTTGGAAAACGGCCGACGAAGTTATTTGAATTTGCAGCCATGTTTTGCCTGTTGGGACCAACATTGAAAAAAGGCTGGTTATCATTGAGTAACCACTGGTTTGGTTGGGGTTGTACTTGTTGAAATGATGAGGGATTTTGGAATGATGGAAAATTTTGGAAATTTCTCATTGGATTCATCCAAGGAAAATTGTAATTGAAATTGTTTTGATTCTGTTGTTGCTGTTGCTGTTGTTGTTGTTGTTGATGCCACTGGAGTTGGCGTTGGAAATCCGACCTCTCGAGAAACTGATTTGTTTGTTGATTTGTTTCCATGGGATTTGAATTTGGAGGCGGCTGAACTAATTGCTGTGCTTGAGGTCCAGAATTTCCTACTGGCCTAATCATCCTCGTTATTGTTGGAAGACGTGATGAATTATTCCTTCTAACTCCTGTCTGAATTTGGGAATCTAGAATTGGGTTTTCCTGAAGATTGGCATCACTCCCATCAGGTGAAAGGTGCGTACTAGAGCGTAACTCATCTTCTGAAATCTCTCTCATTAGTCCTGGAAGTGACTCCATTGGAAAGAAGTCGTGGAGGTTGTATAATTCTGCGTTAAAGTTGCTGAATGGATCGTTCAGGGATAAATTATATCCCGAGGATAGACGTGATTGGAAGGAGTTTTCGAATCTTTCGATGAGGGACGGATAAGGTGAGGATGGTGATTGTTGTAGTAATGGTGTACTGTTGAAGTCGATCTCAGGAATCAGTCTGCCTTGTGGGTTGTCGAAGGTTGAGGTAAAAGAATCATCTTCGATGCCTTTATCATTATTTGGTTGGTTGTCATCCAGGTGTGTAGTTAAAGAATTTGGTGGTGTCACTGATGACGATGATGATGGCGACGACGATGATGATGCTGGTGGAGATGATTGCGACGATGAGGATGATGGCATTGATAACAAAGGTATTGATTGATTACTCCTCTTTATTGACGTCCTGTCAGGATTGTCAGTTTCTGTGGAATTAATTCTAGTATTGTTTGATCTGAAGTCTTTAGCCGGGACGGCTAACCTTTGTTTTGGTGTAGGTAGTCGATTACGCACCGATCTCAAAATCTTACGAGGACGCCTCTTTCTAGTGCTCTCTGGCCCATTATGGTTGTTTGCCAAAGAGAAATTAGAAGTTTTCATTGTTGATGGAAGCTGTGGTATCCTTGATGGTGTGTTCGGTAAAGATGACGGTGGCAATGGAGGTATTAATGTTGTTGTTGAAAGCGATATGTTAATGTTATCAATGCCCTCTTCTCTGGTGGTGGTATTGGTTCTATGGCGCGGTTTTAATGGCTGAATATCTCGATCGTTGATGGTCTGTTGTGGAGTAGACGACATTGATGTAGTGATATTTGAGTTATTTATAATATTTTTTACAATGGACGAAAACCGACTTCCTATTGACATCGTGCTTGCGCCTGGAATAAAGAAAACACGGAGGTACTGCTTGATGTGATTATTAGCGTGCATGAGAGATGATGATCATGATCATGATGACTACATTAAAAACAAGGAAATAAAAGCGTGGTTAAGAATATGAAATTCATGTACCAAAGTAAATTAAGGTTGAAAATAAAACAGAAACCAAACAAATAAAATGGAACAGAATTATTTGCACCTTGGTCTTCTTTGTAAAACAAAAATACACCCCCCCCCCCCCCCCCCACACACACACACCCACACACACCCAAAAACAAAAACAAAAAACAAAGAACAATTAACTAAAAATAACAAAGAAAGCAATTACGTATATGAATACATAAACCTTCGCTCTCAGAATTCGTATCCAAAAGTAATACTTACCGTCTAGTGGGTTGGTTAAAGGACTGGAATCCACTGTGTAGATGGTGTCATGGCTTTGGACAACCCAGGCCCTGAATAAGGTCATAAATTCAATACATAAGATCATGACAACAGGCAATAATGATTAAATCAGTTAAATACTTTTAGTGGTACCATCAAATGGGTTAACTTTACTTCAAGGGGGAAACTTTTCTTCTTTGGTTTTGGGCCGATTATAACAGAATATGTGACCAACCATATCAATCTGGTATTATATATTATATAATGCCAGAATATGATGGATAATGCGGCTATGTGGTCTTCGGACCAGAAGCTCCAGGGTTTGAGTCCCGCTCTAAGTACCTACTCTGCTGAGCGGAGCATTGTTGAGTTCTTGGAAAAGGCTCTTTACTCAAATTCTCTCATTGTACTCGTGTGTAAAATGAGTACCTGGCGTTGTCTCTGTCCCAAGAAAATGGCAGGCGTCGTGTCTCGTTCTCCGTGTAAAATGTTGTTGGCCAGAGATCCCTTGTATAACGCTCTGACTCTGACTCTGAGCTCGTCTAGTCAATATTGCCCTATATAAATTCTGAGATTTGTTTGTTGTTTGTTTGTTTTTTGTTTTTTTTTTGTTTTTTTTTTTTTTTTTTTTTTTTTTTTTTTTTTTTTTTTTTTTGTTGTTGTTGTTGTTGTTGTTTTGTTTTTTGTTTTTTGTTGTTGTTTTTTTTTTTTGTTGTTTTCTTTTGTGTTTTTTTTTGTGTTTTTTTTTTTTGTCTTGTTTTTTATTTTTGTTGTTTTGTTGGGTTTTTTGGGTATTTTTGTTGTTGTTGTTTGTTTGTTTGTTGTTTTTTAAATAAAGAAATTAGAGCGTTATTTCAAAATGATCAGAATTAGAAAAGTTTAAAATGTTGAAGTAAAACAAACAAAATTTGCTCCATTCAATGGAGTCGATTACTTTAGCTTATTATTTTTTTCTTTCAGTTAAGCTTCAGCTTCACTGGCATTAGACTCATTCCAATGACATAATACCGTTTTGAGACAATTGATCACATCTTTGGTTTTATGGTCTATAATTTGATTCTTTTTTTTTTTTAATCGAATCTATTAACCAGTTAACTGCCGTACTCTGGAAAGAACGAGGTCGCAGGCTTGAGAGTTTTTGCTAAGGTAATGGTCATTTACATCTAGCGACATTTGAAGGACGAGTTTTATGGCCAAATTTTAATAATAATATATTATTAAATATATTTCCAGAGTACCGCAGTGAACTGAATAAAGACCGCGACAAGGCTGATAATATAATCAAAATATTCTAAATCTACAGATGGGGCTTGTCCTTGAGGCAAAATTGTTCCATTTCATAATTAAACGATTTTTTTCTGTTAATACTACTTGTGGAGAACCCACAATATTTGTGGATAAAAACAGGCTATTATGAATAGGCGGTCATCTATTGTAGTTATTATAAACGGGATTGTATTTTTAGATTTGCCTTTAAGTCTGTGCTCGATGATAAAAATCTAACATTGTATTGGCTTTAGGGAACATTGTTGATTCCCAACTCTATTTTTTAAAAAGAATAGAATAGAAAGATTATCATTACTTGATAGTAGTATCAAGAGAGATTTAAAAGTACGTCATCAATTTTGTTGCGGATGAGATTATTATTACTTGATAGTATCAAGAGAGATTTAAAATTACTTCATTAATTTTGTTGTGGATATGCTAGAATTGCGTAGAATAAATTATACACTCCAGCACCTCGAACACGGTTTCCTCGAACTAGACGTCTAATTTCACCCAGCGAACGTAGCAAAATCTAATTAATTTAAGTTTGGGTTTTTTTTTTTTTTTTTTTTTTTTTGGTTTCTTTTTCTTGTTTTTACCAATATTTTAATGAGTCCAATGATTTAGACCACTAATGATTTACTGTGACATTGACAGTCTCGAATGATTGTATCGTGCTGTAGATGTGTGTGTATACAATATGATACACACACAGTCACTCACACACTTCGCCGTCGATTCGCATAACCGGTACCTCTCTACATATTCTTACTACATCTCCACTATTTCTAATTTCAATTCCACGCGCCATGATTTGCCAATGGTTAAATACTACAGTAAATGAATGTTATGATACAGCAACCCCCCCCCCCCCCCCCCCCTCCCCATAAGTCGTTATGGCAAAGCACGGTTTCCTCGAACTTCGGTTTACTCAAACGTTTTTTCGTGTCCCGAGGAGTTCGAGGAAACCGTGCTGGAGTGTACTCGCAATGAAAGTCAACGTCAAAAAAGGACTGAGTATAAAGTACGACCTAGCAGATTTTATTCGTATTAATTTGAGTCAACGGATGATAGAATAAGCCTGAAATAAAAAGGTTTTCAAGTTACTCATATATCAATCTGTAAAAAATAGTTTTGTAATTTTCAGTTTTGCCAGTAATCATGTGGTTTATAATAAAACTTTTACATCGGCTGTTCGGAACAATGTTGATCCCCAACCCTTTAAAAAAATAAAATAATAAACGATTGATTATTGACAGTGAATTGCAACAAATAGCTCATCGGAAAGCAATGATAATAATACATAATATTGAATTCTTGAAGCACCTGTGGATTAGAATTTCAATTTCTCAGTCTATATACAGTATCTATCTATCTATCTATCTATCTATCTATCTATCTATCTATCTATCTATCTATCTATCTATCTATCTATCTATCTATCTATCTATCTATCTATCTATCTATTATTACAAATGACCACCTGAATATTATTCTGCCATAATTGGTGCTTCTTGGGTTCCACAAAACCTCCACAGAGGTCCTGGTTTGTGACGCCCTTGCATGGAAGATAACCTGTCCCTCTAGAAGAGAGTCGCACGTGGCGCGAAGTACTTCCGGATCTTCATCGTTTTCATCAACCACCCAACTTCCCGCCGTCATACCAGACTCCGAAATGGCTACAATGACATATCCTAGGATGTTGGCGCCAGCACGGGTGTTTGCTCGGAGGATTACTGTAAAGATAATAAATAATTCAAATAATTGAGCAATCATTATGGATTTATGCGTTTAGGTAAAATTATTCTCCAGTCTACCCCACCAACTCAATTGTACCAACACACAACATCTTTATCGTTTAAGGGCCTGTTTGAGATACTTTAGCCTGGGTGGGGATCCTGACCTCCCATAGCGGGCAGGGGGGTACATACTGTGTCTTCTATCCCCTTATATCTGTTTTTCAACATGCTTTCTGTCTTTGTCTTAGAATGAGATTACTTGGTTTTGTCCTGGCCCTGGCCCGAGTCCTGGCTGGGAGGGAAACAGTCAAATGCATAGTTATTGTTTTGAGAGATATTTTTTTCCTTGTAAATCATCTCTTTGTTATGTATTATTATATTTATTTTTATTGTATGATGTAAGCATCTGAGTGTATTCCTCCTTGTTGGATTTTGTGCTTGTGTCCGGATGAGACTTATAGGTGATCTCAAGCTAAGTACATTGATGGTATGCTCTACATCTGATCCCTATTTGTTCCCAATTCCCCTTTGTCTTATTCTCTCTTGGGTGCTTTAATTGTAATTCTAGAACTTTCGACTATCCCATTTTCTTCCTTTTTACTGGCGCTGATATAACCTAAATGTGTTGCAAGCGCCGTAAAACCCTTAAAAACAAAAACAAAACAAGATACTTTAGCGAGAACGAATCACCCAAAAGTCGATTATTTTTTTTAAACGTAAAAAGAGCCGAGCAACGTCAACTTCATTCATTCTGTACTAGACACCATGGAAATTATTTTCTCACTTTATAATATGTTCTATCACAGTGCATTGGACCAAAGAGCATAAGGCCTTTTGATTAGAATGAAAACCAAGCGGAAAAGTTGTTTTTTTAATTTATTTGTTAATCGAATGCTTATTTATGGATAAAATGTATTTTAAAAACACGTGCTTGTCTGGAATATATTTTTAAAAATAATATTACTGACAGATCTAAACTATTGGTCCTTCAAAAGTCAAGTCAACGATTTTAATTATCAATTGGGAAAGTCTGAATCGAAGTGAACGGTGGAAATTTAATAGCAGGGCTTCATTGTCTTCTTTATACGTGTCGTCGATGACAAAAGAAAAATCGGGCAGTGACTGGATTTGTGAAAAAGATCGCAAAATTCTCATTTGTGTAAAATGAAAATTTGAATAGGTGTGTATAAAAATGCCACACAAAGCAGAGAGAGAGAGAGAGAAAAAAAAAAAAAGAAAAGAAAAAACTCATCTAAAAATTTTGCCTGTGTTGACTGGGATTAGATCGAACTTCAGATCTCTTTTGTGTAATGAATTTTTCACACATTACGTACACACAATGCCCCGTTCGACTGAGGTGTATATCAATACGGAGTTATAGTTAGACACCGAAGCTCGCCTAACGAACGACTTGCCCAACACGTGACCATTTTTTTTCTCGCGTCCTCTCGTCTAATCTCGTCACTCCCGAATAGAAAGAGGAGGCGGAGCTCATATGATATAACGCAATGAAAGTTCTGTCCGATGACGGGTGGGGGGATATCACCTCTCCAAAACTTACCTTATTATATGAGATCTTGAGATTCTTATCCAATCATCGATTGCTCGTTTGACAGTTCGCTTGTGAACAGTTAGGAGACCATCTCTTGATTTATGGGCAGGCGGCTTTGCGTAAAGGCGGTGAGTGTTGTATACATCAAAGAGTACCGCTGACCGATGGGTAAATAGTGGTTGTGTAACCCAAAAGCCCTGCCGTCTCGACTGCAAGGTCTTGTATGTAATAGTTGCGTCACCATCTCAAGGCTCAGGAATTAATTAGTGAGCTGATTCAAACAATGTGGGTTTCAAATTTATCGTATACGTAATCATTTGGAAGCTACAGAGAAAGGTGTTTTTGTGTAATCCCTTTCACACACACACACACACACGCGCGCACACACACACACACACACACACAAACATATACAAACAATACACAAACAATACACATCCCTGGTCATCTATTGCCTATATTATTAATGTTAATATATACATCCCATGCTGATTGTCACTACCCCCCCCCCCAACCATTTCCACCATCCAAGTACCAGCGGCCTTTTCTCTTTGATTTCGTATCATGGTCTACCCGAAGCCCAACACCTCGATCGTTTGTGGGTCAACCCCCCCCCCCTCCCCCCACCTTCCCCCGTAATCAATTTATAATTTTCTCTCTGTATAGAGCGCCACATGCACAATTATATACTATTGAATGACACTGACCTTGCCCCTCCCCTAACACAAGCCAACAGCAACCCAAGCTATCCTCTATCACGTGACCTTAGATCCGATGCTGCATACCGCTTGAGAGTCTTCACTATCCAGATCTCGTTCATGGTCACGTGAGAAGGCTATATCCGTTCGGGTTCGGCGTTCGGGTTCGGCGTTCGACCCGATTTCGTTAAAAGCCTATTTAGTGACCGGGATTACGAGAACGGCCATAAATAGATCGTTTGACATAATATGTTATGCACTGCATTAACCAGTTAACTGCCGTACTCTGGACAGACACGTATTTAAAAATTGGGCCAGAAAACTTGTCTTTGAAAAATCGATCAATTTAAAGGACCCTCATTTTTGCAAATTCTCTAAAACCTGGGACCTCGCCATGTCTTTGCCAAGATGAGGATAATTTAAATCGATTGATATTTGAAGGAGTTTTCTGGCCATTAAAAAAAAAAATATATGTGCGTTTCTTTCCAGAGGACAGTTAACAGATTACATGGGATTTATTTGTTTCGTTGCAACCTGAGAAAAAAAATGAAGCACCGTGAAACGCATTGAATCTGAGTCTTTGAAACTGAAATCGCGCTATACGAAATTATTGTGCATAATTATCAACGGAAGATAAGCAGTAGGTAGAACGTAGCCTACTTCAAACCTTACAAAATGGTATGGTATACTTATTTATTAATATTTATCATTGTTTGTAGCAAAGTCTTAAGCATTCACTTACGTGTAATATTATTATTGGCTGAATATTCTGTGTGGTTCGCCCTGAGAACGTACATATTCCTTGGTGCTATGTCCGCCCTGCATACACCACCACATGAAACCATATCGTAGTGTAAAGGTCCTCTCTGCATATCATCTAATCCCGATTCACAATAGCTGGACTCGAAAGCATTCACAATGGCAGATCCTTGGCTGAACCCAGAACAATAATGTATGATTACAGTGAAGTAATATAATGTAACTGTAAATATAAACAGTCTCCACATGTTCAATTTCAGTATTACTAGCACTTTAGTTGTTGAGTAATAATATCCGTATCTATAATACCGTGACTTACTTCACTGACGAGAAGAATATTTTTAACATGTTCGTTCGATGATATCGCTTACATATTGCGAATTTTATTCATCTTATGTCTCCATTATCGGTCAAATAATTTAGTCTCCTTAGTTACAGTCAATGATTATGATCGTTGGTGAGTTCAAAACACTTCAACCCCAAAAATCGAAAGAAAACGCATTTTTGTGATATCTCCGTGTTAAGTTC